>NC_134852.1:27340000-27643928 GCF_049852395.1 Peromyscus maniculatus bairdii | reverse complement strand
AGGTGCATGGTTGGTCTTTTTGGAGCACAGTTCCTAGGGTGTGACACCTGGCACAGCCTTGGTGCAGAGGGGGAGATAGGACCTGCTTCAGCTGAGTGTTCCAGGCTCTGCTGACTCCCCATGGGAGACCTTGAATTGGGAAATGTGGGGATGAGGGTGGGTTGAAGGGGAAGGCTGGGGAAGAGAAGAGAGAAGATGGGGGATCTGTAGTTGGTATGTAAAGTGAATAGAAAAAATTTTAATTAAAAAAAAAACAAAATAAAGATAAAAAGCAAAACCTTACAATGTCACCTTCCAAAATACCACTTAACTCAACAGGTGTCCACACCTGCTTCTTTTCTTCTAAAACACACTTAAGAAGCACCTATGTTTTTAATAGCTTCAAAATTTCAGCCCAATCCTTCATTACTTATGTGCTGTGTGTGTCAATTAGTCAAAAAGTCTCCATTTAATTCATGAACTTTGTAATAAAAAAAAGGTGTTCAGATCAAAAAAAAAAGAAAAAAAGAAAAGGGGGAGTGTTAATATTCATCAGTCTATTTAAATTAAAACATATTTTAGTGTTACTTGGATGAATTAGTGTTATGTTTTATATAGTTTTACTAAGAAATGGTTTTTGTATGAAAGTATTAATGGTCATACTGAGACGAATGCCCTTGAATGTATGTTTGTAGGAATTATAATGGTGTGTATTAAAGCTCATGTTAGAATTATTATGATAACCTATTGATATTCATGGTTTGTTGAAGTTAAGGAAGTATTTAAGTTTGATGTGAGTACATCAGAAATTTATCCTATGTTTTGTTAGCAAGAAATTCAAATGGTTCTATTAAGAGTTTGTTTTATGCAAGATTAAGAGAATTGTAAACTATATATAGCAATATTTATGTTAAAATTGTGTTAACCTGTTAATGATGAAGCTAAGGAAGTTTTTAAGTTGCATCGAGAGCTTTTTTATTTAGAGAGGGCTTGATACAGCTAAGACTCAGACACATTACAAAAGCTTAGACACATTACAAAAGAGAAATGCAATCTTTATCATCCTCTACTCCTATACTGGGAGGTTTGAAAACCACAGAGATTGCTGTGAGCTCTTAATAGGGAGTCATTTTTGTATATAAGAAGGGGGGACCCGTTGAAGCCTATTTAGGCTTTATCAAGCAGGTTTGAATAAAGAGGATGAATGGACCATGGGCCTGAGTATAGGTGTCTAAGATGGTCTGCACTTCGCTATGCTGGGGAGAGGTCTTTTGCTCCACCCCTTGGCATTTCTCTAAATACCCTAGGGCAGACAGTTGAAGCTTGATAATTTAGGGTACAGGTCCTCTGGAGGTTATCCTATATTTTCTATTTGTTTCTCTCCCCTCAATTCTTCTAACTAATATTTTCTGCTGTTCCTACTCAAGAATACTATGGGAAAATGTGGGGGGTGAGGAATAGCCCCCACACAGAGGAGCATCTAGGTTGTTTCCAGGTACTGGTTATTGTGAATAATGCTGCTATGAACATAGTTGAACAAGTATGCTTGTGGTATGATTGAGCATCCTTTGGATATATGCCCAAGAGTGGTGTTGCTGTGTCTTGAGGTAGATTGATTCCCAATTTTCTGAAAAACCAACATACTCATTTCCGAGGTAGCTGTATACCTTTGCACTTTCACCATCAGTGGAGGAGTTTTCACCTTTCTGCACGTCCTCCCCAACATAAGCTGTCATCAGTGTTTTTTGTCTTACCCATTCTGACAGTTGTAAGATGGTATCTGAGAGTAATTTTGATTCCCAGTTCCCAGATGGCTAAGGATGTTGAGAAATTCTATGAATGTCTTTCAACCATTTGAGATTCTTCTGTTGAGAATTCTCTGTTTAGATCTGGATGCATTTTTATTGTATTATTTGTTATTTTGATGTCTAGTTTCATGAGTTCTTTGTATATTTTGGAGATCAGTCCTGTGTCAGATGTGGGGTTTGTTAAGATCTTTTCCCATTTTCAAGTCTGCCATTTTGTCTCATTTTCAGGTTCAGGAGGTCCCATTTATTAATCATTGCTCTCAGTATCTATGGTATTGGTGTTATATTTAGGAAGTGGTCTACTGAGCCAATGCATTCTAGGTTACTTCCCACTTTCTCTTCTATCAGCTTCAGTGTAACTGGATTTATGTTGAGGCAATAGATATGGATATATTTGCACTTTTCTGTATGTTGACATCCAGTTATGCCAGCATCATTTGTTGAATATGTTCTTTTTTCCATTGTACAATTTTGGCTTCTTTGTCAAAAATCAGGTGTTTGTAAGTGTATGGATTAATGTCAGGTTTTTCGACTCAATTCCAATGATTTATGTGTCTGTTCTTATGTCAATACCAAGTTGTTTTTATTGCAGTAGCTCTATAGTAGAGTTTGAGGTCTGGGGTGGTGATGCCTATGGATGTTGCTTTATTATACAGGATTGTTTTGACTGTCCTGTTTTTTTTTTGTTTGTTTGTTTTTCCATATAAAGCTCAGTATTTTTTTTTAGGTTTGTGAAGAATTGTGTTAGGATTTTGGTGAAGGTTGCATTGAATCAGTAGATTGCTTATGGTAACATTGCCATTGCCATTATTACTGTGATGATCATATCTATCCAAGATTATATGAGATCTTTCCATTTTCTCATATCTTCTTCAGTTTCTTTCTACAAAGACTTAAAGTTCTTGCCATATAGTTCTTTCACTTGTCTGGTTAGAGTTACCCCAAGATATTTTATGTTATTTTGTGAATGGTGATATTTCTCTGATTTCTTTCTCATCTTAGTTATCATTTGTATAAAAGAGGGCTACTGATTTTGTTCAGTTGATCTTCTTTCCTGCCACATTACTGAAGGTGTTTATCAGCTGTCAGAGTTTCCTGGTGGAATTTTTGGGGTCACTTATATATATTATCATATCATCTGCAAATAGCAAAAAAAATTAACTTCTTTCTTTCCAAATTATATCCCCTTGATCTCTTTTTGTTGTCTTATTGTTCCAGGTAGAACTTCAAGTACTATATTGAATAGATATGGAGAGAGTGGACAGCCTTGTCTTGTTCCTGATTTTGGTGGAATTGCTTTGAGTTGCTCTTCATTTAATTTGATGTTGACTGTTGGCTTGCTATAAATTGTCTTTATTATGTTTAGGTATGTTCATTGTGTTCCTTGCTGTGGGATGTTCTGTATGGCAAATGTGTTGCTCTGATTGGTCAATAAATAAAACACTGATTGGCCATTGGCTAGGCAGGAAGTATAGGCAGGACTAACAGAGAGGAGAAAAGAAAGAACAGGAAGGCAGAAGGAGTCACTGCCAGCCGCCTCCAGGACAAGCCGCATGTGAAGATGCAGGTAAGCCACGAGCTGTGGGGCAGGGTATAGGTTTGTGGAATTGGGTTAATTTAAGCTAGAAGAACAGTTAGCAAGAGGCCTGCCATGGCCATACAGTTTGTAAGCAATATAAGTCGCTGTGTTTACTTGGTTGGGTCTGAGCAGCTGTGGGACTGGCAGGTGACAAAGATTTGTCCTGACTGTGGGCAAGGCAGGAAAACTCTAGCTACAGTTACTGCTCTCTACAATACCTTTATCATGAAGGGGCATTGGATCTTGTCAAAGACATTTAATGACACACTTTTGTGGAGTTTTTCTTTCAGTTTTTTATATGGTAGATTACATTGATAGAGTTTTGTATGTTGAACTATAGCTGTATCTCTGGAATGAAGCCTAGTTGATCATGGTGGATGATCTATTTTTGATGTGTTCTTGGAGTTGGTTTGCCAGTATTTTGTGGAGTATTTTTTCATCATTGTTAATGAGGGAGATTGGTCTATAATTATCTTTCTTTGTTGCATCTTTTTTATGGCTGGCTATCAAGGTAACGATGGCCTCATAAAAAGCTTGAAAATGTTCCTTCTGTTTAATATTATGTAGAACCATTTGACGTGTATTGATATTAGCTCTTCTTTGAAATTCTGATAGAATTCTGTCCTAAAATGATCTGGCCCTGGGCATTTTTTGGTTGGGAGGATATTTATGACTGCTTCCATTTCCTCAGTGATTTTAGGATTATTTAAGCAGTTTATTTGGTCTTGATTTTATTTTCGTAAGTGGTACCCATCAAGAAAACTGTCCATTTTTTTTAGATTTTCCAATTTTGTGGAGTACAGGTTTTTAAAGTATGATCTAATGGTTCCCTGGAGTTCCTCAATGTCTGTTGTTATGTCCCGCTTTTCATTTTTGATTTTGTCAATTTAGATATTCTTTCTCTGTTTTATGGTGAGTTTGGATAAGGGCTTGTCTATCTTGTTAATTTTCTCAAAGAACCAACTTTTATTTCATTGATTCTTTGTATTGTTCTTTTGTTTCTATTTTATTGAATCAATGCTCAGTTTGATTATTTCCTGTCAGCTACTTTTCCTGGCTGAGTTTCCTTCTTTTGGTTCTAGAGCTTTCAGGTGTGCTGTTAACTCCCTAGTGTGAGATTTCTCCAAATTCTTTATGTAAGCACTTGATGCTATAAACTTTCCTCTTAGCTCTGTTTTCATAGTGTCCTACAAGTTTGATTATGTTGTGCCTTCAATTTCTTGAATTCAAGAAACTCTTTAATTTATTTTTTATTACTTTCTTGATTCATTGGTGGTTCTGTTGAGCATTGTTCAACATCTATGATATTGTAAGCATTCTGTAATTTGTGTTACTGTATTCTAACTTTAAGCCATAGTGATCTGATGAGATACAAGGGTTTATTCCAATTTTTTAATCTGTTTGAGATTTGATTTGTGACCAAGTATTTGGTCAATTTTAGAGAGGGTTCCATGAGGTACTGAGACAAAGATATATGCTTTTGTGTTTGGGTGAAATGTTCTATAGATATCTGTTAAGTTCCTTGGAGTTACAACATTGGTTAGTTCTTTTACTTCACTGTTAAGCTTCTGTCTTGCTGACTTGTCCATTGGTAAGAGTGGAATATTGGGGTCTTCCACTATTAGTGTGTGGGGTTTGGTATGTTATTTAAGCTTTAGTAATTTTTTTTTACAAAATCATGTACCCTCTATTTGTTCATCATTGATGCTTCATCTTGATGGATTTTTCCTGTGATAAATAGGAAATGTCTTTCTCCATCACTTTTGATTAATTTTAGCTTGAATTCTATTTGCTTAGATGTTATGATAGCTACACATGCTTTTTTCTTAAGTCATTTTGATTGCTTTCTTATCAACCCCTTTATTTTGACGTAATGTCTTTCTTTGAAGTTGAGGTTTGTTTCTTATATACAGCAGGATGGATTCTATTTTTTTTTTACCAATTCTGTTAACCTGTGTATTTTTATACATAAACTTAGTCCATTGATATTAAGAGATATTAATGATCAGTATTTATTAATTCCTGTTATTTTTGTTGTGGATGTTGTTGATGATGTTCTTGTTGATAGTGTGTGTGCATGTGTTTCTTTCTTTGGGATTTTCTGGTGTGGGATTTATTTATTGTCTGAGTTTTCCTAGGTGTAGCTATCTTCCTTGGGTTCAAATTTTCCTTCTAGTACTTTCTGTAGAACTGGATTTGTGAATAGGTACTGTTTAAATTTGATTTTGCTGTGGAATATCTTGTTTTCTCTGTCTGATGTTGATATAAAGTATTTTTGGGTTTGGTAGTCTGGGTATGCATCCATGGTCTCTTAGTGTCTGTAAAACATCTGTCCAGGACCTTCTGGCTTTCATAGTCTCCATTGAGAATTCAGTTGTATTTATGATATGTCTGTCTTTATATGTTACTTGGTCTTTTTCCTTTGCAGCTCTTAATATTCTTTCTTTATTCTGAATATTTAGTAGTTTTATTATTATGTGGTTGTGGGATTTTTTTATGGTCCAGTCTATTTGGTGTTTTGTATGCTTCTTGTACCTTCATAGGCATGTCCTTTTTAAGTGGGGAAAGTTTTCTTCTATGATTTTGTTGAATATATTTTCTGTGCCTTTGAGCTGGGGTTCTTATTTTTTTATAATAATGGATTGTTGAGACTCACTAAGATATATTGACATATTAATAAAATGGTCAAAGGCAATTGACAATACACTTCTGCACAATGATATATACCAATCCATAAACACACAAATAAAATTTTAGTTATCAAATACAAAATATAACATACCTGTCAATATTGACTTACTACACATCATACAAAGTAGGAAGATTTATAATGTATTTTCTTGGTAAAATCCCTTAAGTATTGGTGAAATTATTAAGGCCACTCCACATAGTTAAGAGGAAGATTTATTTAGTGGATAACGTACAAATTAAGGAATAGGTAGGTTGCGGGGTCTGGGTAAGATATATCACAGTCCAGCGGTGTTCTCTGGAGCTCTGCTCAGTCAACCTCCACCTTCCAGGATCCTGGAACAGAGAGAGAGCACTGGCCCATCACAATCTCATGTCTCCAGGGTCCTCCCTTGGCCATGCCTTGTAGGCATGACAGTTGCTGAAGCCTCAATGGGGGTTGGAACATCCAGATCAAAGCTGGAATGGCTACCCACTACACTTAAGTGTCAAAAATTGAGCTGGGGTTCTTCTCCTTCTTCTATCCTTATTATTCTTAGGTTTGGTCTTTTCATGGTGTCTTAAATTCCCCTGGAGTTTGATGTCAAGAATTTGTTGTATTTAACATTTTCTTTGACTGATGAATCTATTTCCTCTATTGTAACTTCCATGCCTGAGATTCTGCCTTCCATCTCTTGCATTCTGTTGGATATGTTTGCATTTGTAGTTCTCTGATTGTTTACCCAGATTTCCATTTTCAGAGTTCCCTCAGTTTGTGTTTTCTTTATTGCCTCTATCTCTATTTTCAAGGCTTGAACTTTTTCGTGAACCTGTTTGTTTTTTTTTTCTTGGTTTTCTTTGATGGATTTATTGATTTCTTCCAATTTTGTCTTTGACTTTTCCTCCATTTCTTAAAGAAAATTTTTCATTTCCTCTTTAAGGTCCTTTATCTTTATGAAGTTATTTTTAAGGTCATTTTCTTCTGCCTCATCTGTGTTGGAGTGTTCAGGTCTTGCTGTTGCAGAACCACTAGGTTCTGGAGGTGTCATATTATTCTTTAAGTTGTTGAGTGTATTCTTACACTGCTGTGTATCCACCTGGGTTTTGGGTAATTAGAGGTACAGGTGTTGATTTATCCTCCACTTGGTGTAGGTGGCACCTGTGTCACTGGAGCTATTCTTCCTCCAGTTAGCACCAGTTAAAACTGTACCTCTGAGGGACATCTGATGCTTCTGCGACTGGTGGTGGAGCAGCCTGACCACAAGAGTCTTGCTTGCTGACCATCTGATGAGGCTCTTCCTCCAAAAGGTGCAGGTAGGGCTGTGCCTCTGGGGCCTGAAGATAATGGGGATACTGGTGAAGTGGCCTGTTCTTCACAGCCACCTGAATTTCAAGAAATCTCTCTCTCTCTCTCTCTCTGGTCCTTAAGTGTTCAAGGGAGGGATTTACAGGACAAGAACATAGTACTGTTTCACAAAGACCTACACCCCACATTCTTGCTTATCCTGGATTGTTCTGAGACTCATCATTTGCCTTTTAGGGACTTGTGTCTCATTTCAGTCATCATCAAACACCTGGGAAGACTGGCCCATGCTATGGTCCATCCTGGGTAGTTATATCAATGACAGGCCCACTCCTGGTCTCATGTGTGACATGTCTTTGCACACATTAACTACTGAAGTCTGCCTGTGAGTGATTCTCAGGAAAGCTCAGTGAGAAGTCTTATTATGTGAAATCTGTAGAACTTCTTGAACATCAGTGCATCAGAGGGTACTGCTTCAGGCTCTGCAGTGAATATCAGTAAAGCAGGAGGGACAGAGCACTCTCAGGTGTCAGACAGGAGTAGGTCAGTGAGAACCAGGAGAGACAATGGGCATCTAAGTCTAGATCCTAGGCCTGTATCACCAAGCTCTTCTGCTCAGCTCACATTTGGAAAAGACTGTTTCTCTCACACAGCACAGGAGACCCACTTCCTCTGAGTAGTCATTTTCTTCAGCATCTGACTGAGAGTCATCTTCTGCCTGGTTCCCAAAGACATGGATAGGGACTTGAGTTTAAAATGACCAACACTGGGTGAAAGAGGCCTTTGGTAGGATCAGAGGTCCTACAGAGTTCAATCAATCTTCTCTGTTTTTGTGCAGTATTGCTACCAAAGTTCACCATCACAAGAAACAATTCTAACTTCATGGAGAGTGAGGATGGTAGTATTAAAACATGAACATGAGAGTCAGAATACAATCTACTTGTTGAGGGAAAATGGTCAAAGACTCTCAGAATATGATGTCAGAGGGTAATTGGACTCTCACTTTACTGAATGTCATGACTAATGCAGGATTCTCTACATGTGTAACATGCAACTTAGTGAGTGCCAAAGGGACCCATTCAACCTGAACATTACCTGTGAGTAATTTGTCTCACCATGGTTACAACTGCCTAAATGCACATTTCCTGAGACAGTACACTTGGTCTCTCTTGAATTCATGACAAGAACCCACCACAAAGACACGTAAGCTGGCCAGGGCCTAGCGACACTTATCCTGAGCCTAGAGAGGCTCAGAGTGATGGAAACCAGAAACATCTCAGACTCAGGCTCAGTGCACACATGAGAATATACCAGAACTGTTTTTGTGTTGTGGTAGAGATATATTAGGGCTTGTGCTTGCTATATAAATACTTATTTACTAATCTGCACCATAGTTCTGGTTGGATCCCCTTCAACTAACGTTATTGCACAGATATTATAGCCTTCTGCAGAGGAAAATTTCCCTTTCTATCTGCTGACTTCACATGTGGCTTTATTCTGCTTGTTCCAGATCAGATGACCTGATCATATCCCTCTCAGATACTCATTTGCATCCAGAGGCAATCCACAACATCCCTGCAATGTTGCTTCTCACTCACTTGCACTATATTACTGGGCCTATGTTCTCTTATCCAGAACTTTGCACTGGTGTCCATAGGGTCAAAGTGAAAAAAATTACAAGTCTTGAGAAATGAATACCTACAATGACAGCATTGAGCTTTGGGGTAAACCTTGTTTTTATTGATAGATACAGAAATTAATTCCCAGCATGTGTCATGGACATGAACATATCCCAATCCTCTTATGAGATTCCAGTTAAGAATCTTTCTCCTCTCCTTTCATCTCTAGTTTCTCTTTTCTCACCTTAGACTGGTATTGGAATGTGAAGTGGGGTTTTCCCCCAGGACAGAGGAACTTCACAGGCAGGGTAACATTCATCTCTTTAGCATGCTTGATCTTTTCAAGGAGATTTTAGATTGATCTTAGTCAAGTAGATTTTCCAATAGTCACTCAAATCTTCCTGTCCCCTCCATTTGCTTTCATGATTGCCATGACCCAGAAGAATTACCAAAGCTTTGAAACATGTTCATGTTTCTTTACTCCAAATGCTCCCAGCTCCTGTCTTGTCTAGCCATTAATGGGCTGGTCTGATTCCAATGAAAGCAAAAGTAACATGTGATGGCCATTCTTGAGAGGCCTGTAATGAATCAGGATGAATCCTATGTTTTTATGATGCTGTTTTGTTAACTCTTGACAATGACTGTGGTGGGCATCACAGTGTTCCTGGGCTCAGTACCAGGGTAGTGGAAAAAGTGACACTCGGGGAAGATGTTCTTGATCTGTTCCCTAAGTGGACAGCAGCACTTGTGATGACCACAACACACAGAGACAGAAGCTCACTTGGAGTCTGATAAACTTCCTATGGATTCTCCCTGTAGAGGATGAAGATATAACAGATATAAAATGTGTCCTAGTTAGCATTAGCTGTCAGCTTGACTCATCCCAAAGTCACCTGGTTGGAAGATTAGAGTCTTGAAGCTCAGGCCACACCAGTCAGACTAATAAATGAGTGACCCACCTGCCTGATGAACTACCCTACTCCGTAGATTTTGTTCTCAAAGTCCTATCCCATAGCCGAGTCTTTCCCAGCTCATTACCCACCCTGCTGTCTGGTCATGTTCACATTCCTAACTGAATTCTGATATTCATGCATAGTATACACCAGTCCAAATAACTGATACAGACCACATCAGTCAGAGGAGCCTAGATATCGCTGCTATACCAAACAATAAGATAATCACCTATCTCCTGACTCAGACAGAAGCTCCATGCAAGATCAGAAGTCATTCTGGCTACCAGGAATCCAGGCCACAAAGACAAAAAGACAAAGGAGAAGACATAAACTAAGGAACAAACTACCAATCCGACAAAGTCAAACTCAAAAATAAAGTCCTAGACCTAATCATTCTAAACCTTGATGCCTGACCATCAGTGTAAGGATCCAATTAACAACATTCATGGCAACATGACACCACCAGAGAACAGCTATTCTATAATAGCAAGAACTGAAAATTGCAATTCTGTCAAATCATAAGAAAATGACCTTAAATACAAATTTAAGAAGATGATAGAGGTCCTTAAAAAGGAAAAGAAAAATATCCTTAAATAATTCAAGGAAAAGTTAAACATAATTGTAGAAAATATATAAATTTCTTGATGAATGCCAAGAAAGCCAAGAAACAAACAACCAGTTGAATAATATTATTCAAGACCTGAAAATTGAAATAGAATAAGGGGAACAATAAGGGGAACAAAACCTGAGGAAACTCTGGAAATAGAAAATCTGGGTAAGTGAACAGGAACTTCAGATGTAAGCATGACCAACAGAATACAAGAGAATTTCAGGAATTGAAGATATGATAGAAGAAACAAACTCATCAGTCAAAGAAAATGTTAAATCTAAAAATGTATCACAAGTCATTCAGGAAACCTAGGACACTATGAAAAGGCCAAACCTAGAAATAATAATAATAATAATAATAATAATAATAATAATAATAATAATAATAATAATAAAAGGAGAATCTTAGGTCTAAGACCCAGGGAGATAACTGTACTTTACATCAAATATATTTAGAACACGAATCCATGCCTTCCTGTCCCTATCATTTGCTTTCATGTTCTCCATGACCCAGAAGGAACACCCAGAGTTTGAACCATGCTCATGTTTCTTTGTGCCATATGGTGATAAATCTTGTCTGTTCTCAGCTGGTGATTGGTTTCTACTCTGATTTCAATGGAGTTAGAAGAGGCAGGTGATGAATATGTGTGGGAGGCAAGACTTGATTAGGGATGAATCTAATGTTTTTATGATGTTGTTTCACTTACTATTCACAATGTCTGTGGTGGACATCACAGTGTCCCTGGGCTCAGGATCTGGGAAGTGGGAAAAGCAAAATCCAGTTCAGATGTCCTTGAGCTGTGTC
Source organism: Peromyscus maniculatus bairdii (assembly GCF_049852395.1). Classification (NCBI taxonomy): domain Eukaryota; kingdom Metazoa; phylum Chordata; class Mammalia; order Rodentia; family Cricetidae; genus Peromyscus; species Peromyscus maniculatus. The sequence continues at coordinate 27,632,606 of NC_134852.1, read as the reverse complement.
CTGGCTTTGAGGGTCTGGATGTGAGGGCCAGGCCAGTGGATATCAGCACATATGATGACCACAGCAAACAAAGATGGATACTCCCTTAGATAACGGGAAACTTCCTGTGAAATATCCCTGTGGAAGAGGAAGAATTGGAAGTTTGAAATATTGTCCTGGTTAACACTGACACCTTGACACAGTCCAGTCACCTGGATTGGTAAAAGAGTCTCAGCAGAATAACTGTCTTTATGAGGTTGGGCTGTAAACAGTTTTTTCAAGAACACACAGGTCACCTCTACCCCAACACTGAGGACATGAAACTCCTTACACAATGGCTCTTGGGCCACTCTCCTCTGTCAGGAATTTCACTGGTGACATTAGTGATAAAGGATTGCTCTTCAACCCTAGTTATCACTCAGCTGGTCCCTTTGTAGTCCTCAGAGACTGTCCCCTTCCTTCAGAAAGTAAATCCTACCTTCCCTGAGCAATGAGGACTCAGCTGGGACTCTGTGTCACAAAGACACATAGACAGGATGGAGGCTCCTTCTTGGGTGCTGACAGACCCAAGGCCAGGACAGAACAGATGTCAGGCATGAAACAAGTGATTGTTCTCTGAGGGCATGGGGATGCTTATCAGCCTTGTTGCTCAATATGTTGCCTCGAAGTGAAACATAAAGTGAGAAAAGTTGAGATGAATGTAGGACAGCACTGGGAGTGGAAGGGACAGAGCAGTGTCTTGGACACAGACCCAGCAATCGAAAGCCCATTGGAATCTGGGAAGTGCTCCAGTCTGGAAGAGTGCACATCTCAGGAGGAGGAAGGACAGCAGAGCCTGGGGCTCATGTATTAGCTGAATCTCTTCTCCTCAGAGGGAGGACAGCACAGTGAGAAGAGAGATGGAAGAGTCTTCCATGATTTCCTGCAAGGGCTACACCCCCTGGAAGGGGCTACTGTTCACAGGTGAGGGTACCCACTCTCTGACTGTGGAGGTGGATGGGAACTCAGAGGCAAGTTGGAGTCTCCTAAAGAGAACAAGAGCCTGAGAGAAGACTTGGGGTTTATGATGATAGTCATGGGGCAGAAGGTACAGCGAGGGACAGAGGTTCAGCAGCCTGAAGCTCTCAGTGGACAGGAGGTGATGAGAGGAAGAGAAAACCCCAACCACTCCCTATTCAAAGTGACTCACATTGGCTGCCATGTTCTGAAGATTGATGTCCCCAGTCACGGCAGGGTGACTCCAAACCTCAACAAGGGTGGGCCAGTGAGATGACTCAGCATGGGGAGACTTGACAACCTATATTCAGTCCTCTGCTCCCACAAGGTAGATGGAGAGAACAGACTCCTGCAGGCTCTTCTCTGGCCTCAATACAAGTACAGTGGCATGGAACTGCTCATATGCACACTGAGACATGTGCCTTCAGAAATATACACTTATAGTATAAAAGTAAATGGGAAATAATTTAAATCACTCTTGAGTATAATTATTGTCCTTAGCTACAAATGGGAACTATGTAGATAAACCATGGACACACCTTTCCTAACTTCCTTCCTTCTTTAGCTCCATCCTTCCTTCTTTCCTCCTCCTTTTCCTTCCTTCCTTCTTTTCTTTTATCACCAATCTCAACACAGTGTTTCTCTGTATATTCCTAACTGTCATAGAACTCACTGTGTAGACCAGGTTGGCCTCATACTCAGAGAGCTGACTGATTTTGCCTCCAAAATGCTATGATTCAAGGCATGCATCACTACCTCCCAGTTTCTTTCATTTTTTTTCTTTCCTCATTGTTGCATGAGACATTTTTAGGAACTCAGTCTTCCTAAAAGGTGACACTAGTGCCAGTCCTTACACAGCACTGGTTTTATCACACTAGAAATCAGTGTATTCAGAAACTGATACCAGAAATTGACTGATAACACAAAGAAAATGGGGAAAAAAGTCAGAACATGAGGAACTTCTAGAGGAGGAGGTCAAAGTGGCTTCCTCACATGAAATACTCTTTTTTTTGAGACAGGGTTTCTCTATGTACCTTTGTGCCTTTTCCTGGAACTCACTTGGTAGCCCAGGCTGGCCTCGAACTCACAGAGATCCGCCTGCCTCTGCCTCCCAAATGCTGGGATTAAAGGCGTGCGCCACCACCACCCGGTGAAATACTCTTTATGAGAGGAGAAATATGGGGATAATAAGGGGGTAGCTCGGCAGAGAAATTAGAAGATTACTCTGCAAAGAGTAAAGGACACAGCCAGGAGCCTCAACTGAGTTATGATCACACCTGCCGAGTACTGATTTTTTTTATCCCTTTCTTTCTAGCCTCCTTTTTACTCTGTTGGTACCAGCCCACCACTGCCCAAGTCACCATTGAATCAGTGCCTCCCCATGTGGTCGAAGGAGAAAGCAACCTTTTCCTTGTCCACAATCTGCCAGAGGATCTTTTATCCATATCCTGGTTTAAAGAGGGAGCAAATATGGACCACAGAATTGCAACCTATATACTGGAATACAACATAGCTCTGCCTGGAACAGCACACAGTGGTAGAGAGACAGTGTACCCAAATGGATCCCTGTGGATTCAAAATGTCACCCATAAGGACACAGGATTCTATATACTACAAACCATAAGTGGAGAAGTAAAAACTGTATCAAGAACATACATACACCTTCATGTGTACAGTAAGTAGTTTTTTGTGAATTCTCCATTCTGGGTGGGGATCAATCTACTAGACACACACAGAAGTGTCAGACCTGGCATATGCATACCTCCTTTCTGCACTATCTCCATGTTGAGGTTTGACAATTTCATGCAAGACACATTAAATTGTGTAGACTAACTGTAATAGATCAGAACCCTTGCACACAGGGCAAACTGAGTGTCCAGCTGGGTTTCTCTGTTGGACATATAGTGCAGAGACTCCCTCTATGGTATGGGCAGACCAAGGCTGTTCTCTCAGGGCACAGGGATGCTCATTTGCCCTTTTGATCACTGTGTGTTCTGGAGGACTGAGACATAAAGAGAGAAGTAGAGAGGGATATGGGGTAGCACTGAGAGTTAGGGGATAGAGTAGGGTTTTGAATAGCAAACCCCACAGGCCATGGAACTCTGGGAGATGCTCCATCATGGGAGAAGGCTCAGTTCACATGAAGGAAGGGTAGCAGAGCTTGGGAGCAGATGTGCTACAGAATGAGGATGTATCAGGCCACAGAGATACACCCTTGTTTCCCTCTGAGGTTTTCTAGGCACCATTTCTTAAAAAGAAAAATAAAACTTAAGATGAATCCAGGTTCTCACTATTCCCTAGTCCTAGTGGACTGGAAGTAGAGAAAGCTAGAAGGTGAAGTCAGGTGTTGACTGGACCTCCAAAAGGAAAGAACATAAACAAAAGAAAGTCAGAGAATCAGATGTCATGGTCTGTAGAGAAGAGGTAAGGGAGTCATGATCTCCACACCAGTATACACTGATGTGAACAGTAGTTTGAGGCTTTAATCTGGGGTCATATTGACACCTGAGCAGAGAGCACAATACAGAGGAAATCATATGTGTAGGGATACTCAAGACATGGAAGTCAGTAAATGACAGGAAGTCACTTACCCACACACCCAAGATAAGCTATGAACACACCTGCTCAAGACACAGGGCCTCATATTCGCCAAATACAAAGATCCAACTATTGATCAATCTCAATCTTCCCTTCCAGCCTCTCTTATGAAATGTGGGCGCCATCCTACCTCTGCTCAGCCCACTATTGAATCAGTGCCACCCAGAGTAACAGAAGGGTCAAGTGTTCTTCTAGTGGTTCACAATCTCCCGGAGAATCTTCAAACCCTTTTCTGGTATAAAGGAATTAATGTGTTCAAGAACCATGAGGTTAGCCGACACATAATAGCCAAGAATTCAAGTATGCCAGGTCCTGCACACAGTGGTCGAGAGACAGTGTACAGCAATGGATCCTTGGCTCTCCACAATGTCACCTGGAAGGATGCTGGATTCTACACTCTATTAACTCTGACCACAAATCTGGCAGCTGAAGTAGCTCATGGGCAGCTCCAATTGGACAGTAAGTGATTCTCAAGATCATTCAGTCCTGGGTTGTGTGTGTGGACTCACAGGACTCTCTTGCTTGGCCTCTGCATATCTCCACTCTAAACTGTGTCCCCATTTTGGTGTTTTAGCACTTAGTACAGGACACAATACCACAGAAAAATGGCCATAGATCAGATTCCTGCCCTCATTCCATCTTCAGAAAGGTGTGTGTGTGTGTGTGCGTGTGTGTGTGTGTGTGTGTGTGTGTGTGTGTGTGTTTCTGTGTGTGTGTGTGAAGGGAAAAGGTAAGTGCATGCACGAAGCATTAGACTCAGTCTTATCTTTTGGGGTTCTCATAATGAGCATGGTTCAGAGAGAGACCTTGGCATCAAGCAGATCCTCACAGAGAGGTGAGCACCAGGAAGCCCTTGTTCCAGGCTTCTGTCTGAGGATTGACTACAAGTGATCCTGGGGACACTTACTTCCTTATGTACCAGGTTTGGACTCTTACTTCCATATGGAGCTGACAGGGAATAATAGTTTTTGGATATGCACATCTCATAGCATTTAAAAACAATCAGTGCTTTGGCATGAGAGTCACATTCAAGGTGTTACCTGGTTACCTCCTTCTGAGACTCAGCATGGAGAGCAGAGCTGGAAATGTGCCCAGGCCAGCAGTCAACTGTACTCATGGACTTATAAGACTTCACAGGAAAGTCAGGGTCCCCAAGGTGAAGAAGACAGGACACAGATCCACCTGGCAAGTGCTTGTCCTCTGGGGTCCAATCCAGGGAATTCCTTCAGGCTAGCAAATAATAACAGGCTTTGCTGGTCTTGCCAGCTACCAGACATGAGCTCCAGTCATCCTATCAATCTCCAGGGGGTGATACTAGCTCACAATCAAACTCTAAGATGCTGCTTTCCTGGAGAAGATGAAAGAAACTTGAATGATTTCCATTTCTGAACAGACCTAAGGTCCCTCCCACAATGTCATTCTGACCTATGATGCTTTCTCTGTTTGAGAACAGTATTATGCTAGGGGATATGTTCAGCCTCATTCCTTCTAGCATCTTCCTTAGAGAAAGAGAGGGTGAACACATGGAATACCAAGCAAACAATAGAGACTTCCCTAAACTGTCAGGGTGGACATGGGCAGACCTGAACTAAACCTCAGCCAACAATAGAGGCTGGAATTCATGTTTTCTTTTGAAACCCTCCAAAGCAGGGTGAGTCCGTCCACACCTGTCCAAGACATAGGTGAACTTCTCCACACACAGGACATAGATTTCCTGATTACAACACTTTTTAGATGAGACCCCAAATGCTGATACTAGTAATAAACAATGAGTGTTCTTACATCACTCAGTTGGTCCCTTTCAGGACCTCACAGACATCCATCACATTCTTGCTGAGAGCAAATTCCACCTTCCAGAGCATTAAGGACATGAGGACAACTGAGTTGACAGAGGAGTTTCTGTGTCACAAAAATGCATAGAGAGGAGAAAGTCCCCCTCTTTGGTGCTACATATCCAAGGCCAGGACACAGCAGAGGTCAGCCCTGGGGTGAGCTATTAGACTTTGGAGCACAGGGATAATTACTGACCTGTTGCTCACTGTGTGGTCTGGAGGCCTGAAACATAATAAAAGAGATTGGGGAAGAGAATCACCAAGCCAATTCCAAGGGGAGGAGACAGCAGTGTTTGGACAAGGGCCCACCCACAGCCCAGATGACTCTGGGAGGGGCTTCTGCCTTGTAACAGGCTCAGGTCTAGGAAGGCAGGACAGCAGAGGTGACTTCAGGGTAGCAGAGCTGACTCCTGGACAGCAGATTTGACTCATAAACAGCAGAGCTGACTCTGGGGCAGTGTAGTGGACTCTGAGAAGGAGAAATGACTCCAAGATAGTGGAGTGTGGTGGCAGTGCTGGATCCCTTGGAGATACACCTGTTCCAAGGAATCACAATCCCTGCCTTGTCCGAGGAGCACTATGGAGAAGGGCTAGTTTCATAAGTAAAGAGAGAATTCCCTGACAGTGTGTGGCAGCAGAGAGCTCAGGTCCTGGCTGGAGTCTCCAAGGAGGACAAGAGTCTGAAGGAGAATCAAGGAGTCTTCTTTTCTCCTTTTGTGAGGATGGCACAGAGATAGACGGAGGTTCAACAGTAGGAAGCTCTTAGTGAACAGGAAATGGAAAGGGGTAGGGATGAAAGCCAGACTGTTTTCTGCTCAATGGTAATCAAGTGGCTGCTCTATTCTGAAGACTGATGTTCCCATTATGACAGGGTGACACAGAAAAGAATCTGCCCTGGGTGGGTCAGTGAGGTGTTTCAATGAGTGAAGACAAATTCTACCAGGCCCAATGACTGTGTTTAATCCTCAGCCCTCATGTGTTGGAAGTAGAGAAACCTCTTACTCCTCAAAGCTGTCCCTTTCCCCACATATAAGTACTGTGGCATGCACCTGACCACATACCTACATGCATTCACACACACACAAACACACGCACACACACTTGAAATTGAAATAGATGTAAAAAAAAAATGAATCAAACTGGTGTATCCATTGGCCACAAAGTTGACAGCTTCATAAATAAACCCCTGGACATGCTGGATCATAGAAAAACTTAAATATATCAGAACCCCTCACCTGTTTTTACCTGCAGAGTGGAATACCTGTGCTGGGTAAACTCAGCCCCAGGTTGTCACCTTCAGTGCAGACCCTTGGAGCTATCACAATGCACATGATTCCTCTAATATTCTGTGAGGTCAGGCAGGCCCTCATTGAAGAAGTCATAGGATCCTCACAGAGAGCACTGGGAAGCCCTGGCTGCAAATTTCTGTCTCTGGATACACTCCAGATGACATTTGGGAGCTTTTTGTCACTTGTTGGTCTTAAGTTCCTGTTAGAGCTGTCAGGGATCAGGGCTTTATTGGTATGTGGAACCAACTAGTGCACTGTAATGAGAGCTATCGTTAGGCTAGATCCCCTCTATTATCTTTACCAGAGACTACACATGGAGAGTATAGCTGGTCAGGTACCCAGACCATTAACTAACTCTCCTGATGAAATCATGAGACCTCAGAGAAAGGTCAGGGTCACGAAGGAGAGAGAAAAAAAGGACACAAATCTTCCTTGGATGTGATTGTTCACTGGGGTCCAGTTCTAGAATTCTCTCCTGCAGTCAAATAGTAAAAGAGTTGCTGATTTGGACTTCATGCCAAATCTTTCCCAATTGTGTCTCACAAGTAAGCATAGAGGGGCTTATATTAATTATAAGTGCTTGGACATTAGCTCAGGCTTATTACTGACTAGCACTTACACTTAAATTAACCCATAATTCTTATTTATGTTTAGCCACATGGCTTAGTAACATTTCTCAGTTCTGCCTTGTCATCTTGCCTCCACAGTATTGATGAATTTATCTCTTTTTTCTTCTATCTTCCCTTGTAGCCTGCAGGTCCTTTCCAATCCAGCTCACTATTGAGTCAATGCCACACAATGTTGTTGAAGGGGAAAATGCTCTCCTAATTGTTCATAATATCCCAGAGGACCTTTTATCCTTTGTCTGGTACAAAGGGATACCAATTGTCAACAGTCACAAAATTGTACAGAATGTAGTAACCAGTAATAAAAGTATGCTGGGGTCTGAACTCAGTGGAAGAGAGACTGTGTACCCCAATGGATCTCTGCTGTTCCAACATGCTGCCCAGGAAGATGCTGGATTCTACACCCTACGAACTTTAAATGCACAGTTTGAAACTCAAGAAGCACATGTGTACCTCCACATATACAGTAAGTGATTTTTTGGGGTCTCTGAGTTCTGGTGGGTATGATTTCTCTTCACACACATACAGGAGTGTCCATTTTGGACTGACTGTCTCCTCTCTACATTGTGTCTCCACATTGGGGTTTGAGTACTTAGTGCAAGACACACAACAGGTAGACATAGTAAAGTAGACCAGAATCCCTCACCTGACTGCAGCTACTTAAGAGGATGTGTGCTGGGTAACTGAGCCCAAGGATGTCAGTCAGCTTCAGAATATCAGGGCTCTCACCAGGATCATGGCCTTGAGCGAGACCCCTTGGGAGTCAGGCCTGGCCTATCTTAGAGATCTATGGTTTAATCATAGTGAAGTGAGCATCAGAAAGACCTGGCTTCAGACCTCTGTTTCAGACTCAACACCTGGTGACCACGGAGAGCCCTTCTCCTGGGCTTGAGTTTGACGCCCTCTTAGAGATGACAGGGAACAAGGTGTTACTGACTGTCTAAGACCCATAGAGTGTGTAATGAGCTGTGCAGTGCCATGAAGCTACAGTTAGGTATGTCACCTGTCATCTCCTACTCAGTAGACTGATGCCAGGACATGTCAACTCTTCTGATGATGGGCTTAACAGACTTCACAGGAAGGTCAGGGTCCCCAAGTGGAGGTACAGAGGAGATATTTCTCTAGGCATTTTTTTGTCCTTAGGGGTCCAGGCTAAGGAATTCTCTACTGCAGGTAAACAGTAACAGATACTGCTCACCAGTGCAGCTCCCCATTCCAGTGTCATGCCATTGGTCATAACTAAGCTTAACATAGAGACAAGACAATGTGCACTAGTGAAGGGAAACAGACTCAAGAAATCCAGAGGCTGAATCAGGGTCACCCAACCCATGAGTGGCAGATCCAAACTACTAGAAGACTATCTATGTCATATCCCCAATGTCTCCACCCTAGAGGCTTTATTACGTGTCCACTGACTACAGATGGGCTTGTTGAGATCTCTGAAGGGCTACTGTCATTTCTCCCTCCTCTCTTGCCTCACAGAGCCTGTGGTACAGCCCTTTATCCTAGTCACCAGCACCAATGTTACAGTACAGAGCTCTGTGGTCCTAGCCTGCATTTCAACTGACACTGGAATCTCAACACAGTGGATCTTCAATAACCAGAGTCTGCAGCTCACAGAGAGGATGACCTTGTCACTGAAAAAGTGCCGACTCAGCATAGATCCTGTGAGGATGGAGGATGCTGGAGAGTATAAGTGTGAGGTCTCCAACCCAGTCAGCTCAATGACCAGTCTCCCAGTCAGGCTTGCTGTAATTAATGAGTGACCTCTCTTCTCTTACATTATAGCAGGGTAGGGGCATTTCTTTATCAATGGGGGATAGTAACAAGAAAAATCTTGTGGTGAAAATGGTCAATTACTACTCAGGTACAGCCAGGTTGGTGGCTCATGGCTAATCCTGGCATAAACATGTGTCTAAGGACAGGCCAGGATATAAAAAAGAGACTTGGTCTCCAAAAAGAAAAAGAAGACATCAATATAGTAAACAGAATTGCAAAGGAGAAAAGAGCTTAGGTTTTGCATTAAATATATAGACAACTCTCAGAATCCATGGAAATTAATTTCATAAGTGCACAAACTTCGGGATGTGCTGAGTCCCCTGTTAACATGCTGCAGTGTTTATATGGAAATAATGCATCCTCTCTTATACCCAAATACATTCCATGTAACACAGAAAAATCCTGTCTTGAAAACCCAAACCAAACAAAAAAGACTGCTCATGTTTGTCAAATGGCATCAGTTTTGTCTGTTGGAGACCGACTCTGGACAGCTGTGTCTTGAACCTTGTGTTACCTGCCACGATTTATCAAGCCTCGTGTAAATAAGAGGCTTTTAGTCTAACCTAGGAATGTAGGATTAAATAAACCTCTTTAAATCAGCTAGCTGCAGGGGCCTGGGACCAAAGCGACCTCCTGCTGACCCTCCTTAGGAATTTTCTTTGTCCTCTCCTCACTCCTGCTCCCCCTCCCTACCTGAAGCCCTGTTTATAAGCTCTAACACCAGTCAATAAACTGAGGCCTTGACGCAACTCAGACTGCTTTGTCTTTCTTCACGCGCTTGGTCTCCTTTCCCTCTCGCCCCCCATTGATTCACAGGTGGTCCCTCCTCGAGACCCTCGAATAACCTGGCCTGCTGGACGGGTCATTTGTCTTTCTTCATGCTTCTATCTCTGTAGGTTTTGGGATTCTTGGAATGTGTCTGTTTCATCTAGGTCACTCAAAAAATAGCAAGTAACTATTGAGTATTCATGGAATCCTTAAAATTCTGAAAATGGAATGCAAGGTGTCAAATTTCACTTCTAGTATTAATAATGTTAATCTTTTAAAAATAAAGCAAATCAGATTAAAGTTGTCAAAACTGTTAATCAGTTCAAAAAGCCAACTTTTGATCCATTTATTTTGTAAAGTATTATTATTTGTATCATTATTCAAACTAACAGGAAGTCAAGAGACCATGGAGAAATGATGCTTCCCTGCCAACTTTTCACGATTTGACTAGGTATCTTCTCCTTGTATAGCCTAGGACAACCTGCCTAGGAATGGTGAGATACACAGTGCGCTGGGTGCTCACACATGTCTATAACAAGTAAATAGTCCCCATACATACCAACAGGCCAAGCTGAAGGAGGCAATTACTTGAGGTTCCCCATTTGTCTAGATCTTGTGTTGTGAAATACAATATAACCAGCACAAATGTTGAACACACCAGGTACATCAGTCCAGTTTCAGCAAGTTAAATATGTCATATGTCACATAGTCACTATCCATCTGAACCTCCTAAAATATCTTGACATAGTTCACACATACAAGAGAAGGGACATTAAAACACATGGGAAAAGGTAGTTCTGCCTGCTCTAATCCATCACATTCCTAGATGATTCATAGATCATGCTTCATCCTTAGGTAACCAGTGGCTTATGTCAGTCATCATGAACCACCAGAGCTGAATACTGGACCACTGAGCTGAAAGCAGACCTGCTCCTGGTCGCCTGGTTGAGGTTTCCATTCACATATTAAGTCCTGGTGACAGGTTGTGAGGATACCCATTGAAGCCACATCAGAACTCTAATCATAACCTATATTTAGTACAGTCTTAGATAGCAAAGGTTTGAAGGGCACTGGCTCACACTGAGCTGTGGTGTTCAAAGCATCTTGATGGGACACAGCACTTTAGGCTTCATGATACTCCTAAGGCTGTCTATCATCAAGCTCTGTAGCTCAGCTCACATGTAACAGGTTTGTTTTTCTCTCATAACAAGGAGGGCCTGCCATCTTGGATCACTCAGATTACCATGCATCTCCTATGATTCACCTTCTCATTTACGTTATACTCTGGTTGGCAGGGATAGGCCAACACTAGTTGAATGAAATCCTTACAAGTGTCAGAGGTCCCACACAGGGCAATCTCCTCTCTGTTGTCTGCACTGCACTGTTAACATACAACCACAAGAACAACTCCAGCTCAGTTCATAAGTGTTCAGAACCTTTGATGGGTCTCAAGTGCCTTCCCTTACTTATCCCTCTACAGACCCCAGTCTTCACATTCTGAACTCTTTCATCTCTTCCCTCTCTGAATGCAGTCAACCCCTGACTTCACTTAGAGATGGGCTTTCTGGTCCAACTTCCAGTTCACTAGAGATGAAGCCATGTTAGGAAAAACTATTTTGATCTATCTGAAAGGCTCAAGGCCTGGACAGGCTCAGATACATGTAGCTTGAAGAATGAATGTCCATCGATTTGATCAACAGGGCTTTCAATTTTCCTAGTATCATTAGGACTGACTCAGTATGCTATGAGTGCATAACTTATGACCCAATAAATGCACATAATGTGACCCAGTCAACATAAATGTTACCTGTGAGTAACTTTTATTACTTCATGGCTACAAATGTGTAATTACACAAGGTCAGAAACAGACTCCTCAGTTCCTTTTGGTCTCATGAGATGATACCACCTCTACCATCACCTAGGTTGGTCATGTCATCCTGTGCATGCTCATGCACATCAATCCAGGTCCTTGCAGGAGCCAAGAATGGCATAGGGGGACTTCTCTGTTCTGACAAATCTCAGGGTTACTACCTATTATTGAGAAATATGGTGTCTCAGACACAGGATCACTTACCACATGTGATTGTACTTGGACATATTCAGTATGTATGATACACTGGTGTTGGAATCCAAGCTGCTGTGGTTGGCATAGAAGCACTTGACTACTTCAGTACACTCCTAGTAATCAAGTCAGTGATAATTCTGGAGGTGGGCATGGCTTCCAGAGCTGTTGTGGCCTTCTAAAGGGAAGAACTCCCATTTTTCTCTCTTGATCCATATTGAGATTGGTTCTGTTTACTCCATAAATGTTCCCACCTCCTAAAATATTTATTCAGGCATGTATTAGATTTATTTCTGTTCCTTGATAAAATACCATGTCCAAGTAAGTGGATGAAGAAAATAATTATTAGGGTTTATGGTCCATGATGTCAGGGATATACTTCAGCAAGCTGAAGGCATTGTGCTTGGAGCAAGAAGCTGAGAGCTCACCTCTTGACTTGTTAGCACAAATCAGAGAGACTAAATATTGAAGACCTGAGAAACCAGCTCCCATGATCCATTCAAGTAAAAAAAGGAATGCCTCAGAGTAGCAAGAAATAGGAAACCTTTTATCTGAGGCTATTTAGGAATAAGTTTTCATCTATCTATGACTGGTGTAATAAGGAAACACACATGCTTTCAGATGTTAACTTTGTTATTTACTTCATCATAAAAATGGTCTCTCATCTCTACATAGCTACATGTCTCCACATTGCTGCACACAGCGACATATCTCTACATACATACATCTTTTCACATGACTGCACATCTTTCTTTTACATACATTTCTCTTCTAGTTCTCTTTTCTACAGCGTCATCTTTACATAGCTCTCTCCCATACAGAACTTTTTACAGTTCTTAGGCATAGCTCCTCTGTGTAGCAGCAGCTCTTTCATACAGTTCTCTCATGCTCACTCACACTTCATTCTTTCACAATATCCACCCACTCTTTACTCAATCTCTTATTCTTCCACCATCTCAAGCCCTCACACTTTTCTTCTTCTTCTTCTTCTTCTTCTTCTTCTTCTTCTTCTTCTTCTTCTTCTTCTTCTTCTTCTTCTTCTTCTTCCTCTTCCTCTTCCTCTTCCTCTTCCTCTTCCTCTTCCTCTCCTTCTCCTTCTCCTTCTTCTTCTTCATCTCTCACTCAGCACACACACACACACACACACACACACACACACACACACACACACACTTCACTCACATTCTGTAGCAGTTCTCACGTAGCTCTACACAATTGTCTCTCTCCACATCACCGCACCTGCTCTCTCACAGCCAAAACTCTGGATAATTATAAGTTTCATTTACGGAGCCCTACCCATTCTCACAGCACAAGGTAAGTCACGTAGTTTCTTGTATGCTAGTAATGTCATGTTGATCCATGCACGTTGCTCTGAGTTGGTGAGCAATCTTAGACAGTAAACAATTAGCTGAACTTTGAGCAGTCAGGATACGTGCAGAAAAAGAGCTTCTGCAAGGAGCTATAGCAATGTAAACAGCCTAGCCTTGATTCAGCAATAAACAACACCTGGGAATTAGTCTCTTGCGTATTTTCTGCAGTCTAGTCTGTATTGAATTTGTTCTAAGGTCTTAACAAAATGTGTAAAAGGTTCTTTGAGACTGAGAATACTGTTTCTTTCCTATGTCATTAAAGAGGAATATTCTGATATTATTTCTATACATCAGAATTATACAGCTTAAACAGAAGTCATAACCTGACGATAAACAACTACAAGTATGCCCAAAGATATGAAACACACTACCAAAGAGCTGTGGAAAGCATCTCACAGCTATTCTTTTGGGGAGTATAATGGCAGCACATGAGAAAGTTACAAACAGAAAATAACCAGTTTCCACACCTTGTGACCTCCTGGCTTTGCCAGGTGGTCTCCGTATCAGGGTGTTATATGTCTGGTGTGTCAACTTGTGAAACACTAGTTGTCACCTGCTGTATACTCCAATGACCATCGGCAATTATCCCTTTTTCATTTTAAAAATTACTCATGACTTTATGTCTCAATGTTTGAAAAGTGATGATGTCCTAGCAGGGGACATGGCCCCGAAACTTCTCCAAACAGTCCCATCAACCAGGAGCCAAGAATTTATGTGCCTGAGATGATGGTGGACATCTGTCCCCACTACAATTGACAAACATCAGCCATTTTCTGTGCAGTGTCTGTTTGATCTGCCCAAAATCTTGCCTTATTAATGAAGAATCTCAGCCAGAATCCCCAAAAGTCTTTATCCCCAATATCATTTCTAGTAATCAGATCCAATAGCTTTGCCACTGATCTCAGTAAGACAATAGTCATGAAAATCACAATCCCTTCTAATTGGAACCCTGAACTGTGAACAGCAAAGCTTTGATGTGAACTTGTTTTGTTTTTCAAAGTTAGAGAAGTTTGTTCCTAGCCTGTGTCCCTAGGTACCAGCGAATCTTAATGTTCCTGACTTGATGTTCACCCTGAGTCATTAACCTTGCTGCTTTCCTGTTTGCTTCTGTCAAAATATGGATTGATCCTGGAGCTAGAGTCCACTATTTCCTAGCCCTGGCAGTCTCACATAGTAGGAAGGACTTTCTAGAGGTAAAATGTCTTTAAGGGCAAGTTGATTTCTTTTTATCACAAACTCATGATTTTCTGTCCCCTTCATTAACTTCTGGAACAGCCCCTATAAAGAGGGGACACTGGGATTTGAAAAATGTTCACACTCCTCTTTTCCTACAAGAAACTCCTCACAGAAGGTGACCAGCAGCTCAGAGTTTTGCTCCCAGCTCTGTTCCTGTATCACAAGATGACTAGTTCTACTCTGTTGTTGAAGATTATCTGTGGTAGGTCTGTTATGGGTCGGGATAAGACGTATCCCCAATGATTTGTTGATGCTATTTAGTGATTAATCTAAAGAGTGAAAATATGTCACTGATGGTCATTAGAGGGTTCCTGTGTTCAGGAGCAGAGAAATGCAGAAGGGATCCTTAGAGTAGAATGCCTCTCAGCTGAGTCCCAGCACTGAAAGTCCAGTTGTACAAGGTTATGGTCATGAGCATATGTGATGGTCACAGACTGGGAGCTTCTAGGCCTAGTTAGCAGGAAGTGTCAAGCAGACACAGCATAAAGTGACCATTGTGTGGACCATGTCTCAATTGAGCTATTGTCCAATTCAGATTATCTGCAGACTTGTCTGTGAGGGATTGTCTTGATTGCCCTAATGTATGTAAGTGGTCCAAGGTTATGGTGGGCAATGCCATGGTTATGCAGGTGGCCCTAGGTTGTTTAAGTAAGCTAGCTAAGCCTGAGCCAGAAAGAAATGGAGAGAAATAGAGAGACAGAAAAAGACAGTGAGAGACAGAGACAGGGATACAGTGACAAAGAGGCAGCAAACAACTTACCTCCTTTGTTCCTGCCTTCAGGTTCCTGCTTGAATTTGTATATTGACTTCACTCAGTGATGGATTTGAAATCAACATGTCAGGCAAGTAAATCTGTTGCTCCCTAAGTTGCTGACTTCAGAGTGTTTACACAACATCAGAAGCACAACTAGAACACAGAGTCTTTGGTTGAGAGTACAAAACACACACGTTTTGATCATAAAAATATTCTCCTTACTCACATACAAAGCCATTAGCAATTTTGGGGCAAACAGATTAGACCAAGAGACATACCAGTCAAGTGCAGGTGCAACCCCGCTTCTGTCTGACACATTCTGCCTTGGGCTCAAGACAAAATGACAGGTCTTTCCTCAGATATTTTGGGGCATTCAGATTCTCCTGAGTCTGCCCATCCTCTAGATGCATAATGTTTCTTTCTCTGGATTAGGATTTATCAGGAAATATCACAAACTCTCCCCAGATCCACTGCACACTGCCTAGAGTCACAGTGAGCATAATGACCAGCCCTGCAATGCGTTGGTGCCCAAGTTTTTGGCCACTTCACAGCACTTGAGCCTAGTGGCTGTCATTCTTTTAGTCACAGACACAAGCTGTTGGTCTCCTAGTGATCTCTAGAGGGTGACATAATGACACAGAATCAACACAGAAAATCTTTCCATTGTGTGTATATATCACATTTTTGTTACCCATTCATCACTTGAAGACTGGACTCCTGGTGCTTGGATGTGAATATCTGCATCAGCTTCCATCAGTTACTGGATTAAGGCTCTATGGTGACAGTTAGGGTATTCATCAATCTAATTACTGGGGTAGGCTAGGTAAGGCACCCTCTCATCTATTGCTAGTAGTGTAAACTGGGGTCATACTTATGGATTTCCGGGATCTTCCCTAGCACCAGGTTTCTCCCTTACCACATGATGTCTCCCTCTATCAAGATGTCTATTTCCATCCCACTCTGTCTCTGGTCTAGCTCAACCTTCCTGTTTCCTTATGTCATGATTACCTATCCCCTATGCGCTATTCCCCCTCCCTTGTCCCCAGTTTCCTCAAGAGATCTCATCTATTTCCTTTTCCCAAGGTGATCCATGTGAACTTCTTAGGCTCCTCCTTGTTAGCTAGCTTCTCTGGACCTGTGGATCATAGTCTGGTTATCCTTTGCATTACATCTACTATCCACTTGTGAGTGAGTACATACCATGTTTGTCTTTCAGGGTCTTGGTTACCTCACTCAGGATGAGTTTTTTTTAGTTCCATCCATTTGCCTGCAAATTAATGATGCAATTGTTTTTCACTGCCAAGTAGTACTTCATTGTGTATATGTACCACGTTTTCTTTTTACACACTTTGGTTGAGAGACATCTAGGAAAACACTCCTTTTTATCAGTTTGTTTTGTATCCTGATATATTGGTGAAATTGTTGATTGCTTAGGGAAGTTTTCATGTGCAATTTTGTGGTCTATTCTGTGTAACATAATATCATCTGCAAATAGAGTAACTTCTTTTTCCTATTTATACACATTTAATTTCTGGCTCTTGTCTTATTTTTCCAGCCAATGCTCCCAGACCAATACTGAAAAGGAATGGAGACAGTAGAAACCTTTTACCTGTTCCTAGATTTAATGGGATTATCCTGTGCTTTTTCTTTTGGAATGATATTGAGTGTAGTATGCCCCCCCCCATGATTATTCTAACCATGATGTTTTCCATGAAGCCATGGTAGACTTTTGTCAAAGTCCTTCTCTACATCTATTGGGACGATTATGTGGTTTACATTTAAATGTGGTCCACATACCCAGTGAAACTATTCAGCTGTTAAAAAAATGAAAGAATAAAATTTGCAGATGAGTGAAACTAGAAAAATATGACTGAGGCAACTGAGACCAAGAAACATACCCATATGTATTTTCACATTTGTAGTTCCCAAATCTGAATCTTCAAATGGGGGGGCATCACAGGATAGCCAGAGAACTAGGAAAGTTAAAAGATATCATGGGGCTAGGGGGAGTAGGGTACTGATGTTATGAAGATGAAATAGACAATGGTGCAGTCTTAACTGGAGAAGAAGAATAAGAACAATGTAGAGGGAGAACGAAGTGAGATAAATAATATAAGGATGTCTGAAATTCATAGGGACTCATATCATTTTATGTTCACCTAAAATTACCTCATATAAGCGTATATAAATATAATATATATTTAAATAAAGTTGTACTACTTGGGTAGAGAATGCTCCCAACCAAAAACCATAGAGTTACAGAAACCCAGTACAAGGGATGAGAAACTACCCTACAAATTGTTGGTAGACCAATAGATTCCCCCAAACAATATAGGCTATTGCTGTTGCCCTTGGTTATTTCCTAGAATATGAATATAGGTCCTATGTAGAAGATACCCTGAACTTACAGAACAGAAGTCTTTGAGGAGTATAGCTGGATTGGACACCAGAAGCCCCTCACTGTGAACTAGACCTGTAGCACTTGATGTTTATGCAAGCTAACAACCAACTGAGGAAAAATATGAGTAGTCCCACTCAGTTGTGATGTCTAAAATCCACAGAAATGACCATCAATTGAACTGATGGAACTTCTCAGAAGAGGAGGGGGAAGGATTGTGAGAATCAGAGGATTTGGATGTTTACTGTGAGACTGTGTGTTCTATATACGACAAGGAGGCTGTACCCAAGAATTCTCAAGAACATGGCTGCCTGAACTAGAGCTGAGCAATGACAGCACCATCATACACACCAGCATGGATGAGGAAATCTCAAAGAGTTCCACCTGTAATTAAAAAGCTATATAGAGGCACTGTGAGCAACAATTAATAAATCGGACATCCTGAAACTGAGAAGCTTTTGTAGAGCAAAAGACACAGTCAATAATACAAAATGACAGCATAAAGAATGGCAAAAGATCTTCACCAACCCCACATGACAGAGGGCTGATCTCCAAAATATTCAAATAATTCAAAAAAAACTAGACATCAATATACCGAACAATCCAATTGAAAAATGGGCTACAGAGCTAAATAAGAATCTCAAATTGCTGCAAGACATGTAAGGAATTGCTAAACATCTTAAGTCATCAGGAAAATGCAAATCAAAATGACTCTGAGATACCATTTTACACCTGTCAGAATGACTAAGATCAAAAACACTAATAACAGTCTATGTTGGAGAGGATGCAGAGCAAAGGGAACACTCCTCCACTGTTTGTGGGAGTGCAAATTTGTACTTCTACTGTGGAAATCAGTATGGCGGTTTCTCAGAAAATTAGGAATCGATATACCTCAAGACTCAGCCATACCACTCTTGGGCATATATACCCAAGGGATGCTCAATCTTACTAAAAGGACACAGGCTTCATTATGTTCACAGGCAGAACCTGGAAACAACCTAGATGCCCCTCAACTAAAGAATGGATAAAGAAAATGTGGCACATATACACAATGGAGTAATATGCAGAAGTAAAAAACAATGATATCATGAAATTTGCAGGCAAATGGATGGAACTACAAAATATCATTCTGAGTGAGGTAACCATGACTCAGATGGAAGAACATAATATGTACTAACTCATAAGTGGATACTAGATGTAAAGTAAAGGATAACCAGACTACAACCTACAGCTCCAGAGATGCTAGCTAACAAGGAAGATCCTAAGAGGGACACAGAGATAGCCCAGAGAAGGAAAAAATAGATGAGATCTACATGAGCAACCTGGGAAGGGGCAATGGAGGGCAAAGAATGAGGGATGATAACTCAAAGAAATGAGAGGTTTGAGCTGGAACAGGGACAGAGTGGGAGAACAAGGAAAGAGATACCATGATAAATGAAGACATCTTGTAAATAGGAAAACACAGGATGCTAGGGAAGTTCCAAGGAATCCACAAGATGACTCC
The DNA here is from genome assembly GCF_049852395.1 of Peromyscus maniculatus bairdii. Classification (NCBI taxonomy): domain Eukaryota; kingdom Metazoa; phylum Chordata; class Mammalia; order Rodentia; family Cricetidae; genus Peromyscus; species Peromyscus maniculatus. The sequence continues at coordinate 27,613,415 of NC_134852.1, read as the reverse complement.
ACCTTAGACTACTAGCAACAGTCAAGAATGTGCCTGAATTGTTCTACTCTGGTAACCAGATTAGTGAATACCCTAACTCTCATCATAGAGCCTTCATCCAGTTACTGATGGAAGCAGACTCAAAGATCCATGGCCAGGTACCAGGATGAGCTTCAGGAGTCCATTCGATGAGAGAGAGGAGGGATTCTGTAAGCAAGGGACATCGAGATCATGATGAGAAATTGTATAGAGATGACCAGCCACAATAGTGGAAACCAATCAAATGTAAATCAATAGCTGTGGAACCCCCATGGTACTGGACTAGGCCCTTTGGATATGCAAGACAGATGTTTAGCTTGAGCTATTTTGGGGGTTTTGATGCAGGGGGATTAGGATCTGTTCCTGGGACATGAGTAGGCTTTTTGGAGCCCAGTGCCTAAAGTGTGACATCTTGCTCAGCCTTGGTGCAAGAGGGAGGGATTTGGACCTGCCTCAACTGAATGTACCAGGCTCTCTGAATCCCCATGGGAGACCTTGACTTGGAGGAGGTCGGGGAGGGGTTTACGGGGAAGGCTAAGAGATGGGAAGTGGGAGGATGGAGTATCTATGGTTGGTATGTGAAATGAATAGAAATTTTCTTAATAATAAAGAAAGAAAAAGAGAGCTATAGTAATTAATGACTGATGAGGGAAAATCAGTATTCTTAATGGATGAGCACTTGATAAGTTATCCATATAGTCAGTCATAGACATAAATATATGAGCAATACTAAATGGGCGAAGCACATTGTATTTATATAGCTATTAATTTTACAAAAATGTAATAATTATAATAATAATATTAATATTTGCAGAAGAGACCTGGATTTGAGAGAAAGTGGAAGGCATGAGAGGTGGTAGAGGAGGAAACTGAGGAATGCAAATGGTGTAAATTCAATGAGCATGTAAAAAATTCTAAAAAACATCTTTAAAAGCTTTAGAAATTAGTTAAAATAATAGAGTCAGGGAGAGTGAGAGAACAAGAAATAGCTGCCATGGGAGTGATTATGAATGGAGGCCTAGGAACCTCTTCTGAAAGCAGATTCCATTTCTGGGCATTATTTTTGAGCAGTCTTCTTCCAACCCCAAGCACAAAGGAAAGGTCTCATCTTCTATAATCTTATAGGGGCCTATAGAATTGTCACAGTATGTATTTAGTTCATTGTAGTGTAAGGGACAAGAAGCATGCAGGAGCTGGTTATAGCAAACTGAGTGTAGTCAGGTCAGAGCACAGAGAACCCCTACACTCTGTCCTAGAGTGAGCTGCAGGAAATATGGCCTGATTGAGGCTATGGGAACCTTGCCTAAAGCCTCAGACCTGTGTCCTACCAAAGTTGCTGAGACCATGTCTTCACAGTGGATAGTAGGAGGGAAATTCAGAATACTGCTGAAGTCTTCTAAGATGGGAATTTGAAATGGGACTAGGGGGTTGTTCTCAGCACTCCAAAGGAGAGGACAGATGTGGGGCAGAGGTTTAGCAGCAGGAAGCCCTTGGTGAACTGGAAACTGTCAGGGGAGGGAGATCCACAATGTTTCTTCTCAAAGTTTATTCCTATTGGCCATTATTTATTGAAAGACAGTGTTCCCAACTGTGACAGTATGCCTCTCTAAATGAAAATCAGAGCAGGGTGGGACACTTGGTAGAAGGCACTTGCTACCCAAGCTGACATGCTGACCTCAATTACCAGATTCAGCTTCATGGAATTAGAGAATGAGTTCCCTCATATCTTCTATCCTCCATAAATTTACAGTAGCATTTTCTTACCCATACACTCATGTATGCATGGGTAAACACACACATATTATCTCTCTCTGTCTCTGTCTCTCTATGTCTCTCTCTACACACACACACACACACACACACACACACACACACACACACACACACACACACACACACACTGTGATTTCCAACTAGGGCTTGCATATGCTGAAGGTTAATGTATCTCATACTCAATACAGGAATGTCTTGCTCCTCTTCATTGTAAGGACAGAAGGAAGTTTTAGATTCTCTCTCTCTCTCTCTCTCTCTCTCTCTCTCTCTCTCTCTCTCTCCCTCCCTCTCTCTTCCTGTCTCTACCTCTTTCCACAGATATAACTGCATAACTAGATGTAAATTAAAAGTCAAACTGAAGCATTAGCCTATTTTGTTATTTACCAACATTAGATTCTTTCAGATCAGTGCCCTTGTATCATCATTCATTCATTCATTCATTCATTCATTCATTCATCGACAGGTATTTGAGCCTTTTCCAGGCCCTGGAACATTTAAAGATAGCTGTGGTATACTGTCTTCCCAAAGCCCTGGTTGCAAAGGACCAGAAGACAGACCAGCAACTACAAGGTGAATTCAGCTGTTGACTAGAACCACAAAGGGAACAAGGAAGAAAGTGAGAAAGGAGATCTGGGGAGATGTTCCAAACTTAATAACACATGCTGATCTTCCAGAGGACCTGAATTCAGTTCCCAGCACCTATGTGAAGAGGCTTCAGAACATCACCTAACTCCAGCTCCAGGTGATTCCCCACACCCTAGGCATCTACTAATCACCTGGGATTCTCCTTCTGAGACAGCATGGAGAACCCAGCTGCACCAGTTCTCAGTAGGTAACTAACTGTTCTCATGGTCTTATGATGTGTCATAGTACAGTCTGGATCCCCAAGGGGAGGGAAAAGAGGCCATAGGTCCTACTGATGACTCCATGTCCTCAGGGATTAAGACTAGAAAATTCTCTCCTGTAGGCAAATAGTAACAGATGATGCTCTGGACAGCTGTCCCATCCCAGTATCAGGACCTTGTTCATATTTGAGGTTACCTTATCACCATAGCAACATTCATTAGCAATGTGTGCTATCACTGGAAAAAAGACACAGAAAAAAATGTGTACATCTGTCTCATGCATCATGGGTGACAGACAAGCTGTCTGTGTATGAACACGTATCCAGTGTCTTCACCCTGGAGGCTTTCTCAAGCATATGTGAAGCGGGAACAGCTGTTTTTCACAGAAGTCAATCTTGGCCATTGGCAGCTTGAGGGGATGTCTATTCTCTGAAGTGAAAACAAATGGACAGTTAGATTTGCCTCTAAAACTGAACTACCCAACTCTGGAGAATTTCTCCTAAATTCCAAGACTTCACAGCCCACGTCCTGGACAGGAAATCATGTGTTTTATGTCATGCTGATATCACTACTCCAGAAAGGCAAAGGAAAGGGCTTTATTTTGTACCTTGCAAAAGATCCTGCATCTTACACAGGGCTCTCTCTTCTCAGAAAGACACTGATGTCAAACAACTCTAGAATCTTTCTATTTTCATATCTCATTGTGTTCTTTAGAGAAGCAATCATTTTGGGGATTGGCCTTAGATACTGGGTATTAGTAACAATTGTCTCATATGGAGACACTTAGCATCCCATATCCCTAACCCAGATCTGCCAAACACACTTGTCCCTTCCAGGCAGAGTTCCAGCAAGTTCTTGCTCACTACCTTCTACCCGTCAGGTCTGCTACTGAAAATATCCACCTGGGAGTGTTGAAGATATGGCTCAGCAAGGACTGCTTGCTCTCGAAGACACATGTTCTGATTCCAGCACAAGCATTTCAGGTCATAACCATTCTGTAATTGCATCACCAGGAAATCTAATACCACCTTTTGGCTTCTGGGAGAACTTGTGTTGCATAGATATTCATGCAGTAAAAAACCATAAACATGCCAAGAAAGAAAGAAGGAAAGAAAGAAAGAGAGAGAGAGAGAACAAGGAGAAAGAGAAAGTAAGAAAGAAAGAAAGCTGATAGAAAAGAAAGGAAGAAAGGAAAGAAGAAACCAGCCAAATTAATTTTTTATTTTATTTTATTTCATTTTACATACCAACTACAGTTCCTCTGTCTGCTCTCCACCTACTCCCCCCTATCTCCCCACACCCCAACACGAGCAATCCTCAGTAATTTTAAGGCCTCCCATGGGGAACAGACAAAGTCTGGTACATCAAGTTAAGGCAGGGCAAAGACCTTTTCCCCTGCAGCAAGGCTGACCAAGGTATCCTTCCATAGGGAATGGGCTCCAAAGAGCCAGAACATGAACTAGGGATAAATCCTGCTCCCTATGCCAGGGACCCCACAAACTGATCATGCCACACATACATTCAGAGGGCTTACTTCAGTTCCATGTAGGTTCCCCAGCTATCAGTCCAGAGTCAGTGAGCTCCCACTAGCTCAGATCAGCTGTCTCTGTGGGTTTCGTCATCATGATACTGACCATCATCCTTGCTCATATAATCTCTCTTCCCTCCCTTCAACTGGATTCCAGGTGCTCAACCCAGTGCTTAGCTGTGGATCACTGGGTTTGCTTCCATCAGTTACTGGGTGAAGATTCTATGATAACAGTTAGGTTAGTTCTCAGTTGATTACAGGGGTAGGCCTGTTCTAGCACCCTCTCCACTATTGCTAGCAGACTGAGCTTGTATATTCCTTGGGATTTCTCTAGCACCAGGTTTCTCCCCATCCCCATAATGGCTCCCTCTATGAAGATAGCTCTTTCCTTGCTCTCCATCTATGTCCCTCCCACAACTGTTCCCTCATGTTCATATCCCCCATCCCCCATTTACCCATCCCTGAACTCCCAGTTTACTCAGGAGACCTTATCTATTTTCCCTTCTTAGGGCAATCTAGGCACATCCCTCTCAGGATCCTCCTTGTTACCTAGCTTCCTAATATTGTGGGTTGTAGCCTAATTATCCTTTGTTTTACATCTAAAATCCAGTTATGAGTGAGTACATACCATGTTTGTCTTTCTGAGTCTTGGTTACCTCAGAATGAATTTTTTTCTAGTTCCATCCATTTGCCTGCAAATTTTATAATGCATTGTTTTATACTTCTGAGTGATATTCCTTTCAGTAAATATGCCACACTTTTTTTTATCAGTTCTACAGTTGAGGAGCATCTAGGTTGTTTCCAGGTTCTGGTTATTATGAATGATGCTGCTATGAACATAGTTGAGCTAGGATCTTTGTGGTTTGGTTGAGCATCACTTAGGTATATGCCTAACAGTGATGTTGCTGGGTCTTGAAGTAGATTGATTGACAATTTTCTGAAAAACCACCATACTCATTTCCAAAGTGACTGTACAAGTTTGCACTTCCAACAAAAGTGGAGGAGTATTCCCTTTACTCCACATCCTCTCTAACATAAGCTGTCTTCAGTGTTTTTGACCATAACCATTCTGACAGGTGAAAAATGGTATCTCAGAGTTGTTTTGATTTGCATTGCCCTGATGGCTAAGGATGTTGTGAAATCCCTTAAATGTCATTCAACCATTTGGGATTCTTCTGCTGAGAATTCTCTGTTTTGATCTAGACCCATTTTTATTGAATTATCTGGTATTTTGATATCTAGTTTCATGAGCTGTTTGTATATTTTGGAGACCAGTCCTATGTCAGATGTGGGGTTGATGAAGACATTTCCCCATTCTGTTGACTGCCATTTTGTCTTATTTTCAGTTTCATGGGGCTCTCTTGTCTGTGTTACTAGTGTTGCATTTAGAAAGTAGTCTCCTCTATGCCAATGTGATCTAGGCTACTGCCCAATTTCTTTTCTATCAGGTTCAGTATAACTGGATTTATGTTGAGTTTTTTGATCCATTTGGACTTAAGTTTTGTGCATGGTGATAGATATGGAACTATTTGAGTTCTTCTGCATGTCGACATCAAGTTATACTAGCATCATTTGTTTAAGATGCTTTCTTTTTTCCATTGTAGAGTTTTGGCTACTCAGTCAAAAATTAGGTGTTCATAGGTGTGTGGTTTAATGCCAGGGTCTTAAATTCAATTCTATTGATTTACAGGTCTGTTTTTATGCTAATACCAAGTTGTTTTTATGGCTATTGCTCTATAGGGAGCTTGAGGTCTGGGGTAGTGATGCCTCTAGAAGTTGCTTTATTTTACATGATTGTTTTGGCTATCCTAGGCTTTTTGTTTTTTCCATGTGAAGTTGAGTATTGTTTTTTTGAGATCTGTGAAGAATTGTGTTAGGATTTTGGTGGAGATTGCATTGAATCTGTAGATTGGTTATGGTAACATTGCCATTTTTACTATGCTAATCCTACCTATTCAAGTGCATGAGAGATCTCTCCATTTTCTCATATCTTCTTCAATTTTTTTCTACAAAGACAAAGTTCTTGCCATACAGATATTTTTCTTGCTTAGTTCTAGTTATCCTCAAGATATTCTACAATGTTTATGGCTACTGCAAAAGGTGATGTTTCTCTGATTTCTTTCTCATCCCATTTATCATTTGTATATAAGATGGCTACTGATTTTCAGTTAATCATCTTTGCTGCCAAATTACTGATGGTGTTTATCAGCTGTTGGAGTTTTCTGGTAGAATTTTTTGAGTGCCTTACGTATACTACCATATCATCTGCAAATATCACATGTTTGAATTCTTTCTTTTCCAATTGTATCCCCCCTTGATCTCTTTTGCTTTTTTTATTGCTCTAGCTAGAACTTTTAGTACTATATTGAATAGATATGGAAAGAATGGACAGCTTTGTCTTGTTCTTGATTTTAGTGGAAGTACTTTGAGTTACTCTCAGTTTAATTTGATGTTAGCTATTGACATGCTGTAAATTGCCTTTATTATGTATAGGTATGTTCCTTGTATCCCTGAACTCTACAACACCATTATCATGAAGGAGTGTTGGGTTTCGTTGTAGACTTTTTCAGCACCTAATGATATGATTATGTATTTTCTCCTCCAGTGTGTTTATATGGTGGGTTATATTGACTGATTTTCATATGGAGAATCATCCTTGTATCTTGGGGATGAAGACTAGTTTATCATGGTGGATGATTTTTTATGTGTTCTTGGAGTTGGTTTGGCAGTATTTTATGGTATATTTCTGCATCAGTGTTCATGAGAGAGATTGGTCTGTAATTCTGTTTCCTTGTTGCACCCTTTTAAGGTTTGGCTATCAGGGTAACTGTAGCCTCATAAAGAGTTTGACAATGTTCCTTCTGATACTATTTTGTAGAACAGTAAGAGGAGTACTTGTATTAACATGTCTTTGAAATTCTGGTAGAATTCTTGCCTGAAATGATTTGGTCCTGGGCACTTTTTGTTTGGGAGGATTTTAATGACTGCTTCTATTTCTTGGTGGTTATAGGTCTTTTTAAGTTGTTTATCTGTTCTTGATTTAATTTTGGTATGTGGCACCTATCAAAAAATTGACCATTTCTTTTATATTTTCCAATTTTGTGGAATACAGGTTTTTGAAGTATGATCTAATATATCTCTGGTGTTTCTCAGTGTCTATTGTTATGTCCCCCTTTTCATTCCTGATTTTTGTTAATTTGGATAGTCTCTCTGTATCTTCTGCTTAGTTTGGATATGGGTTTGTCTCTCTTGTTGATTTTCTGAAAGAACCAACTCTTTGTTTCATTGATTTTTGTTTATATTTTATTGATTCTGCCATTAGTTTGATTATTTCCTGCCATGTACATCTTTTATCTGAGTTTAGTTCTTTTTGTTCTAGAAAAGAACTAAAAGTGTCCAGGTGCACTGTTAAGTCCCTAGTGTAAGATTTATCCAAATTCTTAGGTAAGAACTTAGTGCTATGGAATTTCCTCTTAGCAATGCTTTCATAGTTTCCTACATGTTTGGGTATGTTGTGCCTTCATTTCATTGAGTTCAAGGATGTCTTTATTTTTTATTTCTTCCTTGATTCATTGGTGATTCAGTTGAGCATTACTCAGTTTCCATGAGATTGTAGGCTTTCTGTAATTGTGATATTGTAGTCTAACTTTAAGCCATGGTGATCAAATGAGATACAGGGGTTTATTCCAATTGTTTTTTCTGCTGAGATTCCCTTTGGGACCAAGTATTAGGTCAGTTTTAGAGAGGGTTCCATGAGGTTCTGAGAAGAAGAAATATTCTGTTGTTTTTGGGTGAAATGTTCTATAGATGTATGTTAAGTCCATTGTTGTTACAACATCTGTTAATTCTCTTACTTTGCTGTTAAATTTCTGTCCAGCCGCATTGTCCATTTGTGAGAGTGGGGTGTTGAAGTCTTCCACTATCAATGTGTGGGTTTTGGTGTGTTATTTAAGCTTTAGTAATGTTTCTTTTACAAAATCATGTGCTCTCTATTTGTTCAGAATTGAGGCTTCATCTTCATGGATTTTTTCCTTTAATGAATATGAAATGTCCTTCTCCATCTCTTTTGACTAACTTTAGTTTGAAATCTATTTTGTTAGATATTAGGATAGCTACACTTGCTTGTTTCTTTGGTTCTTTTGATTGGTAAATCTTCTCCAACCCTTTACTCTGAGGTAATGTCTTTCTTTGAAGTTGAGGTGTGTTTCTTCTATGCAGCAAGATGGATTCCGTTTTTGTACCCATTCTGTAAACCTGTGTCTTTTTATAGATGAATTAAGTCCATTAATATTAAGAGATATGAACAATCAATGTTTGTTATTTCCTGTTATTTTTTGTTTTTGTTGTTGTTGTTAGTGTGTGTTTATGTGTGTTTCTTTTCTTTGAAATTTGCTAGTGTGAGATTATCTATTGCCTGAGTTTTCCTGGGTGTAGCTATCTTCCTTGGGTTCAAGTTTTCCTTGTAGTGCTTTCTGTATGGCTGGATTTGTGGATAGGTACTGTTTAAATTTGGTTTTGTCATGGAATGTCTTGTTTCCTCTATCTATGGTGATTGGAATTATTGCTGGTTTTTGTGGTGATATTGTGTTCCCCAAAATATTGTGTACCCTAATAAATTTATCTGGGATCAGCGAACAGAACAGCCACTAGATATAGAGGCCAGAAAATGGTGGCACACATGCCTTTAATCCTATCACTTTGGAGGCAGAGATCCATTTGGATCTCTGTAAGATTAAGGCCACACTGGATATAGCCAGGCATGGTGACTCACGCCTTTAATACTAGGAAGTGATGTCAGAAAGTAGAAAGTTATATAAGTTGTGAAGATCAGAAACTTGAAGCTTTTGGCTGGTTAAACTTTTAGGCTTTTAGCAACAGTTAAGCTGAGACCCATTCTGGGTAAGGACTCAGAGGCTTCCAGTCTGAGGAAACAGCATCAGCTAAGGAATTGGTAAGGTGAGGTGGCTGTGGCCTGTTCTGTCTCTGATCTTACAGCTTTAACCCAATACCTGCCTCTGGGTTTGTTTTTATTAATAAGACCATCTAAGATTCATGCTACAGGGTTTATTAGACTGAGTTGGCTTCCATGATTTTCTACTGTTTGCAAAGCATCTGTCCAGAACCTTCTGGCTTTCATAGTCTCCATTGAGAAGTCGGGTGTAATTCTGATTGGTCTGCCTTTTATGTTACTCGGTCTTTTTCCTTTGCAGCTCTGAATATTCTTTCTTAATTCTGTATATTTAGTGGTTTGATTATTATGTGGCTAGGGGACTTTTTTGGGTCCAATCTATTTGGTGTTTTGTATGCTTCTTGTATGTTCATAGGCATGTCCTTCTTTAAGTTGGAAAAGTTCCCTTCTATGATTTTGTTGATATATTTTCTGTGCCTTTGAGCTGGGATTCTTCTTTTTTATAATAATGGATTCTTTGGGGTCACTCAAATATATTGACACATGAATAAAATGGTCAAGAGCAATTGACAATATGTTTCTGTACAATGATATATACCAATCTATAAACAAGCATGCAAATTAATTTTAATTATCAAATATAAATTTTTTTTCAGAGCTGTTCTATTCCATTTACTATGCAAAGCCATTCTTGGCATTTGCAACTCTCAGCCCTTTTGAGTATTCTTGCAGTGTTCACCTTTTCCTCCACCACTTTTTTTTTCCTTCTTGTTTTCTGGTTTATTTCTATCTATTACAAATGTATAAAAAAATCCTCCATCAATGCTGCTGATAGCAGCAGAACCTTGAGAAATATACCTTTGGTTTGCCTCAGAAAAGGAACACATATTGCACTGTAAAGTTTATAAAATTGGCACAAAACATTGTGATAATGTTACAATACCAGTTGTAAGAGTTCAGTGACTAATGGGGAGCCGATGGGATACATGCAGAACTGTGAAAGCGATCTCACTTAGCCAGCTGTACACGTAGACTGTAAATCTACATTCAGATCATTTCTGAACTAAAACTATCATCTCAGTTTATCTGTTGAGGTCAACCAGGAAACCCTAGAATATACATTGATTTTTGCAAAAAAACAAAATAGGGGGAGGGATTTCTTCAGCATTTCAGTCCACGAGTAACAGTATCCTAACAGGCAAAGTGTTCTCTCACTGTCAAATATAAAATTTACCCTGTCTGTAAATATTGTCTTACTATACATCATACAAAGTAGGAAGATTTATAATGTATTTTCTTGGTATAATCCCTTAAGTGTCTAAAATCGAGCTGCGATTCTTCTCCTTCTTCTATCACTATTATTCTTAGGTTTGATCCCTTCATGGTGTCCTGTAATTTCCCTGATATTTTGTGTCAAGAATTTGTTATATTTAAAATTTGCCTTGCCCGATGAATCCATTTCCTCTAACATAAGTTCCACGCCTAAGATTCTGTCTTCCATCTCTTGCAGTCTGTGGATTATGCTTGCATTTCTAGTTCCCTGTTTGTTTACCCAGATTTCCCATTCCAGAAAGCCCTTGGTTTTTGTTTGCTTTATTGCCTCTATCTCAATTTTCAAGTCTTGAACTGTTTGATTGGCTATTTTCATGGCTTTCTTTGATGGATTTTTTTTTTATTTCTTCCAATTTTTTCTTTACTATTCCCTCCATTTCTTAAAGGGAATTTTTCATTTCCTCTTTAAGGGCCTCTCTCATTTTCATAAAGATATTTTTAAGGTATTTTCTTGTGCTTCATCTGTGCTGCTGTGTTCCAGTCTTGCTGTTGTAGAACCACTGGGTTCTGGAGGTGTCATATTACTCTTTATGTTGTTGAGTGTATTCTTACACTGCTGTGTATCCACCTGGGTTTGGGGTAATTACAGGTACAGGTGTTGATTCATCCTCCACTTGGTGTAGGTGGCACCTGTGTCACTGGGGTGGTTCTTCCTCCCATCAGGACAGGATCAAACTATGCCTCTAGGGGACCTCTGATGTGATGCAACTGGGGCTGGTGGTGGAGCAGCCTGACCACAAGAATCATGCCTGCTGACCAGCTTAAGGGACTCTTCTTCCAAGTGGTGCAGGTGGAGGCTGTGTTTCTGGGTCCTGAGACCCTCTGAAGACAATGGGATGGTGATGGAGTGGCCTCTTCCTCCCATCCACCTGAATTTCAAGAAAACTCTCCTTTTGGTCCTTAAGTGTTCAAGAAAGGGATAATACAACGACAAGAACTTAGTTTTGTTTCACACTGACCTATTCCTTATATTCTTACCTATCCTGAATCATTCTGAGACTCTTCATTTGCCTTATGGGGACCAGTGTCTCATTTCAATCATCATCAAACACCTGGGAATATTGGCCCATGCTATGGTCCACCCTGGGTAGTTAGATCAATGACAGGCTCTCTCCTGTTCTCATGTATGAGATGTCTTTGCACATATTAAGTCCTGAAAGCAACCTGTGAGTGATTTTCAGGGAAGCTCAGTGAGAAGTCTTATTCAGTGCAATCTGTAGGACTTCTTGAACATCAGTGCCTCAGAGGGCACTGCCCCAGGCTCTGCAGTGTACATCAGTACAGCAGGAGGGACAGAGCACCCTCAGGTGTCAGACAGGAGTGGGTCAGTGAGGACCAGGAGAGACAATGGGCATCTGACTCCAGATCCCACATCTGTATCATCTTGTTCTGCAGCTCAGGACACACATGGAAGACACTGTTTCTCTCACACAGCACATGACACCCACTTCCTCTGAGCAGTCATTTTCTTCATCATGTGACTGTGAGTCATCTTCTGCCTGGTTCCCAAAGACATGGATTGGGAGTTGAGTTTGGAATGGCCAGCACTAGTTAAAAGAGGCCTTTGGTAGTGTGAGAGGTGTGGTGGTGTTGTGTTCCCCCAAAATATTGTGTACCCTAATAAACTTATCTGGGGTCAGACACAGAACAGCCACAATATCAAACATAGAAGTTAGGCAGTGGTAGCACACACCTTTAATCCTAGCATTCCAGAGGCAGGAATCCATGTGTTCAAGGATATAGCCAACCATGGTGACTCATGCCATTAATCTCAGAAAGCCGAGACTTTAATCCCAGGGAGTGATGGCAGAAAGCAGAAAGGTGTATAAAGTGTGAGGACCAGAAATTAGAAGCTTTTAGCTGGTTAAGCTTCAGGATTTCAAGCAGCAGTTCAGCTGAGAGTCATTGGGATGAGGATACAGAATCTTCTAGTCTGAAGAAAAAAATTCAACTGAGAATTTGGCCAAGTGGGGTTAGCTGTGTCTTTTTCTGTCTCTCTGATCTTCCAGTATTCACCCCAATAACTGGCCTTAAGTTTGATTTTATTAATAAGAACTTTATTTTGTCAATTTTAAGAGATTTGCTATCATCCTGGAAACATACCTCTTAACATGTCTATGAGGGATTGTCTACACTAGGTTAGCTGAGTGGGAAGACCCTCTCACTATTGTAGGCATTGCTATCCCACTGACTGGGGTTCTCCACTGAATAAAACAGAAAGGCAGATAAGCCTCCACAGTCATTTCTCTCTGCTTCCTGATGACAGATACAAAGTGACCAGCTGCCTCATGTTTTTGCCACCACCCCATGCCTTCTCTGCCATGATGGATGGTACCCTGAAACTGTGGGCCAAAATAGACCCTTCCTTCCTTAAACCCCTTTCCTTGGGTAATTTGTCACAGAAGAGTGACAGATATACTGAGTAATGAAGTTTTTTCTCTCATTGCTGAGGATAAACCTCCACAGCCTCACCAAAAAATGAACTTTTAAGAGTCCCTCTACAGACAGAAGTCTCACATATTCTCTCTGTTCTTTGCACAGTACTTCTGACAAACTTTACCATCACAAGAATCAATTCTAACTTTATGAGGAAGGTGAATATGGTAGCCTTAAAACATGAACTAGAGAGTCAGAATACAATCTACCTGTTGAGAGAAATTGTCAAAGCCTCTCAGAAGGTGATAGTCTGAACTGTCAGGAGGCAAATGAACTCTCACTTTACTGAATGTCATGACTGCTACAGGACTCTCTGAGTGTGAATCCTGCACCTTAGTGGGTGCAAAATAAACTCATTCCACCTGAACACTACGTGTGAGCAATTTGTTTCACCATGGCTACAACTGCCTAAATGTACATAGTTAGAACCAGGATACCTGGTTCCTCTATAGTCCATGACAGAGATTCACCACAAAGACATCTTGGCTGGCTAGGATCTTGAGGATAGCCTGCCTAGAGAGGTTCATGGTGATGGAGACAGGGGATATCTCAGGCTCAGAGATCACATGTTTTGTATGTTGTGATAGAGATATATCAGGGCTTGTTTATGCTATGTGAGTACATGTTTACTAATCTGCACCACAACTCTGGTTGTGCCCTGCTCAACTAAGGTTATTGAACAGATATTATAGTCTTCTACAGAGGAGGAGTTCCCTTTATCTCCCCTGACTTCACATGTGGCTTCACTCTGTTTGTTCCAGATAGTACCAACAACTTGATGATATTCCTCTCAGGTATTGATTTGTATCCAGAGTCAACTCTCAACCACTCCTCAAATATTGCTTCGTACCCACCTGCACTATACTCCTGGTTTATCAATGGAAAACCCCAGATACCAAGACAAGAGCACTTTATCCCCAACATCACTTCTAATAATTGCAGATCCAATGTTTCCTTGTCCAGAACTTAGGCACTATTGTCCATAGGACAAAAGTGAAAAAAAATAGGCCTTGGAACATGAATACCTGCAATGACAGCATTGAGCTTTGTGGTAAAGCCTTGTTTTTATGGATAAACATAGAAAGTAATTCCAAGTCTGTTTCAGGGGTTGAACAAATCCCAGTCCTCTTATGAGATTCCAGTTATGATTCTTTCTCTTCTCCTTGCATGTCTGCTTTCTCTTGGCTCACCTTGTATTGGTATTGAAATGTGAAGCAGGGGCTTCCCCCAGGAAAAAGGAACTTCACAGGCAGGGTAACATTGTTCTCTTTATTGTACTTGATCTTATAGTCAAGTAGACTTTCCTATTGTTAACTGAAATCATCCTGCCCCCTCCTTTTGCTTTCATGATTGCCATTACTCAGAAGGATTCTGCAAAGCTTTGAACCATGCTCATGTTCCTTTATTCCAAATGCTCCCAGATCCTGTCCTGTCTAATCATTGACTGGTTGGTCTGAATCCAATGCAGGCAAAAGAGAAAGGTGATAAACAAGCCTGGGAGACCTCTCCTGAGTAAGGGTGAAACCAGTGTTTTGATGATGCTGTTTCAATAACTTTTGACAATGTCTGTGGTGGACATCACAGTGTCCCTCAGGGACACATGGAGTGGGAAAAGTGACACTCAGGGAAGATGTTCTTGAGCTGTTCCCTGAGTGGACAGCAGCACTTGTGATGACCATGACAAACAGAGGTAGAGGCTAACTTGGAGAATGGAGAATGTCCTATGGATTCTACCCTGTGGAAGATGAGGGTTTAAACAGATTTAAAGACTGTCATAGTTAGCATTAGCTATCACCTTGACACATCCCAAGTCACCTGGTTTCAGGAATAGAGTCTTGAAGCTCAGGCCACACCAGTCAGATGAATATATGAGTGACCTATCTGCCTGACAAACTGACCCACTCCCTAGATTCTGCTCCCAGAGTCTCATCCCTCAACTTTATCTTTCCTGGTTCATCAACCACATTGCTGTGGGTTCCTTTCCACATTCCTAACTAAATTCTGATATTCATGCACAGTACACACATGTCTAAAGAACAGATACAGACCACACCACTCAAGGGAACAGAGATGCCCCTGCTGCACCAAACAACAAGCTAATCAACCATCTCCCAACTTGGACAGAGGCTCCATATTAGACCAGAAGTCATGCTGGACACAAGAAATCCAGGCCATGAAGATTAGAAGACCAAGGAGGGAACAGTAACCAAGGAATAAACTGCCAGTCCTACAAAGACAAAATCAGAAATAAGGCCCTAGATCTAATCCAAACCCAGAAGCCTGAACATCAGTGTAGGGATGCAATTAACAACAGTCAGGGCAATATGAAACCACCAGAGCCCAGCCTTTCAATGATAGCAGTCCTGAATATTCCAACTCTGTCAAATCAAAAGAAAATGACCTTGAATACAACTTTAAGAATATGAAAGAGGTCCTTAAAGAGGAAAAGAGAAACACTCTTAAACAATCGAGGAAAAAGGTAACCATAATTGTAGGAAATATATGAATTCCTTAGTGAATGCCAATGAAGCAAAAAAATGACAAGCAACCAGGTGAAACAATTATTGATGACCTAAAAGTTGAAATCAAAGCAATAAAGGAAACAAAAAAGTAAGAGAATTGTAGAAATGAAAAATCTAGGTAAATGAACAGGAACTACATATGTAAATACCACCAACAGAGTAAAGAGATGGAAGAGAGAATTTCAAGCATTGAACATATGATAGAAGACATAAACTTATCTGTCAAAGAAAATGTTAAATCTAAAAATATAGCACAAAATATTCAGAAAACCTAGGACACTATGGAAAGGCTAAACCTAGGAATAATAATAATAGAAGAAAGAAGAATCCTAAATCTAAGCCTCAAGGAGAAGGACTGTACTTTAGGTCAAATATATTTAGATCATCAATTCATGCCTTCCTGTTCCCACCATTTGCTTTCATGTTCTCTATGACCCAGAAGGAACACCCAGAGCCTGGAAACATGCTCATGTTTCTTTATGCCATATGTTTCTAGATTCTGCCTTGTCTCAGCTGGTGATTGGCTTCTACTCTTATTTCAATGGAGCTAGAAGGGGCAGGTGATGAATGTGTGTGGGAGGCTAGACTTGATTAGGGATGAAGCTAATGCTTTGATGATGTTGTTTCACATACTCCTCAGAGTGTCTGTGGTTGACATCACAGTGTGGCTGGGCTCAGGATCTGGGAAGTGTGAAAAGTGAAGCCCAGTTCAGATGTCCTTGAGCTGTGTCCTGGCTCTGAGGGTCCAGATGTGAAGGGCAGTCAATACCAGCACATGTGATGGGCACAGCAAACAAAGAGAAAGACTCCCTTGGAGAATGGAAAACTTCCTGTGGAATATCCATGTGGAAGAGGAAGACTTGGAAGTTTAAAACATTTTCCTAGTTAGCATTAACTATCACCTTGACACAGGCCAAAGTCACTTGGTGGAAAATGATGCAACAGAGTAACTGTCTTTATCAGGTTAGGCGATTGACACATCTGTGAGGGATTGTCCTAATTGATTCAGGAGGTCCCATACCACTGTGGGCAGCCTCATCCCTAGGCATATGGTCTTTTAGTTTTATAAGAAAGCTAATTAAGCATGAAGCAGAGAGGGAACATCAAGCAGCATGTTCTCTGGCTTGACTTCCTCCAGTGCTACACTCTGTTCCAAACCAGAAAGAAAATGGACTGTTTACTCTCTCTTAAACTGTGGTTGCTTTATTCCAGCAAGAAAAATAAATAGAACAGGGTTTAGGGAAGAGCAGAACACACATCCATGTGAATCAATGTTCTTTGTACTAAAGAGCAGACCCTTCAGCACCTTGTGGGCAAAGAGAAGGAAGGATTTAGACAGCAGTGATGGGCCCAAAAGTGCATGTGCCACCATACATTGTTGTCCTGTATGTTGAGAGAAATTTTTAGGACTTTCCTCAAAAATTTTCTGATAAGGATGCCTAACCTCTGTATGCACACTATTTCAACTTTTGTCATTGATTTCCCAGGAAAAACCTGAAACATTACTTAGACCCACTATTGAGCTGCTGGTAGCAAAGTCCATGGGAGTATGCAGGAGGTGACAAGTGGTGTTCAGAAGGTCAACCTCTGAAAACCAAAGTTCTGTTGGAGGAATCCATCATACAAGGTGTTTTGGAATTATTGCCTTTTGAAGGAATTGGCTGTTTCTTGTTGCAAATTTCTTGTACAAGAACAGCAAGGATCTTCCCATTACCGTGCATCTTCATGTAATGTATTTATGTCATCTCATGATTACATCTCAGTCTTATGGGCACATGTATCCCTGGGTGGTGAGGAACATGACTTTTCATTTAGCTGTATAATTTTGATATATAGAAAATATACTAGGATATGCTTCGTAGGTAGATCCATTTTCCCATGAGACTGTAGACACTTAAAGCCTGCTTTGTTCCTTTTGCTCAGACTAACAGAGAAAATAATAATTTCTCCTCAGTCTAACACAAATTGCATACATTTAGCTCATTTCTACGTCAGAGAAATTTCAAACTAGACTAAAGTTCTCTGTATTGATTATAAGTTTAAAACTTCACAGTTGTGCACAAGGTAAGAGTTGCAGGTGTCTTCCAAGGTTACTAACACAAAGCACCCTAAAAAAAGCCTGCCAATTCCTTGCTTTCTAAATCTGCTGAAGAAAAGCTATGTCTCAGAGTTTGTTGCATTGGGCATTGTACCCTCTCCCTCTGGTCTTGAGACTTAAAACCTTGTGTTACTATGGTAATGGCTCTGCTCCTTATCAGCTATTCTAGGAATGTGCTATGACCTTGATGGTTTTAAAACTTTTCTCAGGACTGTGAGGAGTCTCCTGTTAGAAATGTGAGAAGTCAGGCAAGAGAGAAGGATGAGAGAGAGAGAACTAAGGGAGAACAGCAGAGAGATCAGAGGCAGAGAGGATTGACCTAGAAGAATAAAGTGAAATAAACTGAAAGAGATCTGCATTTGAAGATTCATTTGATATCCCTCAGAGTAGATATCCATCCACTTGTAAGCATCTTCCCCAAGTCTCTGGGAGAACAACCCATGGGGCAGGTACCTGGAGAGCTACTGTTAACCCACCCTACAGTAGACGGAAAGAGGAGTTCTGGAGAGAAGAGTGAACAGGATGACAGGCCCTGCTTCACACTTGTGTTGATGGAGTCAGGGAAGATTACAGTTGCCCTGGGGATTCACCTAGGCAAAGGACATAGGCGACCCAGGAAGATCAGTGAGGACACTGGCTCACGTAACATACATCTCAGCCAACATATAATGCTGAAGGCTGCCTTATAGCTCTCCATAAAAAGAGTGGCCCCACATCTACCCCAACACTGAGGACATGAAACTCCTCACACAAAGGCTCCTGGGCCACTCTCCTGGGTCAGGAATTTGAATAATGACATTAATGATAAAGGATTACTCTTCATCCCTAATCATTACTCAGCTGGTTCCTTTGTAGTCCTAAGAGAATGACCACTTCTTTGGGGAGTAATACCACCTTCCCATAGCACTGAGGATGCAGGGCAGACCAGATTCTCAGCTAGTTCTCTGTGTTACAAGGATACACGGGCAGGATGGAGGCCCCTTCTTGGGTGCTGACAGACCCAAGGCCAGGACAGAGCAGATGTCAGGCCTGAGATGAGTGATTCTTCTCTGAGGGCATGGGGATGCTTATCAGCCTTGTTGCTCAATATGTTACTTGGAGGCTAAACATAAAGAAAGAAAAGATGAGAGGAAAGTGGGACAGCCCTGAGAGTGGAAGGGACAGAGCCGTGCCTTGGACACAAATCCAACAACTGTCAGCCCATTGTGGTCTGTGAAGTGCTCCAGCCTGGTAGAGTGCTCATCTCAGAGGAGGAAGGATAGAAGTGCCTGGGAGCTGTGTAGTGGCTGAATCTCTTCTCATACAGAGAATAGCACAGTGAGAAGAGAGATGGTGGAGTCCTCAATGATTCCCTGCAAGGGCTGCACCCCCTGGCAGGGACTACTCCTCACAGGTAAGTGTATCCCCTCTCCGACTGTGGGGGTGGAGGAGAACTCAAGAGGATAGGATCCTGAGAGAAGACTGGGGGTTTCTGATTGCAGTCATGGTGCAGAAGGTACAGTGAGGGACAGAGACTCAGAATCCTAAAGCTCTCAGAGGACAGGAGGTGATGAGGGGAAGAGAAAAGCCCCAAACACTCCTCATTCAAACTGAGTCTATTAGTTGCCATGTTCTGAAGCTTAATGTCCCCAATCATGGCACAGTGATTCCAGATAGAGGAGGAGGTCAGAGTGGCTTCATCACACCACATAATCCTTATGTGAGGAGAGATATGGGAACACTGAGGAGGGGAGCCAGGAAAAGAAGTGAGATTATTTGGTGAAAATGAAAGGACAAAGTCAGAGGCTTTAAAAAATGGAGGTCATATTGCTCATCTCAATCAAGGAGGGTGGACACACCACCAGCCAGATGCCTCAACTGTGTTATGATCACACCTGCTCAATACTGATGCTTTCTTAATTTTTATTTTATTTTACAATATAATTTAATTCTACATATTAGCCATGGATTCCCTTGTTCTCCCCCCTCCTGCTCCCCTCCCCTTTCTCCCAGCCCACCCCCCCTTTTCCCATCTCCTCCAGGGCAAAGACTCCCCCAAGGATTGAGATCAACCTGATAGACTCAGTCCAGGCAGGTCCAGTCCCTACCTCCCAGGCTGAACCAAGCTTCCCTGCATAAGCCCTAGGTTTCAAACAGCCAACTCATACACTGGGCACAAGACCCAGTCCCACTGCCTGGATGCCTCTCAAACAGATTAAGCCAATCAACTGTCTCACCTAGTCAGAGGGCCTGATCGAGTTGGGGACCCCTCAGCCATTGGTTCATAGTTCATGTGTTTCCATTCATTTGGCTATTTGTCCCTGTGCTTTATCCAACCTTGGTCTCAACAATTCTCGCTCATATAAACCCTCCTCTTTCTCACTAAGTGGACTCCAGGAGCTCCACCCGGGGCCTAGCTGTGGATCTCTGCATCCAGATCCCTCAGTCATTGGATGGGATGTCTAGCATGACAATTAGGGTGTTTTGCCATCCTATCACCAGAGTAGTTCAGTTCGGGCTGTCTCTCAACCATTGCCAGCAGTCTATTGTGGGGGCATTTTTGTGGATTTCTGTGAGCCTCTCTAGCACTTTGATTCTTCCAATTCTCATGTGTGTGTGTCTTCATTTACCATGGTCTACTATTCCTTGTTCTCCCTCTCTTCTTGATCCAGCTGGGATCTCACACTCCCCCAAGCTCTCTTTCCCTCAACCCTTGCCCTTCATTACCCCCATTCACGTCCAGGCTGTTCATGTAGATCTCATCCATTTCTCCATCACTGGGTGTTCCCCATGTCTTTCGTGGGGTCCTGTTTTCCAGGTAGCCTCCCTGGTGTTGTGAGTAGCAGTCCAGTCATCCTTGTTCCATATCTAGTATCCTCATATGAGTGAGTACATACCATGTTTGTCTTTCTCAGTCTGGATTACCACACTCAGGATGATTTTTTCTAGATCCACCCATTTGCCTGCAAACCTCGGGATGTCATTGTTTTTCTCTGCTGAGTAGTCCTCCATTGTGTATATGTACCACAATTTATTTATCCATTCTTCAGTTGAAGGGCATCTAGGTTGTTTCCAGGTTTTGGCTATTACAAACAATGCTGATATGAACATAGCTGAGTGAGTGCCCTTGTGGTATGATTGAGCATTCCTTGGGCATTTGCCCAAGAGTAGTATAGCTGGATCTTGGGGGAGAATAATTTTCAATTTTCTAAGAAAGCACCATATTGATGTCCAAAGTTGTTGTACAAGCTTTCATTCCCACCAGCAGTGAAGATTTCCCCTAGCTCCACATCCTCTCCAGCATAAGGTATCTTCAGTGTTTTTGATCTTACCCATTCTGTCAGGTGTAAGGTGGTATCTCAGAGGTTTTTTTTTTTTTGATTTGCATTTCCCTGATAATCAGGGATGTTGAACAATTCCTTAAATGTCTTCCAGCCATTTGAGTTTCCTCTGTTGAGAATTCTCTGTTTAGTTCTATAGCCCATTTCTTAATTGGACTGTTGGGCATTTTGATGTCGAATTTCATGAGTTCCATATATATTCTTGATATCAGTCCTCTGTCAGATGTGGGATGGTGAAGAATTTTCCCTTTCTGTAGGCTGTCACTTTGCCTTATTGACTGTATCCTTTGCTCTACAAAACTTCTCAGTTTCAAGAGGTCCCATTTATTGATTGTTTCTCTCAGTGTCTGTGCTACTGGTGTTATATTTAGGAAGTGATCTCCTATGCCAATACATTCAAGACTACTTCCTACTTTCTCTTTTAGCAGGTTCAGAGTAGCTGGATTTATGTTGAGGTCCTTGATCCACTTGGACTTAAGTTTTGTGCACGGTGACAGATACGGATCTATTTGCAGCCTTCTACATGTTGATATCCAGTTACGCCAGCACTATTTGTTGAAGATGCTTTCTTTTTTCATGGTACACTTTTGGATTCTTTGTCAAAAATTATATGTTCATAGGTTTGCAGATTAATGTCAGGGTCTTCAATTCAATTCCACTGGTGCAAATGTCAGTTTTTAAGCCAATACCAATAAGTTTTTATTACTGTAGCTCTATAGTAGAGCTTGAAGTCAGGGGTTGTGATGCCTCCAGAGGTTGTTTTATTGTACAGAATTATTTTGACTATGCTGGGTTTTTTGTTTTTCCATATGAAGTTGAGTATTATTCTTTCCAGGTCTGTGAAGAATTGTGTTGGTTTTTTGATGGGGATTGCATTGAATCTGTAGATTGCCTTTGGTAAAATTGCCATTTTTACTATGTTAGTCCTGACTATCTATGAGCATGGAAGATCTTTCCATTTTCTGACATCTTCTTCAATTTCTTTTCTCAGGGACTTAAAGTTCTTGTCATATAGGTCCTTCACTAGCTTGGTTAGTGTTACCCCAAGGTATTTTACATCATTTGTGGCTATTGTAAAGGGTGATGTATGTCTGATTTCCTTCTTAGCCTGTTTATCAATTGTATATAGGAGGGGTACTTATTTTTCTGAATTGATCTTGTATCCTGCTATGTTGCTGAAGGTGTTTATAAGCTTTATCAGTTCCTGGGTGGAATATTTGGGGTCACTCAAGTATACTATCATGTCATCTACAAATAAAGAAAGCTTGACTTCTTCCTATCCAATTTGTATCCCCTTAATCTCCTTATGTTGTCTTATTGCTCTGGCTAGAACTTCAAGTACTATATTGAATAAGTATGAGGAGAGTGGACAGCCTTGCCTCATTCCTGATATTAGTGGAATTGATTTGAGTTTCTCTCCATTTAATGTTGGCTGTTGGCTTGCTGTAATTGCCTTTATTATGTTTAGGTATGTTCCCTGTATTCCTGATTGCTCCAAGACTTTTATCATGAAGGGGTGTTGGATTTTGTCAAATGCCTTTTCTGCATCTAGTGAGATGATCATGTGGTTTTTTTCTTTGAGTTTGTTTATATGGTGTATTACATTGACTGACTTTCATATGTTGAACCACACCTGCATCCCTGAGATGAAGCCTACTTGGTCATGGTGGGTAATTATTTTGATGTATTCTTGGAGTCTATTTGCCAGTATTCTATTGAGTATTTTTGCATCAATGTTCATGATGGAGATCGGTCTGTAGTTCCCTTTCTTTGTTGTATCCTTGTTTGGTTTAGGAATCAGGGTAATTGTAGCCTTATGGAAGGACTTTGGTAATGATCTTTCTTTTTCTATTATGTGGAACAATTTAGAGAGTATTGATATTAACTCTTCTTTGAAAATCTGGAAGAATTCTGCACTGAAACCATCTGGACCTGGGCTTTTTTTTGCTTGGGAGATTTTAATGACTGTTTCTATTTCCTTAGGGGTTATTGGACTATTTAAATAGTTTATCTGGTCTTGATTTAACTTAGGTATGTGGTACCTATCTAAAAAATTATTGATTTCTTTTAGATTTTCCAGTTTTGTGGAGTAGAGGTTTTTGAAGTATGACCTGATGATTCTCAGGATTTTGTTATGTCCCCCTTTTCATTTCTGATTTTGTTAATTTGGATGCTCTCTCTCTGTCTTTTGGTTAGTTTGCTTAAGGGCTTGTCTCTCTTGTTGATTTTCTTAAAGAACCAACTCTTTGTTTCATTGATTTTTTTGTATTGTTCCCTTTCTTTCTATTTTATTGATTTCAGCTCTCACTTTGAGAATTTCCTGCTGTCTATTCTTCCTTTGCTACTTCATGTTCTAGAGCTTCCATGTGTGCTGTTATATCACTACTGTGAGATTTCTCCAACTTCTTTATGTGGGCATTTAGTGCTATGTATTTCCCTCTTAGCACCGCTTTCATGGTGTCCCATAAGTTTGGGTATGTGGTGTCTTCATTTTCGTTGATCTCTAGGAAGTATTTAATTTCTTTCTTTATTTCTTCCTTAACCCACTGGTGATTCAGTTGAGCATTATTCAGTTTCCATGAGATTGTAGGTTTTCTGTAGTTTTTGTTTTTGTTGAAATCTAAATTTAAACCATGGTGGTCTGATAGAACACAGGAGGTTATTCCAATTGTTTTGTATCTGTTGAGATTTGCTTTGTGGCCAAGTATGTGGTCGATTTTAGAGAAGGTTCCATGGGGTGCTGAAAAGAATGTATATTCTTTTTTGTTAGGATGAAATGTTCTGTAGATATCAATTAAGTCCATTTGAGTCATGACATCAATTAAGTCCTTTATTTCTCTGTTAAGTTTCAATTTGGGAGATCTGTCCAGTGGTAAAAGTCAGGTGTTGAAGTCTCCCACTATTATTGTGTGGGGTTTTATATGTGGTTTAAGCTTTACTAATGTTTCTTTTACATATGTGGGTGCCCTTGTGTTTGGGGCATAAATGTTCAGAACTGAAACTTTGTCTTGGTGGATCTTTCCTGTGATGAGTATGTAATGCCCTTCTTGATCTCTTTTGATTGATTTTAGTTTGCTGGATATCAGGATGGCTACACCCGCTTGTTTCTTAAGACATTTGATTGGAAAATCTTTTCCCAGACTTTTATTCTTAGGTAGTGTCTATCTTTGAATTTGAGGTGTATTTCTTCTATGCAGCAGAAGGATGGGCCCTGCTTTCATATCCATTTCTGTAAGCCTGTGTCTTTTTATATGTGAATTAAGTCCATTGATATTAAGGGATATCAATGACCAGTGATTGTTCATTCCTGTTATTTTTTGGTGGTAGTGTGTGTGTACTTCTCTTTTTTGGGATTTCCTGATGTGGCTTTATCTATTGCCTGTGTTTTTGAAGGTGTATCTGACTTCCTTAGGTTGGAATTTTCCTTCTAGTGCTCTCTGTAGGGCTGGGTTTGTGGATAGGTATTGTTTAAATCTGGCTTTGTCTTGGAATGTCTTGTTCACTCTATGGTGATTGAAAGTTTTGCTGGGTATATTAGTCTAGGCTGCCATCCATGGTCTCTTAGTGTCTGCATTACATATGTCCTGGTCCTTCTGGCTTTCAAAGTCTCCATTGAGAACTCTGGAGTTATTCTGATGGGTTTGCCTTTATAAGTTACTTGGCCTTTTTCATTTGCTGCTCTTAATATTCTTTCTTTATTCTGTACATTTAGTTGTTTAATTATTATGTGGTGAGGGGACTTTTTGGGGGATCTAGTCTGTTTGGTGTTCTATAGACTTTTTGTATCTTCATAGGCATGTCCATATTAAAGTTGGGTATGTTTTTTTCTATGATCTTGTTGAATATATTTTCTGTGCCTTTAAGTTGGTATTCTTCTCCTTCTTCTATCCCTATTATTGTTAGGTTTGGTCTTTTCATGGTGTCCCAAATTTTGTGGAAATTTTGGGTCATGACTTTGTTGGCTTTAGTGTTTTCTTTGACTGATGAATCTATTTCTTCTATTGCATCCTCAATGGCAGAGATCCTCTCTTCCATCTCTTGCATTCTGTTGGTTATACATGCATCTGAAGTTCCCGATCTTTTACTCAGATTTTCTATTTCCAGCATTCCCTCTGTTTGTGTCTTCTTCATTTTTTCTATTTCCTTTTTCAGGTCTTGGACTGTTTCCTTTATCTGTTTCATTGCTTTTTCATGATTTCTTTCAGGGCTTTATTGATTTCTTCCATGGCTTTTTTATTTTCTTCTACTTTATTTGTCCTTTCCTCTAGTTTTTTATAGCATTCTTCCCATTTTTGTTTGTCTTTTCCTCTATATAAGCCTCTACCTTCTTCATGATGTTATTCATAAGGATGTTTTCTTCTTCTTCTTCTTCCAATTTTTGATGTTGAGGTCTAGATGTTGGAGGAAGGCTAGGTGCTGGTGATGCTGTATTGCTCTTCATTTTGTTATATGTACTTCTGCCTTGATGTCTGCCCATCTCCTTGTGATTCATTCTTGGTCCTATCAGAGCACTTGATCCAGACAGAGCAGACAGATTCATGAAGTCTCTCTCTCTTGTCCAGATGGTAGCTCTCTTGTCCAGATGGGAAGTTTGGGGCAGGATGGGCAGTAGGGGCTGGTCTCTATGTCTCAGAAAGTGGCTGGGGTCTTGGGCAATGATGGGCGTGGGGGCATGGCATGGAGATTGCAGAATCTGCTGGCAGTCTTGGAGAAGGGGTGCCTTCCTGGTAGGGGTGGGGGTATAAGGGATCCTGCCCGGTGGCCAGAACCTGGGGCCAAGTTGGGCAGATCTTCCCTGGAGTGGCTGGTGCCCAGTGATTGGATCTAGGCTGAGCCCAGGCACTCACATCTTGTCCAGATGGGAAGTCTGGGGCAGGATAATATTGATGTTTTTATCCCTTTCTTTCTAGCCTCCCTTTTAGCCTGTTGGTACCACCTCACCACTGCCCAAGTCATCATTGCATCAGTGCCTCTCCATGTGGTCGAAGGAGAAAGCAACCTTTTTCTTGTTCACAATCTTCCAGACAATCTTTTAACCATATCCTGGTTTAAAAAAAGAGCAAATATGGACCATAAAATTGCGACCTACACACTGAAATACAATATAGCTGTGCCGGGGGCAGCACACAGTGGTAGAGAGACTGTGTACCCAAATGGATCCCTGTGGATTCAAAATGTCACCCATAAGGACACAGGAATCTACATACTACAAACCAGAAGTAGACAAGTAAAAATTGTATCAACAAAACATACATACCTTCATGTGTACAGTAAGTAATTCTTTGTGAATTCTCCATGCTGGGTGAGGTTCAATCTACTGGACACACACAAGTGTCAGATCTGGCATGTGCATACCTCCTCTCTGCACTGTGTCCCCATGTTGAGGTTTGAGAATTTAATGCAGGACACATTAAATTGTGCAAAATAACTGCAGTAGAATAGAGCCCTTGCACACAAGAGAATGTGTGGTAGGTAATTCACCTAGGATATCACACTCTGTCTAGATTCTTGGAGTTCTCACCAGGAATGTGTCCATGAGAAAGACCTTGAGGAAATCAACACTGGGCCTGAATGAGGATAACACTGGATGTTCAGGGAGAGGCGAGCACTGGGAGTTCCTGGCTCCAGTCCTCTGTCACAGACTCAATTCCAGATGTCCATGAGAAGCATTTTTCAAAGTTTGGATTTTGACATCCAATGATCAGGAACAGTGATTTCCACTAGCTCAAGTCTTGTGCCATGTGAAACCAGCCAGTGCACTGTCATGAGATCCATAGTTAGGCTAAATGTCCTGGACATCTTCTCCAGAGACTCAAAAGGAATGCATAGCTGAACAGGTGCCCAGGCCATTAACAGTCCTAATAGGTTTATGAGACTTCACAGGAAGGTCAGGGTCATGAAGGAGTGGGCCAGAGGACAAATGTCAGCCTGACATGTGCTTATCCTCTGTGGTTCACCTCAGGGAATTCTTTCAAGGAACTCTTTCTTTTTGGTAAATGTCTTTAAGGTCTGATCTCAACAGCTGCCCAGAGGTGAGCTACAGTTCCCCCAGTGGTCACCAGGGGAAGAATCAGGACACACAATCAACATTCTAAAAGTTATTTCCCTAAAATGGAACTTACCTTGTATCCTGGCTCCCACCCCTCTCCCCTACAGACTGGAGGTCAGTGACACAGACTTCACATACATACTCATTGCTTTCTGCAACTTCTGCAGTTCCAGGGGATCGTGTTCCATACCAGACCTTGTATATTTCCTTCAAGAAAAATAGGATAGCCAAGACGAATCACCAAGCAGAGGTCCAAGGCATCTTAGAGGCCAAAGAGCACATGGACTCGGCACATAGCTCAGTAAAGAGAAATGGGAGCATCATCATGAAAACCTGCATGGGATGATGGAGCCCAGAGCCCTCTTTATAGGACCCAGGTCACCTCCTCCCACACACATAGGATGTGAGGCTCCTGACACATCTGCACAAGAGCCTTTGTCTGGGTCAGAACCCTGACTAATAATTGCAGTGAGAATGGATCTGTCCCCTTCTTCCTGCCTCACTCAACTGGTCCCTTCAGACCTAGCAGAAACCTCTTTCACCTTCCTGCTAAGAGGATATTCCTTCTTTTCATAGAACCAAGCACACAGGACAGACTGGTTGCCCAGCTGGGATTCTCTCTTGTACATGGAGTACAGAGGCTCCCTCTTTGGTGCTGACAGTTCAAGGCCAGGACATAGCAGAGGGCAGCCCCAGGGTGAGCTGCTGTTCTCTAAGGGCACAGGGATGCTCATCTGCCCTTCTGATCATTGTGTGTTCTGGAGGACTGATACATAAAGAGAGAAGTAGAGAGGGATATGGGGCAGCATTGAGAGTAAGGGGACAGAGTAAGGTTTTGAATAGTGAACCCCACAGCCCATGGAACCCTGGGAGATGCTCCATCCAGGGAGAGGGCTCAGTTCACATGACAGAAGTGTAGCAGAGTCTGGGAGGAAATGTTCCACAGGATCTATCAGGCCACAGAATCTAGGGATGTATCTTTGTTTCCCTTTGTAAAGAGTCACAGACTCTCAAGGGTACCTGATCACAGGTGAGGACATCCTGAGTGGATAGCATATGGGAAGAGAGGAGTGACCTACCCTCTGGAGTCTCCTAAGGGAATAAGGACCTGAGAGGAGTCTCAGTGTTTGTAGAGAAGAAGACAAAGAGTAGGCCAGAGGCTCAGCAGCAGGTAACTTATTCTTATCCTTGGTGAATCTGAAAAAGTAAGGTGGTAGGGGATTGTTGTTACCCAAGTTTAATCAGCATGATGAAAAAAATGAACACTGATGTCCTCAACTTGGCATCCTAAAGAATAAATAATCACGCTCGTACTGATCAGTGACATGGCTCACTGGATACATGCACTCGCTTCAATGTCTAACATACTGAGACTAATGAGCACAAGTCCTCTGATGTTCACCTAGGTACTGTATCCTGCACTCACTCCTATATCCTAAATAATGGCCTTGAACACAAACTCACAGACAAATACAATTGAGTGTAAAAAATCAAAGCAATTGGAAACGTTCAACTCTGTATTCCAAAACCTATGAATTTCTTACACATTCATTGGCATACACGGGATATCATTCATTCATTCATTCTCCACATGTATCTGAGTTTTTCTAGGCACCATTTCTTTAAAAAAAAAAACATAAGATGAATCCAGGTTCTTACTATTCCCTAGTGCTAGTAGACTGGAATTAAAGAAAGCTAGAAGATGAGGTCAGGTATTGACAAGATCAACAAGAAGAAAGAACGTAAGAGTCAGAGAGTCAGGTGTCAAGGTCTGTAGAGAAGAGGTAAGGGAGACACGTTCCCAACACCAATCTACACTCTTGTGAGAAGTTTGAGGCTTTAAGCTCATGTGGTCATGTTGACACCTGAGCAGAGAGTACCAGACAAAGGAAATGACATGTGCAGGGACACTGAAAACATGGAAGTCAGTAAATGACAGGAAGTCACTTACCCACACACCCAAGCTAAGCTATGGACACATCTACTCAGGACACAGGGCCTCATCTAGGCCAAATATAAAGGTCCAATTATTGATCAATCTCTACCTTCCCTTCCAGCCTCTCTTTCGAACTGTGGGCAGCCCTCTGTCCAGCCCTCTATTGAATCAGTGCCACGCAGAGTAACAGAAGGGTCAAGTGTTCTTCTGGTGGTTCACAATCTCCCAGAGAATCTTCAAGCCCTTTCCTGGTATAAAGGAATCAATGTGTTCAAGAACCATGAGGTTGGCCGACTCATAATAGCCAAGAATTCAAGTGTGCCAGGTCCTGCACACAGTGGCCGAGAAACAGTGTACAGCAATGGATCCTTGGCTCTCCACAATGTCACCTGGAAGGATGCTGGATTATACACCCTATTAACTCTGACCACAGATATGACAGCTGAAGTAGCTCATGTGCAGCTCCAATTGGACAGTAAGTGATTCTCAAGATCATTCAGTCCTGGGGTGTGTGTGGACTCACAGGACTCTCTTGCTTGGCCTCTGCATACCTCCACTCTAAACTGCGTCCCCATTTTGGTGTTTTAGCACTTAGTGCAGCACACATATACTAGAGACAAATGGCCATAGATCAGATGCCTGCCCTCACTCCATCCTCAGAAATGTGTGTGTGTATGATTCTCTGTGTGTGTCTGTGTGTATGTCTATGTGTGCATCATGTGTGTGTGTGTGTGTGTGTGTGTGTGTGTGTGTGTGTGTGTGTGTGTTAAGAAATGGTATCTGTACAAAATCATTAGACTCAGTCTTGTCTTTTGGGGTTCTCACTATGAACATAATTCACAACAAGACCATGTTGGCATTAGGCAGATCTTGCCATTCTCAAAGAGAGGTGAGCACCAGGAAGCCCTTTTTCCAGACTTCTGTCTGAGGATTGACTACAAGTGATCCTGGGGACACTTGCTTTCTTATGTGCCAGGTTTGGACACTTACTTCCTTATGGAGCTGACAGGGAATAATGGTTTTCAGATGTTCACATCTCATAGCACTTAAAACCAATCAGTGCATTGGCATGAGAGTCACATTCAAGGTGTGTCACCTGGTTACCTCCTTCTGAGATTCAGCATGGAGAGCAGAGCTGGACATGTGCACAGGCCAGCAGTCAACTGTCCTTATGGACTTATAAGACTCACAGGAAGGTCAGGGTCTCCAAGGTGAAGAAGAGAGGACACAGATCCACCTGGCAAGTGCTTGTCCTCTGGGGTCCAATCCAGGGAGTTCCTTCAGGCAGCCAAATAGTAACAGGCATTGCTGGTCTTGACAGCTCCCAGACATGAGCTCCAGTCATCCTATCAATCTCCAGGGAGTGATATTAGCTCACAGTCAAACTCTAAGATGCTGCTTTCCTGGAGAAGATGAAAGAAACTTGTATGATTTCCATTTCTGTCACTACAGATGTAAGGTCTGTCCTACAAGGCCATTCTGACCTATGGTGCTTTCTCTGTCTGAGAACAGTACTATGCTAGGGGATATGTTCAGCCTCATTCCTTCTAGCATCTTCCATAGGGAAACAGAGGCTAACCACAGGGGAATTACCAAGCAAACAATAGAGACATCCCTAAATTTTCTGGGTGGATATGGGCAGACCTAAGCTACACCTCAGCCAACAGAAGAGGCTGGAATTCATGTTTCCCTTTAAAACCCTCCATTGCAGAGCAAGTCCACACCTCTTTAAGACATAGGTGACCTTCTCTACACACAGGGCATGGATTTCCTGATATAATGCTTTCTGAATATCTATTCTGGATGAGACAACAAAGGATGACACTAGTGAAAAGTGATGAGTATCCTTCCCCTGGCATCACTCAGGTGGTCCCTTTCTAGCCCTCACAGACATCTGTCACTTTCTGGCTGAGACTTAATTCCACCTTTCCAGAGCACTGAGGACATGAGGACAACTGGGTTGACAGAGGAGTTTCTGTGTCACAAATAATGCAAAGGAAGGACAGAGTTCCCGTCTTTGGTGCTACAGAGCCAAGGCCAGGACACAGCAGAGGTCAGCCCTGGGGTGAGCTATAAGATTTTGGGGCACAGGGATGATTATTGGCCTGTTTCTCACTGTGTGGTCTGAGGACTGCAACATAAAGAAAGAGATTGGGGATGAATATCACCAAGCAATGCCAAGAGGTTGGGGAGACAGCAGTACCTTGTAGAAAGACCCACCTACAGACCAGGTGACGTTGGGAGGGATTCTGACTTGTAGTAGGCTGAGCTCAGGGTGAGGCAGGACAGTGGTGCTGTCTCCAGGACAGCAGATCTGACTCCAGGAAATTGGAGTTGATTCTGAAAAGGAGAAGTGACTCCACAACAGTGGAATGTGGTGGCATTGCTGGATCCCTTGGAGACACCCCTGTTCCAAGGGATCAAGATCACTACATTATTGAAGGGGCCATATTGACAAGAGCTCATCTCATAAATGAAGAGAGAATTCTCTGACAGTTTGTGGGAGTGGGGAGCTCAGGTCCTGGCTGGAGTCTGCAAGGAGGACAAGAGTCTGAAGGAGAATCAAGGTGTCTTCTTTCCCCCTTAGTGGAGATGACACAGAGATGCATAGAGGTTCAGCAGCAGGATATTCTCAGTGAACAGGAAATGGTAAGGGGTAGGGATGAAAGCCAGATTGTTCTCTGTTCAGTGTTAATCACATTGGCTACTGTATTCTGAAGACTGATGTTCCCACTATGACAGTGTGACACAGAAAAGAATCTGATCTGGATGGGTCAGTGAGGTGTTTCAGTGAGTGAAGCCAAACTACCAGGCCCAATGACCTGCGTTTAATCCTCAGTCTCCATGTGGTGGAAGGAGAGTTCACTCTTACCTCTCAAACCTGTTCTCTGCCCCACATATAATTACTGTGGCATGCACCCAGCCATACAGATATCTATGTAGGAATGCACATGTACTCACACCGACATGCACTCACACACACAGGCAGGGCATCACACACGCACACATGAAATGGAAATAGATGTAAAAATTGAATCAAACTGGGATATCATTTGGCCACAAAGCTGAGAGTTTCATAAATAAAACCCGGTTCATGCTGGACCTTGGAAAACTGATTATTCATTCTCATGGTCATTCATTCATCATTCATTAATTATCCACAGGTGTCAGATAAGAGAAAAGCACATAAACTACATAAAGCCAGAGAGTCAGTTCTCAAGGTCTATAGAGAAGCAAGCCAGGATGTCATCCCCCCAACAGCAATCTACAGTGAAAGTCAGCAGGGGTCTGAGGGCACTGAGCCAGGACTCTGTTGACAACAGAGCAGATAGTGCCATACAGAGAAAATGTCATGTGCAGGGACACTGAATGCATGGGTCATGTGCTGACCTTCGCCCAGTAGGACAGCAACACACTCACACACCTAGGCTGAGTAATGGACACATCTTCTCAGGACACAGGGCCGCAACTTAGGCAAACACAAAAGTTCTGCTACTAATGGATCTTTCTTCTCTTCTAGGCTCCCATTGTGGATACCATCCCACCTCTGCCGGTCTCACTATTGAATCAGTTCCCCCTAGAATTGCTGAAGGTAGAAGTGTTCTTCTAGTGGCTCACAATCTCCCAGAGAATCATCGATCCTTTTACTGGTACAAAGGAGTTATTGAGTCCAAGAAATATGAGATTGCCAAACATATAGTAGCCATAAATGCAAGTGTGCTGGGTCCTGCACACAGTGGCAGAGAGACACTATACAGCAATGGATCCCTGCTGCTCCATAGTGCCACCTGGAAAGATGCTGGATGGTACACTCTACACATTCCGAACATAGATACAGAATCTGAAACAGCACATATTCAACTCCAGTTGGACAGTAAGTGATTCTTTGTGATTTTTCACTGTCCTGTGGTTTTTAGACACACAGCACAGGCTTTTAGGGCCTATACATAGTGTCTCCATGTTGGTGTTTAAACACTTAGTGGAAGGCACACCTGATGGAGACAAATGTTGATAGATCACACTCCATCATCTGACTCACCCCTGTATCAAGAAAGTCCTTGGCACAAAAGTAACTCAGCAGAAGATATCAGAATATGTTCAGTCTCATGGGCATCTCAATGCAAATTTCAGTTAGAAAGGCCCTGTAGGCATTAGTGAGGGGATCATTGAGGAAACCATGATATCTTAACAGAAAAGTGGGCACCAGGAGGCCTGGCCATACTCTTCTGTGCTAGGCTCAACTACTAGTGATCATAGAGCTCATTTTGACAGGACTAGACTATTAATACCTTGGAGAGCTAAATGGGAGCAATGCTTCTAGGCCGTACATGTCAAAATGGGGTATTCATTTTTCCAAACATGAATTTCATAAATAAAATCTATGACTAATTGCAGAGACCATGGAAGAGCAATGCCTATCAGATTTTTCTCGATTGTTTGCTCAGCCATGTCTCTTATAGCATCCTGGAACCCTTAGTGTAGGAGTAGAACTGCTTTCCATGGACTGGATCCTCCTACATCCATCACCAATACAAACATTGTACTCTAGACTTGCCCACAGACTCATATGGTGGTGGCATTTTCAGCTGAGCCCCCCCTCATTCAAATCGACTGTAGCTTGTGTGAAGTTGACATAAATCCAGCCATCCTAGTCTCTAAGTCTTTCCTAATACCTGAGCCAGCAAGAATATCAGACTTCTCCTGGACCCCACCCAGTTCTAGACTTATGGGCTTCAGGACAGAGCAACAAGGACATCTAGAAGGTGAAGTCAGGGGTTGACTGGAATCACATAGGAAACTGAGAAAAAAACAAGAATGAATGTGGGGTTTGTGGAGAAAAAGTTCAGAGCAGGCATAATCTCAGTGTGCCAGGTGTACACAGTGCTTGACTGAGGGCAGTGAGGGGCAGCCATGGAGACACCCCATGAGGGAGTTCCTTGTAGAGGAGATGACATATTCCAGGGCACTGAGGGACTAGTGGTCATGTTGTTGACATCCACCAGGTGGGTTAGAAGCACCCACACCTGCATCTACAGGGTGAGTGATGAATCCACCTGCCTAGGATGAAGGTTGCCATCTTTCCACACAACACAATGATCTTTGTGATAACTGTTTTTCTTCTGTGTTTCAGCCTCTCTTTCTGCTTGCTGCAAGGATGTCACTTCTGCCCAAATCACCATAGAACAGGTGCCACCAGATGCTGCTAAAGGGGAAAGCATTCTCCTCCTTGTTCATAATCTGCCAGAAGACCTGCATACATTTTCCTGGTACAAATCAAAGTATAGCCTCCAGAATTGTAAAATCGCATTATACAACAGAGCCATGAATTACGTCACCCAGGGTGCTGCCCACAGTAGAGAAACAACGGTGTACCCCAATGGATCCCTGCTCCTCCAGGACGTCACCGAGAAAGATGCAGGAATCTACACATTACAGATTTTAAACAGAGATTTCAAAACTGAAAAAATACATGTGGAGCTCCATGTGAACCGTAAGTGATTCTCTATGGCCTCCAGTTGTGGTTTATCCTACTTCATACACTGGACTGTCAGGACTGAGCTGTGCCTGCTTTCTCTTTACTGCACTGTGTCCTCCTGCTGGGGTTTTAATCCTTACTGCAGGACACACAGAGGGTATAAAAGCTGTAATGTATCAGAACCCCTCATCTGTCTTTACCTGCAGAGTGGAATACCTGTGCTGGGTAAACTCAGCCCCAGGTTGTCACCTTCAGTGCAGACCCTTGGAGCTCACACCATGCACATGATTCCTGAATGATTCTGAGAGGGTCAGGCAGGTCCTTGTTGAGGAAGCCATGGGATCCTCACACAGAGCACTGGGAAGCCCTGTCTGCAAATCTCTGTCCCTGGATGGACTCCAGATGACATTTGGGAGCCTTCTGTCACTTCTTGGTCTTAACTTCCTGTTAGAGGCAACAGGGAACAGGGCTTTATTGGTATGTAGAACCAGCTAGTGCCCTGTCATGAGAGGTATGGTTAGGCTAGGTCCTCTGGATTATCTTCACCAGAGACCACATGTGGAGAGTATAGCTGTTCAGGTGGCCAGACCATTAATTAACTGTCCAGATGAAATCACGAGACCTCACAGGAAAGCAAAGGTCCCCAAAGGGATAAAAAAAGACACAAATTCTCCTTGCAAATGGTTGTCCACTGGGGTCCAACGCTGGAATTCTCTCCTGCAGGCAAATAGTAAAAAAGATGCTGCTCTGGACATCTGTGCAGTTCCTCTATATCACTAGGTTATAGAAGAACACATAATCATCATGTAGAAAAGTATATTCTGGAACCATGAGCCTGATTATAGTCTAGCTTCCATCCACGTCCCTTACAGACCTGGAGGTCAGTGCCAGTCTTCTTGGACCTACTGGTTCCTTCAGGTGTTTCTAAGTATAATTCCCAGGAGAGGGCCCTGTGTTACCACTCCTCATCACCTCCTGGCACATCCTTGAGGACTTCATATAGTCAAAGGTCAGCATCAGCCCAGGAAGGACACAGAGAGACCCAAGGAATGGCTCAGCCATCACAGAAAGATGGAGTTCCCTATGAACTCTGCCTAGGATGATGGAACCACTGCCCTCTCTCTGCATAATTCACATTATCTCCTGCTCCACATCTTCATGAGTCTCTTACTAGGCTTCAAAACATTGTGCCCTGACTGATGGCTCAATTGAGAATGAGTCTGTACCCTTTCCCAGCCATCACTCAGATGGTTCCTTTCAGTACTTACATACATCTCTGTTACTTTCCTGTAGGGAGTAAATCCTACCTTTCAGAGCAGTGAGAACACAGAGCAGACTGGGCGCTCAACTAAGATTCTATGTCATAAAGGACAGGTTGGTAGAACACAGCAGAGGAGAGCCCTGGTGTGAATTGTTGTTGCCCTAGGGCACAGAGATGATTATCAACCTTGTTGCTCATTGTATGGTCTGGAGGACTGAAAAAAATAGAGAGAAGTTAACTGGGATACCAGGCAGGACTAAGAGTTGAAGGGACAGAGAATGGCCTTGAGCTTCCAGCCTGTCAGGAGGCTGAGCTCAGAGGAAGAAAGGCTGTAGGGATGGGGGAAGTTCTGGACCAAAAGCTGTTCACCACTGAGGGAGGGTAGAGCAGGCTGTAGCCACCATGGAGTTTCACTGTGTGCTTCTCTGCAAAGGTTGCAGTCCTGGTATTGGCTTCTGCTCCTAGGTGAAGAGAACGTTGCTTGATGGTGTGTTCATAGACTAGCTAGAATCTTTTAATGTGGAAAGTTGGGAAATCCTCCCTCAAGTTGTTCGCTGACTTTCATCTAGGTGTTGTGACCTGCATTCACCCATACACACAGGATGTCATCCACCTGCTCCTGCAAAAACACTCATAATCACATCCACCTAGACACACACACTGACTCCCCACACATGCACAATTTAATGTAAGCTAGAGTTGTAACTGGTGTCAGTAGCTCCACACATGAGAATTTCATAAACACCAGGACTTGCAAATCTGTGGACAATCATTCTTCTATCCAGCCACATTTTTTTCTGAGCCTTTCCAGGTCTTGGGTCTTCCAGAAATATCAAACTAATTTTTCCAAATATGGCTCCATCTCTAGTGAATTGGAAGATGGATCAGAAAGCCCATCTGAAATTGAAGACAAGTGTTGATGTCATCCAGAGAGGGAAGCGATCAAAGACTTTAGAATGTGAAGACTGGGGTTTGTAGAGGAATAAGTAAGGGAAGGCACCTCTGTGGTTGTCAGACACTTTGACCCACATCAGCTGAGTGATGGACCTAAGCTATTCAATACACCGAAGACCAAGTTCTCAGTATTGATGAATTTGTCTCTCTTCTCTTCTATTCTTCCTTGTAGCCTGCAGGCGCCCTCCCATCCTGCTCACTATTGAGTCAATACCACACAATGTTGTTGAAAGGAAAAATGCTCTCCTACTTGTTCATAATATCCCAGAGGACCTTCAATCTTTTGTCTGGTACAAAGGGATACCAATTGACAACGGACATAAAATTGCACAGAGTGTATTAACCAGTAATAAAAGTATGCTGGGGCCTGCACATAGTGGTAGAGAGACTGTATACCCCAATGGATCTTTGCTGCTCCACAATGTTGCCAAGGAGGACACTGGATTCTACGCCCTACGAACCTTAAATGCACAGTTTGAAACTCAAGAAGCACATGTGTACCTCCACGTATACAGTAAGTCATTCTTGTGGGCCTATAAGTTCCTGTGGGGTTGATTTCTCTTTACACACACAATACTGTCCATTGTGGACTGAAGGCGTCCTCTCTACATTGTGTCTCCACATTGGGGTTTGAGAACTTAGAACAGGACACACATCAGGTAGACATAGTAAAGTAGACCAAATCCCTCACCTGACTACAGCTACAGAGGAGGATATATGCTGGGTAACTAAGCCCAAGGATGTCAGTCAACCTCAGAATATTGGGGCTCTCACCAGGATCAGGTCTTGAGCAAGTACTCTTGGGAGTCTGGTGTGGCTTATCTTGGATAAGTGGTTTCATCATAGTGAGGTGAGCGACAGAATGTCCTCGTCCCAGACCTCTGTTTCAGACTCAATCCCAGGTGACCAAGGAGAGCTTTTCTCCAGAGCCAGAGTTTGATTTCCTGTTACAGATCACACGAAATAAGGATTTACTGACCCTCCAAGACCCATAGTGTGTGGCACCAGCTGTTCAGTGACATGAATCTACAGTTAGGTGAATCACTTCAGCATCTCCTAGTCAGTGGACAGGTGCCTGAACATGTTAACTCTTCTGACAATGGGCTTAAAATACTTCACAAGAATATTAGGGTTCCCAAGGGGAGGGACAGAAGACAGTTCTCTAAGCAGCTCTTTGTCCTCAGGGGTCCAGCCTAGGAATTCCCTGCTGCAGACAATAGTAACAGATGCTTTGGACTAGAGCAGCTCCCCCATCCAAATGTCATGCCATTGCTCATAACTAGGTTTAACCCAGACACAAGACAATGACCATAAACTGTGTGCACTAGTGAAGGGAAACAGAGACCCAGGAAACCCAGAGGCTGAATCAGGTTCACACGGGCCATGGGTGGCAGATCCAAACTACAAGAAAACTCTCTAATGTCATAGCCTCAATGTCTCCACCCTAGAGGCTTTATTAAATACCTGTTGCCTACAGAGGAGATTGTTGAGATCTCTGAAGGGCTATTGTCATTTCCCCCTCCTTTTTTGCTTCACAGGGCCTGTGTCAGTGCCTTTTATCCGAGTCACCAGCACCAAAGTTACTGTGCGGAGCTCTGTTGTGTTCACCTGCCTCTCAGCTGACACTGGAATCTCCACCCACTGGATCTTCAATAACCAGAATCTGCAGCTCACAGACAGGATGACCTTGTCACCGAAAAAGTGCCAACTCACCATAGATCCTGTCAGGATGGAGGATGATGGAGAGTATAAGTGTATGGTCTCCAACCCAGTCAGTTCAAAGACCAGTCCTCCAGTCTATCTGGATGTGATGAATGAGTGACCTCTCTCCTCTCACACTATAGCAGAGTAGGGGCATTTCTTTATCAATGGGGTACAACAAGGAGAAAATTTTTTTGGTAGAAATGGTCAATTACTACTCAGGTACAGCTGGTTTGGTGGCAGATGACTGTAATCCTGGCATAAACATGTGTCTAAAGACAGGCCAGGATATAAACAGAGACTTGGTTTGCAAAAGGGAAAAGAAGACATCAATATAGTAAACAGAATTGCAAAGGAGTTTAGAGCTGGGTTTTGGATTAAATATATAGACAACTCTCAGAATCCATGGACATTAGTCTCATGAGCCCCAAAACTTATGGATGCTCTGAGTCCCCTGGTAACATGCTTCAGTGTTTACATGAAGATAAATGCATCCTCTCCTGTATCCAAATACATTCCATTTAGAACTCACTCACATTATGCTGCCTAGACAACAGTCATTTATGTGAAGTGAGGAAGAGTGACAGGAGAAGGGACTGTCCTTTTTCCCCAAGGACATACATTGTTACTAAAGAGTTTTGATCCACAGTTTATTTTAGGTACACATGTGAAAAAACATGACATGTCAAAAGGCTGACCTAGACTGCTTCTAACTTGAGAGTGGCATTGACAGGTTGACATTACACAAGGTTCCTTTTCCTCTCAACATTTTTGAGACATATATGGGATTTTCCATTTGGCCATTTTGAAGTGGGCAACTAAGTGGCATGAACATATGCATATTTTCATGTGACCATCACCATTGTCCATTCCCAAAGCCTTGTTAATCCAATCCCATTCCCTCCAGCCCTGTGCAACCACATCTATTTCTTTCTCTATGCCTGTGATAAATCAGTATATGCAGTTATTTGTGGTCAAAATTAATTTACAGAGGTATGGGTAAGATGGGTGTGTGTGCTCACCAGTTTCACAAATTTCTGTAGAATCTTAAGGATTTTCTACAGATAACTTCAAGTCATCTACAGACATATATTACAGCTGATTGATTGACCACATTCACTTCTTTGTCTTGTTTAATTGTTATGTGTAGGACTCCTAAGAGTCCTACACACTGAACAGATGTGGCCACAGCAGCATCCTGGTGTTGATTGAGGTCTTAGAGGGAAAGCTCAGTATCCTCCCCAATACAGAATTGGCTGTGTATTTTCATGTGTTTCCCTACTGCACTAGAAATTATTCTATTCCTGGGTTGCCTATTTTCATCCTTAACAACTGTTCACTTTACCTGGGTGGTGGTGGCACTAACCTTTAATCCCAACACTTGGGAGGCAAAAGTAAGAAGATCATCTCTGTGAGTTTGAGGCCAGCTTGGTCTACAGAGGGAGTTCCAGGACAGCCAGGGCTATTCAGAGAAATCCTGTCTTGAAAAACCAAACCAAACAAAAAGACCGCTCATTTATGTGAGATGGCATCAGTTTTGCGTGTCCTCATGCTTCTATCTCTGTAGTTTCTGGGCTCCTTGGATTGTGTCTGTTTCATCTAGGTCAGTCAACAATTAACAAGTAACTATTGAGTAGTCATGGAATTCTTAGAATTCTGAAAATGGAATATAAGGTGTCACTTTTTACTTCTAATATTAATAATGTTAATCTTTTTAAAATAAAGCAAATCAGATTAAAGTTTGTCAAAAGTGTTAATCACTTCAAAGAACCAACTTTTGATCCATTGATTTTGTAGAAGATTATTATTAATTGTATTATTGTTCATACCAACAGGAAGTCAAGTAGAGACTATGGAGGAATGATGCTTCTTGGTAAATTCTCCATGATTTTCTTAGTTACCTTCTCCTTTTATACCCTAGAACAACCTGCCTGGGATTGGCAGTATCCAAGGTGTTTTGGGTTCTCACACATCAATCTATAAAACGTAAATAGTTCCCATACCAACAGGCCAAGCTGAAGGAGGCAATTACTTGAGATTCCTCAGGTGTCTAGATCTTAAGTTATGAGCTACCACAAAACAAGCACACATGCTGAACATACCAGGTCCATCATTCCAATTTCAGCAAGTTATTGCATTTATGTTCTATATGAAATATAATCACTATTCATTAGAAAAGTGTACTACGTGGTCCATACATACTAGAGAAGAGACATTACAGCCCAAGGAAAAAGGTGGTTCTGTTAAAAGCCTGTTCTAATCTTCATATTTTTAGATGATTCCTAGATTCATGCTTCATCCTTAGGTAACCAGTGGCTTATGTCACTCATCATCAACCACCTGAGCAGAATGGCTCAAGTTGTAGTCCACCTGGACCACTGATCTCAAAGCAGGCCTGCTGCTGGTCTCCTGGTTGAGATTTCTGTTCACACATCAAGTCCTGAGG
This sequence comes from Peromyscus maniculatus bairdii, assembly GCF_049852395.1. Taxonomy (NCBI): domain Eukaryota; kingdom Metazoa; phylum Chordata; class Mammalia; order Rodentia; family Cricetidae; genus Peromyscus; species Peromyscus maniculatus. The sequence goes on along the minus strand of NC_134852.1, from coordinate 27,572,811 downwards.
ATAGGTTGTGAGGATAACCAGTGAAGCCACATGGGAACTCTAATCATCTCCTATATTTAGTACAGTATTAGACAGCAAAGGTTTGGAGGGCACTGGATCATAGTGCAATGGTATTCAGTGCATTTTGAGAGACACAGCACTTTGGGCTGCCTGACCCCCTAGGGTTGTCTACCACCAACCTCTGTTGCTTCTATCCCATGCAACAAGTCTGTTTCTCTCTCATGAAAAGGAGGGCTCACCATCTTGGAGCATTCAGATTTCCCTGCATCTCCTCTGATTTAGCTTCTCACTTATTTCATACTCTGGTTGGCAAGAATAGGCCAACACTAGTTGAATTAGACCCTTGCAAGTGTCAGAGGTCCCACACAGGTCAATCTCCTCTCTGTTGTCTACACTGCACTGTTACATACAACCACAAGAACAATTCCCACTCAGTGGAGGGTGAGGACATGGTAGCATAAACATGTGAACCTGAGTCTGAGGATATAAACTACCCTATGGTGAATAATCTTTCAGTACCTTTAAAGAGTGTCAGGTTGAGGCTGTCTGACATCAACACGACTTTCAATTTTCCTAGTGTCTTTATGTCTGACTCAGAATGCTATGAGTGTATAACCTGGCACACAGTGAGTGCATCAAAATGTGACCCAGTCAACATAAATGTTACCTGTGAGTAAATTTTTCCGTTTTATAATTATTAAGAGGTTTTCAATTCATTTTACATACCAACCCCAGATACCCCTCTCCTCCCTCCTCCTATCTCCCAGCCTTCCCCACCTGACACACTCCCTATTCCCACCCCCTCCAAGGCAAGATCTTCCATGGGGAGTCAGCAGAACCTGGTACATTTAGTTTAGGCAGGTCCAACCCTCTCCTCCCTGTACCAAGTCTGTGCAAAGTGCCCCACCATAGGCACTATGCTCCTCAGAGCTGGCTCATGCACCAGGGATGTTTCCAGATTCCATTGCCAGGAGGTCTCCAAAACAGTTTGAGCTAAACAACTGTCTTGCCTATCCAGAGGGCCTAGTCCAGTATGATGGGGGCTCCTCAGATATTGGTCCACTAGTTTGGCTGGCTGTCTCTGTACTTTTTCACTTCATGACCTCAAAATCCCTTGCCCATAGAATCCCTCCTCTCTCTCATTGATGTTACTCCTGGTGTCCGGCCATGGATCTTGGCATCCACTTCCATCAGTCACTGGATGAAAACTCTATGATGACAGTTATGGTATTCATCTATCTGATTACCAGAGTAGGCCAGTTCAGTCACTCTCTCATCTATTGCTAGTAGTCTAATGAGGGTTTATCCTTGTAGATTCCTGAAAACGTCCCTAGCACTCTGCTTCTCCCAATTCCCATGATGTCTTCATCTACATCATTGTATCTCTTTCCTTGCTCTCCCACTCTATCCCTGTTCTATCTCAAACCTCACATTCCCCTATGTTCTCATGCTCCATCCCTTACCCAACATTATTTGCCTTTACCCCTGTTTGCTCATGTAGATCTCATCTATTTCTCTTCATTGGGTGATCCATGTGTACTACTTACAGTCCTTGGTAGCTAGCCTCTCTGAAGCTGTGGGTTGCCCACTGCTTATCCATTGCTTTACATCTAGTATCCACTTATGAGTGAGTACATACCATGTTTGTCGTTCTGAGTCTGGTTTACCTTACTCAGGACAATATTTTGTAATTCCATTCACTTGCATGCAAATTTCATGATGTCATTTTTTCTCTGTTCACTCAGTGCGAGTCAGAGTTCTTTGCTCTCGCCTTGTTGACCCTGCCTCAAAGGAGCTAAGCCACTAGACTGTACCTGTCTTAGGTTGGCTTGCTAAACAAGCTCTTACCCATCTTTGACTAGCAACCCTAAAAGAGCAACCATCTCTGGGTACTCACCTCAGGTGGGGAGGATCAGGTAGTAGTCTTTTGAGTTGCATGTCTAAGAGCCATTAACACCTGTAGAGTCACCTTAATGGTCATTCCCTGGGAAGAGGAACTAGATTAGATCCCCATGAGTAAACTGGGGATGAGGAGGAGCAATAGAGGGTGGGTGATAGGGGATGAAAACATAAGGGAACAGGATGATCAAGCTGAAACAGGGACAGAGTGGGAGAACAGTGAAAGAGATACCATGATAGAGAGTGACAGCATGGGGATGGGGAGAAACTTGGTGCTAGGGAAGTTCCCAGGAATCTACCAGGATGACCCTACCCTAGATGACTAGCAATAGTAGAGAGGGTGCCTGAATGAGCCTACCCCAATAATAAGATTGGTGAATACCCTAACTGTCATCATAGAGCCTTCATCCAGTAGCTTATGGAAGCAGATGCAGAGATCCACAGTCAAACACCAGATAGAACTCTGTGAGTCCAGTCAAAAAGAGAGAAGAGGGATTCTATGAACAAGGGGCATCAAGATCATGATGGGAAAACCTACAGAGACAACCAAACCAAACTAGTTGAAACTCATGAACTTTAGAGCAATTGCTTTGGAGCCTCCAAGGGACTGGACTAGGCCTTCTGCATAAGTGAGAGAGTGGTGTAGCTTGATCTGCTTAAGAGGCCCCCTGGTAGTAAGATCAGGATCCATCTCCAGTACATGAGCTGGCATTTTGTAGTGTACTACTTATTGTGGGACACCTTGCACAGTCTTGATGCAGGGGGAGGGGCTCAGGTTTGCCTACACAGAATGTACCAAGAACTGCTGACTCCCCAAGTGAGGCCTTATCTTATCAGAGCAGGGAATGGGGGTGCCTTAGGGGGAAGGCTGGAGGGTCAGAAGGAGGGAAGATAGGAAGATCTGTGATTGGTATGTAAAATGAGTAAAAAAATTCCTTTAAAAGTATCATTTTAATTGTCTAAATCTCCCTACAATCTTCCAGAACTAAACTGAAAAAGATGTCCACTTACTAATAAACCTTCAGGAAGGCAACCATATCTCAAACATGTAGATCATGGCACCACTAAGGGATTTGCAGTCTCTAGTCTATGAGGGAGAACTCTAGAATAACGTTATATGATAAGTGTCCTTGTTAATCTGTGTTATTTCCTTTTTAAGGGTGAGTAAACCATGAGCTAAGAGCATCAAGGAGCTAAACAAAAATGCAAGCTGAAACTTGCCACTTACATTCTTTACTTAAAACCATTAGGATATTGTCTTCTAGAACTTTCACTCAGAACTCATTGCTTTCAATGCTTCTATAATATGTAGTGATTATTTAATTACATTACAAAAGATTGGCTACCACAAAATAAAGTCTGACTTTGGTCAAGCAGAGAATGCCACTTTTCCTGAAATCTTTCCTTCAAAATACTTGGTTTATGAACATGAATTCAATGGGAGTGTGATACTTAACACTGATTTTATAACAAACTTTTATTTTCTTTCAAATTTTATCATCTCTAAAATTAAAATACACTTTAAAATTACCGTTGACAAAATAGCAATATTTATCTACTTGTTTTTCTGACACAAATACATCTGTACATGTAGAATAAGTTTTAGTGATTTGGATGAAAGTTATTGAGACATTACCAGGAAATAACTGAATAACATCATTAACACTGATTTTAAAAAAGTTACCTATCTGTGATTTCTGTATACATTTGTGCATCTGTGTAAGTCTATGTACATATTCATGTTTATGCAGATTTGCATATCTGTGTATGTGTAGAGGCCAGATGAGGGCATCTTGTGTCCCCAACAATTACTGTCCATCTATTTCTTTGAGCCTGGGTCTCTCCCTAGAATAGAGACAGGAAGCCCCAGTGATTTTCCTAACTCTGTCCACCATGGAACTGGGTTTCTGGCATGTTCAGGATACTCAGCTTGTTTTCTGGATGCTGGGGTCAGAACTCTGCTGGTCATGATTGTGTAGTGCGCACTCTGGACTGCTAAGGCATCTCTGTAGGCACTTATTCATGCTCTTGATGGTTCAGGTAAGGATAGTAATGGAGCATGAGTTTCAACCACTCCCAGAAAAATGTAGATGAATCTGAGACCTTATTATCAAGTTTTGGCAATTCCTTAAATATGTTGAGTTTCAGTGATAAAATGCAATACTTACCTAAACAATTTTGAAAATTTTCTTTCAAAGAAAACATTGTCTCAGCTAAGTTGATCAATACTTTTTTAATAAAAATTTGGTGCAACTTATAATAGGTATGATAAAATAAAGCAATCTGTAGAAGCATTAGTCTGCAAAGAAAATATATTGTAGGGCTTCTTAAGACTTGAATATACTATATTTTGAATCAGCCTATGTTGGGACACCTCATGCACCCTTGAGGCAGGGGAGGGCTTGGACTTGCTTCTACTGGATGTGCCTCCACATGGGAGGTCTTGCCTTCTTCTGGGGTGGTGTGGGGATGGGTTGGGGGAGGTTGGGGTGAGAAGAGGGAAGGGGGATCTTTAATGTGTAAAATGAATGAAAAAGTTCTTAATAAAAAAGAAAATACACACACAAAAAAAACAAAAAATACACTATAGGGCTTCTTAAAACTTGAATCTACTACATTTTCTGAAATTTAATTAACCACAGAAGTATGTGCCTCTCAAAGACATATTTTAGAAAATATGAGCTAGTTTCTAAATATTGTGAAATAACAGAAGACAATCATTAAGTATTGTTATACCTTGCAAATATTTGCTGAAGATACCCCCAAGAAAGAAGTTTCTATAACATTTAAGAGGTTAGAATATGTTGCAGAGGCATATGCAGTCTTCAGAATGATTTAAAAAAAACATTTAGCTGAATGGCTAAGTGCTTCAGTGGCATTTCAAGGAGTGTTTCTACTTCTTTCTTCTTAGATCAATGCCGATCACTCTTTAGGAAATGTCTATTTTGGCACTTCCAAGTGGGCTGTAACTTTCCTCAGAGGATTCTTATCTTTGTTTTCAAAACATTGAAGACAAAGACCCAACCCAGAGCTCTTAAAAAAATAAGTGAAAATCCAGGAGGAATAAAGCAGCATTTTTATATTATGCCAAAACTTTTCAAAAAAATAAAAGTCAAAAGCCATGACCTCTGCCCTTGTCTAATTTAACTGGAAAACTTCATGTGTTAGCTGTCTACATTGACTACAAAAGCTTCTATGGGCCTATTGACTGACAGTGGCACAGGCTCTGAGGGTTGTAAGATGCCTGGTGCTATGAGTGAGTAGCCACCTCCTGAGGTAGCCATGTACTGGGGAAGATTGACTCAAGAATACAATGGTGGAGGTTTAGCCACCCACAATGGTGGTAGGGCAGAGTGGGGAGCAGCACATGACTTAATGATAGATGCCTTCTCCTTGACAGGTTTTGCTGGGCCCAAACTGACAGCTGCATTCTCACTGACAGATTCTGTGGGTCCCAAACTGACATGTGTGTTCCCCTTGACAGATTTTCTGGGGTCCAAACTGACAGCTATGCTCTCCTTAACAGATTTTATGGGGCCCAAACTGACAGACAAGTTCTCCTTGACAGATTTTGCAGGGCACAAACTGACAGCTGTACTCTCCTCATCACTGAATATCATAGAGATATCCAACATGGAAGAGGTGGGGTGCAGAAAAGATTATCCATCTTTTAGAGGGAAACAGCAAGCAAACAATAGTCAGAGAGAAGATGACAGCCAACAGGGGTGGAATTTTTATGGGGCCCTTATGTCTTGTGTTTAGTGGAAGGCTTCTGTGTTTTTTTTAGGCCACAGCCATATGCCCATATGGTCTCTACAGATGAAGTATGGCATTCTGGAGCTGAGCCATGGTTCTAACAAGTGGGGAGTAAACTCTTATGAAGAGGTGCTGGGCCAACTGAAACAGAAAAAAAAAGGTGCCTTCCTATTGAGATGGGTAGACATCATGACAGAGAACACAAAAGAAGGAAAGATATCAGGGTCCCAATGCCTACATGTCAAAGGTACCAAAAGAACACAACACTGAGGGCCATTCTCTTTAAAATATGCTGTTTTGGGGTTGTCATGAATTGCAAGTGAAGGGAGGGAGACAATCAGAATCTGCACCTAAAAAGAGAGGAAAGAGAAAATAAGGGAAATTCCACAATCAGGCACCAGATGTTGCTGGATCCTAAAGACACCCTTGGAGTAGAGGTGAGAAGGCACAGTGTCAATGCCAGAGACACTGGGAGTCATTTGAAGGCAAGCTGCAGACTCCTTTTTACAATAACAGGGAAGGCCTTGTATATCTCTGGGAGTGTTCCACCTGTGTTCCAATCTGGTGGCATTGCATGGTCATCACTCATTGGCTGAACATGATCAGGAACTCTGATAGTGACAAGGAACTCTAACAGTGCCTGTTGCTAGGCTCTCAGGTAGACTCTACATGATCAAGAACTCTAACAGTGACCAGGAACTCTGACATCACCTGTTGCTAGTTCCTCAGGCAGACTCCAGGTTGTCTCATAAGGAAGTATGTACATGCCTTGGCAACTGGTTTGAGCCAATTTCCTCAACCCTATGGGCCTATCCTACTATACCAAATAATGATACAAAAGCTTCTTATTAATTATGAAAGTTTGGCCTTAGCTTAGGCCTTTTCCCATGTAGCTCTTAAAACTTAAGTTAACCCACTTATATTAATCTATGTTCTACTGTGTTCAAGCAAACTGTACCTTATCAAAGGTTTTCTCAGTCTGGACCTGGCTTTATGCATGCATGGCTCCCAGAAAATGTTGCAAAGCCCTAATGTACATCTGTAGGCTCCTTCTATGGCTTCGCTAAGCACATGATACTAGCAGCTAGGTCTGTTCCACTTGATTCCTTGAGAGCCAAGTCCTATGCACATGGGCACCAGCGGAAAGCCACACCTACCTGCCCCACCTTTTGGAAGTTACTGAGCCCACTATGAGACTGGCATTTCTATCTATTCTCTCACTGAGAAACACAACAGCTGCTCATAGCCTCTACACTTGGATATACATGCCCAAAGATGAGCACCAAAAATAGTCAGAATTTCTTTGGTTAGTCTGCTCCCAAATAATGACACAGACTTCTTAATAGTTATGAAAATTTGGCCCAGCTCTTAAAAACTTAAATTAACACATTCATATTAATTTATGTCATGCTACATGATTTATTACATCCTCCCCATTTTGTATGTCCTACTTCCTCTGATCTAACTGGTGAATCCTTGCCTCTCTGAGTCCTCCCCTGAGTTCCTCTTTCTCCCTGGAAGTCACATCTATCCTCTTCTGCCTAGATATTGGCCATTCAGCTCTTTTTTTAAAAAAAAGATTTACTTTTATTTATTATGTATACAGCATGTATGACTACAGGCCAGAAGAGGGCACCAGATTCCATTACAGATGATTGTGAGCCACCATGTGGATGCTGGAAATTGAACTCAGGACCTCTGGAAGAGCAGTCAGTGCTCTTAACCTCTGAGCCATCTCTCCAGCCCCGATGACTCAGCTCTTTATTAAACCAATCAGAACTCATAGGCAGGTGAGGTAAAACAGAGACATCATCACAGTATGAAATAAGAAATGCTGAAAGTGCTAGAAGAAAAAATAGTATCCTACATGATATTAGTGTAAAAGAGAATTTTCTGAACAAGAATCCCTTTGCTAGGAATTATGAAAACAATTGACAAATGGGATATCACAAAAATAAAAAGCTTCTATACATTAAAGAAAAGAAGCCAGCAAGTGAAAAGAGAGTGGGAGAAAATCTTTTCCAGCTGTACATCAGACAGAGAACCAAATACAGAATATTTTTTAAATAACAAAAAAGATACAAGAAAACAGAGCCTGGTATGTTAGAACTTGCCTTTAATCCTAGTATTCAAAAAGCAGAGACAGGAAGATCTTTATGAGTTTGAGGCCAATCTGGCCTACAAGTGAGTTCCAGGACCTAGGGGGCTATTAAAGAGACCCTGTCTCCAAAACTAAAGAAAGAGAGACAGAGACAGATAGTGGAGGAAGAAAAGAAACAATTGAGTTTTAAAACTGGCCATGGTTCTGTGCAGAGAATCCCCCCCCAAAAAAAAACAATAAAAATGACTAAGAACTATTTCGTGAAGTGTTTATCATCCTTAACAATTAGGGAAATATAAGTTAAAACAACATTGAGATTTCACATTACACCAGCAAGATTGACTAACAGCCTACAACAAATGCTGATGAGGGTATGGAAAAAGTAGTGGTGGTGTTCCAAACTGGTACAAACACTCTGCAAATCAGTGTGGAGAACTCTCACAAAAACAAACAAGCAAACAAGCAAACAAACAAACAAATCAATCAATTAATCAACCAATAAATCTACCACAGGACTCAACTGCACCACTCTGGCTTTTGATCAAAGGATTTGACATCCTACTCAATAAATACATGCTCAACCATGTTCAATTCTACAGTATTTACAATAGCTAGAAAATGTAAAAACTTAATGGCCTTCAGCTGATTAATGGGCAACAAAAATGTGGTATGTATACACAATGGAATAATTTTCTGAATGTTAATTCTGTGTCATTGTGTTACCCTCTCGAGAACAGCAGGAGACCTACAGCTTGTGTCTGTGGCTACAGAGAAATGGCCACCAGGTTCAAATGCTATGAAGTGGCCAGATGCTTGGGCACAAGTGCATTGGAGAGCTACTCATCATGCTCACAGTGACTCCAGGCAATGTGGAATGAATCTAGGGAGAGTTTGTGATATTTCCTTGTAATTCCTGAACCAAAAATAACAAAGGAAAGTCCTATCACTTTGTCTTAAACTGAAGGCAGCCTGTGTCAGAATATGGGTTGCACCTGCACCTAACTGGTCAGCCTCTTGATCTAATCTCTTTGTCAAAAGGATGACAATGGATTTGCATATGAGTAAGGGGAATACTATTATGATCCAAATAGATGTGCTTTGTGCTCTCAACTAAAGACTTTGTGTTCTAGTTGTGCTTCTGCTGTTGTGTAAACACTCTAAAATCAGGGACTTAGGGATTGAAGGATTTACTTGTCTGACACAATGAGGTCAAATCCATCACTGATTGAAGTCAGGATAGAAATTCAAGGCAGGAACCTGAAGGCAGGAACAAAGAAGGAAAGTTGCTTGCTACCTCTCTGTCCTTCTGACTCCCTGTCTCTCTCTCTCTGACTCTGTCTGTCTCTGTCTCTGTCTCTGTCTCTCTCTCTCTCTCTCTCTCTGACTCTCTGTCTCCCCCTCTCTCTTTCTGGCTTAAGCTTAGCTAGCTTACTTAGATAATTCATGACCATCTGTATAACCATGGCACTACCTGAAATAACCTTGGATCACTTACATACATTAGGACGATCAAGACAATCCGTCACAGACAAGTCTGCAGATAATCTGAATAGGACAATGGCTCAATTGAGACATGGTCACCACAATGTTCACTTTATGCTGTGTCTGTTTGACACTTACTGCTAACTAGGACAGGAAGTTCCCCATCTATGACCATCACATATGCTCATGACCATAGCCTTGTACAAATGGACTTTCAGAGCTGGGACTCAGTTGAGAGGCATTCTACTCTAAGGGTCCCTTCCCCATTTCTCTTCTCCTGAACACAGGAACTCTTTAATGTATTGGTGAAATTATTATGGCCACTCCACATAGTTAAAAGAAAGATTTATTTAGTGGGTAACTTACAAAAAAGGGAAAGGTAGGTTGTGGGGGTCTGGGGAAGGTGTATCTTAGTCCAGTGGTGTCCTCTGGAGCTCTGCATGGTCAACCTCCATTGTCTAGGCTCCCAGAACTGAGAGAGCACTTGGTCCATCCAGATCTCGGGTCTCCAGTTGCCTCCCCTAGCCCAGCCTCGTAGGCGTGACTGTTGTCAGAGTCTCAATGGGGGTTGGACTTCCAGATCTAAGCTGGAATGGCTACCCACTACATCTCCTCATTTTTGTCTAAATAAGGATGTTCTAAACTAATAAAAGACTATATACAAAGGAATGGTTATAAAATATTGTTCAGGAATTATGAGGGATAATGACCTAGATAAGATGGAACTACAACCAATGCAAACAATATCAAGCAAGAAACACATACTAAAATCCAGAGAAGTAGAGAGCATAGGTAAATGGCATGTTATAAAGATCATTCCAAAAGGTGTCCTATCCTAAAGAACCTGAATCTAATACTTAATATGTTCTATCTAAGATATTATATATACTAAGTTGTAACTATAACTGTTAGTCTTCAATCCCATCAAAGACCTGAGAAGGAACATAATGGTACCTGAGAAATGGAAGATGGATGCAAGCAACTTTCGGAAATCTTGCAAAAGTAGACCAAGACAGCTGGCAGCCTGGACAGTCACCTAATGTTTCTCAGTATTGTTGGTGCATTCAAATTGGCTACAGGCCTAGAGTATCTTACAGACCATTTTCAGAAGCAAGAATTCTGAAAGACCATCTTACCCTGTCTTGGCAGAGTACAGTGGTCACTTTCCTTGTGTCCCACTGGTCCAGAAAGGACAGCATTGCATTTGTACTGTCAGCCGTCAAAGCAAGGGCAATTCTTTGCCCAGTAGGCCATTTTGTGCCAAAAAGACAAACTCCCAAATGGAAATGTCTTAGAAGCCCAACACTCTCTTGGGATCAATTTGGTGCAGCCAGGAGCAATTGTGTCTCACGTCAACAGAATTCTAAGTTATTTAAATGCCATATTCTCTAGGTCTATGAAGTGTTTGAAGATTACCTGTCTATCTGACCTATAATCTGTAAATCTGGATAACCTAACTAACATAACTATAGAGATGACAGGCATAGGTGACTATAAATCTATAAGTCTTATCTACCAAAATAACCTAAGGACTGAGGCTTCACGTAAACAAGGTAAACAGTTTCTAAGCAAATGTATGGTGAAGAACAATGACTTCAAAATTGTGACAATACACAAGATATTTATAACAGAGGTAGGAATATATAATGTGATATGCAATATGACAATAATCTTAAATATATATCAATATACCAAATATACTAAACAGAAATAGAATATACATAAAGTATAACAGATATAAATTTATATTTGTATCAATATAAAAATATTTCAAATAAGAGTAGAAATATATGTACATTATAACAAATATAGTTCTGTATTTGTATCCATAAACAAGTTACCTTTTTTTTTTAGTAAATTTATTTTACAACATCATTTAGTTCAACATAATAGCCACAGATTCCCCTGTTCTCCCACTCTCGCCCCCCTACCCCTACCCCCACCCCACCCCCCATTCCCATCTCCTCCAGATCAAGGTCTCCCCCGAGGACCGGGATCGACCTGGTAGACTCAGTCCAGCCAGGTCCAGTCCCCCCCTCCCAGACCGAGGCAAGCGTCCCTGCATAGGTCCCAGGATTCAAACAGCCAACTCATGCAATGAGCCCCGGACCCGGCACCAACACACAGCTGCCTCCCAAACAGATCAAGCCAAATGATTGTCTCACCCATTCAGGGGGCCTGATCCAGTTGGGGACCCCTCAACCTTTGGTTCATAGATCCTGTGCTTCCATTCATTTGGTTATTTGTCCCTGTGCTTTATCCAACCTTGGCTTCAACAATTCTCGCTCATATAAACCCTCTTCTTTCTCACTAATTAGACTCCCAGTGCTCCACCAGGGGCCCAGCCGTAGATATCTGCATCCAGATTCCTCAGACCTTCCTTGGATGGGGTTTATGGCACAACTAACAGTGTGTCTGGACATCCCATCACCAGAGTAGGTCAGTTCCTGCCGCCTCTCGACCATTGCCAGTAGTCTTTTGTGGGGGTATCTTTGTGGATCTCCGTGGGCCTCCCTAGCTCTCTGCTTCCTCCCCTTCTCATGTGGTCTTCATTTACCATGGTCTCCTATTCCTTGTTCTCCCTCTCTTTTCTTGATCCAGCTAGGATCTCCCACTCTCTTTCCGATGACCGTCGCCCTTCATTGTTCCCACTCATGACCAGGCTGTTCATGTAGATCTCATCCATTTCTCCGTGTCTTTTTTGGGGTCTCGTTTTCCAGGTAGCCTCACTGGTGATGTGAGTAGCAGTCCAGTCATCCTTGTTCCACATCTAGCATCTTCCTATGAGTGAGAACATGCCATATTTGTCTTTCTGAGTCTGGGTCACCTCACTCAGGATGATTTTTTTCTAGATCGATCCATTTGTCTGCAAAACGTATGATGTCATTGTTTTTCTCTGTTGAGTAGTATTCCATTGTGTATATGTGCCACAATTTATTTATCCATTCTTCAGTTGAAGGGCATTTAGGTTGTTTCCAGGTTTTGGCTATTACAAACAATGCTGATATGAACATAGCTGAGCAAGTACTCTTGTGGTATGATTGAGCATTTCTTGGGTATATGCCCAAAAGTGGTATAGCTGGATCTTGGGAGAGATTGATTCCCAATTTTCTAAGAAAGCACCATATTGATTTCCAAAGTGGTTGTACAAGCTTGCATTCCCACCAGCAGTGGAGGAGAGTTCCCCTAGTTCCACAACCTCTCCAGCATAAAGTGTCTTCAGTGTTTTTGATCTTAGCCACTCTGACAGGTGTAAGGTGGTATCTCAGAGTTGTTTTGATTTGCATTTCCCTAATGATTAGGGATGTTGAGCAATTCCTTAAATGTCTTTCAGCCATTTGGGTTTCCTCTGTTAAGAATTCTCTGTTTAGTTCTAAAGCCCATTTCTCAATTGGACTGTTGGTCGTTTTGATGTCTAATTTCTTGAGTTCCTTATATATTCTGGATATCAGTCCTCTGTCACCTGTGGGGTTAGTGAAGATCTTTTCCCATTCTGTAGGCTGTCACTTTGCCTTGTTGACCATATCCTTTGCTCTAAAAAAGCTTCTCAGTTTCAAGAGGTCCCATTGATTGATTGTTTGTCTCAGTGTCTGCACTACTGGTGTTATATTTAGGAAGTGATCTCCTATGCCAATGCGTTCAAGACTACTTCCTACTTTCTCTTTTAGCAGGTTTAGAGTAGCTGGATTTATGTTGAGGTCTTTGATCCATTTGGACTTAAGTTTTGTGCACGGTGACAGATATGGATCTATTTGCAGCCTTCTACACGTTGATATCCAGTTATGCCAGCACCATTTGTTGAAGATGCTTTCTTTTTTTCCATTGTACACTTTTGTCTTCTTTGTCAAAAATTTTATGTTCATAGGTGTGTGGGTTAATGTCAGGGTCTTCAATTCGATTCCATTGGTCCACATGTCGGTTTTTATGCCAGTACCAAGCTGCTTTTATTACTGTAGCTCTATAGTAGAGCTTGAAGTCAGGGATTGTGATGCCTCCAGAAGTTGTTTTATTGTACAGGTTTCTTTTTGCTATCCTGGGTTTTTTGTTTTTCCATATGAAGTTGAGTATTATTCTTTCCAGGTCTGTGAAGAATTGTGTTGGTATTTTGATGGGGATTGCATTGAATCTGTAGATTGCTTTTGGTAAGATTGCCATTTTTACTATGTTAACCCTGCCTATCCATGAGCATGGGAGATCTTTCCATTTTCTGACATCTTCTTCAATTTCTTTTTTCAGGGACTTAAAGTGCTTGTCATATAGGTCCTTCACTTGCTTGGTTAGTGTTACCCCAAGGTATTTTATGTCATTTTTAGCTATTGTAAAGGGTGATGTATCTATAATTGTCTTCTCAGCTTCTTTGTCCATTGTATATAGGAGGGCTACTGATTTTTTGAGTCGATATTGTATCCTGCTATGTTGCTGAAGGTGTTTATAAGCTTTATCGATTCCTGGGTGGAATCTTTTGGGTCACTCAAGTATACTATCATGTTATCTGCAAATAGGGAAAGCTTGACATCTTCCTATCCAATTTGTATCCCCTTAATCTCCTTATGTTGTCTTATTGCTCTGGCTAGAACTTCAAGTACTATATTGAATAAGTATGGGGAGAGTGGACAGCCTTGGCTCATTCCTGATTTTAGTGGAATTGCTTTGAGTTTCTCTCCATTTAATTTGATGTTGGCTGTTGGTTTGCTATATATTGCTTTTATTATGTTTAGGTATGTTCCCCGTATTCCTGATTGCTCCAAGACTTTTATCATGAAGGGGTGTTGGATTTTGTCAAATGCCTTTTCTGCATCTAGTGAGATGATCATGTGGTTTTTTTCTTTGAGTTTGATTATATGGTGTATTACATTGATGGACTTTCGTATGTTGAACCATCCTTGCATCCCTGGGATGAAGCCTACTTGATCATGGTGGATAATTGTTCTGATGTGTTCTTGGAGTCTGTTTGCCAATATTTTATTGAGTATTTTTGCATCAATGTTCATGAGGGAGATCGGTCTGTAGTTCTCTTTCTTTGTTGCATCCTTGTTTGGTTTAGGAATCAGTGTAATTGTAGCCTCATAGAAGGAGTTTGGTAATGTTCCTTCTGTTTCTATTATGTGGAACAATTTAGAGAGTATTGGAATTAACTCTTCTTTGAAGATCTGGTAGAATTCTGTGCTGAAACCATCTGGTCCTGGGCTTTTTTTGGTTGGGAGACTTTTAATGACTGTTTCTATTTCCTTAGGGGTTATTGGACTATTTAAATAGTTTATCTGGTCTTGATTTAAATTAGGTATGCGGTACTTATCCAGAAAAATGTCCATTTCTTTTAGGTTTTCCAGTTTTGTGGAGTAGAGGTTTTCGAAATATGACCTTATAATTCTCTGGATTTCCTCAATGTCTGTTGTTATGTCCCCCTTTTCATTTCTGATTTTGTTGATTTGGATTCTCTCTCTCTGCCTTTTGGTTAGTTTGGATAAGGGCTTGTCTATCTTGTTGATTTTCTCAAAGAACCAACTCTTTGTTTCATTAATTTTTTGTATTATTCTCTTAGTTTCTAATTTATTAATTTCACCTCTCACTTTGATAATTTCCTGGCGTCTATTCTTCCTGGGAGACTTTGCTTCTTCTTGTTCTAGAGCTTTCAGGTGTGCTGTTATATCACTACTGTGAGATTTCTCCAACTTCTTTATGTGGGCATTTAGTGCCATGAATTTCCTTCTTAGCACTGCTTTCATAGTGTCCCATAAGTTTGGGTATGTGGTGTCTTCATTTTCATTGATCTCTAGGAAGTCTTTAATTTCTTTCTTCATTTCTTCCTTAACCCATTGGTGATTCAGTTGAGCATTATTCAGTTTCCATGAGATTGTAGGTTTTCTGTAGTTTTTGTTGTTGTTGAAATCTAACTTTAAACCATGGTGGTCTGATAGAACACAGGAGGTTATTCTAATTGTTTTGTATCTGTTGAGATTTGCTTTGTGGCCAAGTATGTGGTCGATTTTAGAGAAAGTTCCATGGGGTGCTGAGAAGAATGTATATTCTTTTTTGTTAGGATTGAATGTTCTGTAGATATCTATTAGGTCCAATTGGGTCATGACATCAGTTAAGTCCTTTATTTCTCTGTTAAGTTTCGATTTGGGAGATCTGTCCAGTGGTGAAAGTGGGGTGTTGAGATCTCCCACTATTAATGTGTGGGGTTTTATATGTGGTTTAAGCTTTAGTAATATTTCTTTTACATATGTGGGTGCCCTTGTGTTTGGGGCATAAATGTTCAGAATTGAAACTTCATCATGGTGGATCTTTCCTGTGATGAGTATGTAATGCCATTCTTGATCTCTTTTGATTGATTTTAGTTTGAAGTCTATTTTGTTGGATATCAGGATGGCTACCCCTGCTTGTTTCTTAAGACCATTTGATTGGAAAGTCTTTTCCCAGCCTTTTATTCTTAGGTAGTGTCTGTCTTTGAATTTGAGATGTGTTTCTTTTATGCAGCAGAATGTTGGGTTCTGCTTTCGTATCCATTCTGTAAGTCTATGTCTTTTTATAGGTGAATTAAGTCCGTTGATATTAAGGGATATTAATGACCAGTGATTGTTCATCCCTGTTATTTTTGGTGGTAGTGTGTGTGTACTTCCCTTCTTTGGGGTTGACTGTTGTGGCTTTATCTATTGCCTGTGTTTTCGAGTGTGTATCTGACTTCCTTCAGTTGGAATTTTCCTTCTAGTGCTTTCTGTAGGGCTGGGTTTGTGGATAGGTTTTGTTTAAATCTGGCTTTGTCTTCGAATGTCTTGTTCCTTCCGTCTATGATGATTGAAAGTTTTACTGGGTATATTAGTCTGGGCTGACATCCATGGTCTCTTAGTGTCTGCATTACATCTGTCCAGGTCCTTCTGGCTTTCAAAGTCTCCATTGAGAAATCAGGTGTTATTCTGATGGGTTTACCTTTATAGATCACTTGGCCTTTTTCCTTGGCTGCTCTTAATATTCGTTCTTTATTCTGTACATTTAGTTGTTTAATTATTATGTGTCAAGGGGACTTTTTTGGGGGGTCTAGTCTGTTTGGTGTTCTATAGGCTTCTTATATCTTCATAGGCATTTCCTTCTTTAAGTTGGGAAAGTTTTCTTCTATAATTTTGTTGAATATATTTTCTGTGCCTTTGAGTTGGTATTCTTCACCTTCTATCCCTATAATTCGTAGGTTTGGTCTTTTCATGGTGTCCCAGATTTCTTGGACATTTTGGTTCATGACTTTGTTGGCTTTAGTGTTTCCTTCGACTGATGAAACTATTTCTTCTACTGTATCTTCAATGCCAGAAATCCTCTCTTCCATCTCTTGCATTCTGTTGATTATACTTGCATCCGAAGTTCCTGATCTTTTACTCAGGTTTTCTATTTCCAGCATTCCCTCTGTTTGTGTCTTCTTTATTTTTTCAATTTCCCTTTTCAGTTCTTGGACTGTTTCCTTTGTTTGTTTCTTTGCTTTTTCATGATTTTCTTTCAGTGCTTTATTGTTTTCTTCCAGGACTTTATTGTTTTCTTCTAATTTGTTTGCCCTTTCCTCTAGTTGTTTACAGTGTTCTTCCAATTTTCTTATCTTTTCCTCTACACAAGCCTCTACCTTCTTCATGAAGTTACTCATAAGGCTACTTTCTTCTGTTTCTTCCAATTTTTGTTGTTCAGGTCTAGATGTTGGAGGCAGGCTAGGTTCTGGTGATCCTGTATTGCTCTTCATTTTCTTGTATGTACTTCTACCTTGATGTCTGCCCATCTCTTTGTGGTTCCTTCTTGGTCTTATCGGTGTACTTGTTTCAGAAAGAGCTGACAGATTCAGGAAGACTCTCTCTCTTGTCCAAAAGGGAGTTCTCTTGTCCAACTCTCTGGTCCAGAAGGGAAGTCGGGGGCAGGCTCTGGTCCAGAATGGCAGTCGGGGACAGGCTGGGAGCTGGGGGCCGGTCTCTAAGTCTCAGGAAGTGGGTGGGGTCTCAGGCAGATGGGCATGGGGGCAGGGCACGGAGATTGCAGGGGCTGCCGGGGGGCCTTGGAAAAGGGGATCCCTTCCGGTGGGGCTAGAAGAGGAGCTGCCCGGTGGCCAGAACCTAGTGCCAAGTTGGGCAGGTCTTCCCGGAGTGGCTGGTGCCCAGGGATGGGGTCCGGGTTGGACCTGGGTACTCACCTCTGGACCAGAAGGGAAGTCGGGGGCCAAACAACTTATCTTAAACAGGAATATAAAAATAGTTTACATTTGTATCAACCTATAAGAATCCAAGGCCGGGCGGTGGTGGTGCACGCCTTTAATCCCAGCAGTCGGGAGGTAGAGCCAGGCGGATCGCTGTGAGTTCCAGGCCAGCCTGGGCTACCAAGTGAGCTCCAGGAAAGGCACAAAACTACGCAGACAAACCCTGTCTCAAAAAAAAAAATTACAGTGCAAATTATCTAAGATTGCTATTTTACTAAATTTGTTTACTAGTATATACAATGAACTACCATAATATCTTATACCTGTCCATTCCATTTCTTCTTTTCCCCCCTTTTTTTAGAATACTGAGTCTAATATTTTCTTCCACCCCCAAGCCTATAACCATCATCCATAACCCTGAGAATTATGAAACCTAAGGGAGAAGGGGCGTCGTTTTCTTAGAATTGCTTCCTGTCATTTAGGGGGTGATGTTATCTCTGTTGGGTGCTGTGAGAAAGCTCAGATAGTTAAATCTCCGTTAGACTAACTGTAGGTTCTGCAGCAAGTTTTAGAATAATGGGTAAGATTGTCTGAAATTCTGGCAAGAAGTGTAGTATGATGATGATTACCAAGGCATCATTCTGGATTGGGTAGAGTTGTTGTTGTTGAGGCCCCATCTTCCTTCTGGAGACTTCTGAGATTGCTATTGGAAAAACTTATTTGTTATCAAAAATTGGGGGTTTGAATTTTAAGAGGACTTAGCATGTAAGAAAGGATTCTGAGAAATCAAGAATAAGCATGGAGAGAATTAGAATTTAGAAGACAATGGTACCTTTTTATTGGTTTCCTTCTGTCCCACACCAGAGGGCTCTTCTGATATGGGACTGAAGAATCTCTCAAACTTTTCTTTTAGCAATATGCTTGGGTTTAGAGAAGGAGTGAGCCAATTCCATTTCCAAAGCCAGCTGGGCTTATAATTGAAATGGAACCATAACTTTTCTAGATTGATATGGAGATAGATGTTAGACAGTGAGATTTTACCATGTGTAGATTGGTACCAATAGATTCTTTCTTTCTGCTGTAAACATCTGGATATCCAAGGCCTTATGATTTTTGGAAGATTTTCATTATCCTGAAAAGACAAAAACAGAACCCTATCCCACCCTTTGATTGTTAAATTTCTCTTACAACTTGTAGAGATATCACATTGGTAGATGATCTTTCACTTCTCTTCATCAAGGTGTTTTTCCTGTTCGAATCAAATTTTTATTAATTTTGTTGGTATGCATAGCTTTTCTTCTGCAGAAACAAAGGTAAAACCCCTTCCCCAAAGTAGAACATATCCAGGTTTCCATTCTGAGATCAGCACATCCTTGAAATAAACCAGTTGGTTTAGCTCACGAGTTTTGTCTCTCATCCAATGTCTCTCCACAGCTGTTGTTCCTTTCTCATTAGCATTAAGAAAATTCAAGGTCAATAAAGCACTATGCAGTCTGTTTCTAGGAGTCATTGTTACCTGTTGCTGTTTAGCATATCCTTTAAAGTTTGATTGGATCTTTGTATGACTGCTTGGCCTGTGGGATTGTGTGGTATACCTGTAACATGCTTTATATTGTAATAAGCAAAGAATTATCGCATTTTATTGGAGACATATGCTGGGGCATTGTCTGTCTTAATTTGTACAGGTATTCCCCTGTTGGTCATAACTTCTAATAGGTGTGTAATCACAGAATTAGCCTTTTCAGAACTCATAGGAGTTGCCCATTGAAATCCTGAATAGGTGTCAATGGTATGATGCACATACATTAATCTTCCAAATTCTGCAAAATGAAACACATCCGTCTGCCAAATTTCATTTCTTTGTATACCTTTTGGATTGTTTCCTGCAGGTAATGGAGTTTGGTTATAGATGGAACAAGTAGGACATTTTTTTTACAATATCCTTAGCCTGTTGCCAAGTGATGGAGAAATCCTTCTTCAAACCTTTGCTATTTATATGGTGTTTCTTATGACATTCTGAGGCTTCTAGCACATTACCTATTAGTAACTGATCAATCTCATCATTATCTTATGCTAGAGGTCCTGGCAGACCTGTATGGGATCTGATATGTGATATATATATATATATATATATATATATATATATATATATATATATATATGTGTGTGTGTGTGTGTGTGTGTGTGTGTATGATGTTCCCTTTTTCAGATGATTTCCTGCAATTGTGTGAATAATGAAGTTAATTCTGTATTATCAGGAATAAATTCAGCAGTTTCAATATGTAAAACAACTCTCTCTGCATATTGAGAGTCAGTGACTATATTGAGGGGTTCTATGAAGTCCATCAGTACCATAAGAATGGCATACAGTTCTGCCTTTTATACGGAGCTATATGGACTTTTACTACTTTACTTAAGTCTCCTGATTTATATCCTGCTTTTCCTGATTTATTTGCATCAGTATAGAATATGAGGACTCCAGAAATTGGCTTTTGTCATACAATGTGAGGAAGGATCCATTCAGTCTTCTTTATGAATTCTATTCTCTTGCTTTTGGGATAGTAGTTGTTAATCTCACCCAAAAAGTTACTGCAGGCTCTCTCCCAGTATTCATTCTTTCCATAGTGATGAAATTTCCTCATTAGTTAAAGGTACTACAATTTCTGCTGGGTCCATTCCTGTCAACTAGCAAAGTCTTAATTTACCTTTTTGAATCAAATCAGAGATCTTTTCTATATAAGCCTTCAATTTCTTATTTGGTTTACATGGTAGGAATATCCACTCCAATATAATATCTTCCCTCTGCACCAAAATACCTGTTGGGGAATGTCTGGAGGGGAAAATGAGAAGAATGCATTTAAGTTCTGGATCTACACAATCCACTTGTGCTTCTCGAATTGTCTTTTCTACTAGAGCCAATTCCTTCTCAGCTTCAGATGATAATTATCTTGTACTATTTAATTCTTTGTCCCCTTCTAGAGTATTAGCCAAATTTTGCAGTCCATCTTTGGGTATTCCCATGATACTCAGTAAGTTGGAAATGCTTCCTAATAACTTTTGAAAATCATTAAGATTCTTCAATTGATCTCTTCTTAGTTGTACCTTTTGGGGTCTAATTTTTTGTAGCTCTACCTTATATCCTAAGTAATTAATAGAATGTCCTCTTTGTATTTTTTCAGGAGCAATTTGCAGTCCACAGTGAGGTGAAACTTTTTTTACTTCTTCAAATGTGCTTTCTAATGTATCTAACTTTGGATCAGCTAATAGGATATCATCCATATAGTGATGAATTATGGATTGTGGAAACTTTACACAAATTATCTCCAATGGTTTCTGAACAAAGTATTGGCACAAAGTAGAGCTGTTTAACATTCCCTGTGGAAGGACCTTCCATTGATATCTCTTGACTGGCTGAGAATTATTATAATTAGGTACTGTGAAGGCAAATTTTTCTCTATCACTTTCTTGTAAGGGTATGGTAAAGAAGCAGTCTTTTAAGTCAATAACTATTATAGGCCATTCTTTGGGTAGCAGAGAGGGCAAGGGCATCCCAATCTGCAGAGAGCCCATTGCATGAATTACTTTATTAATAGCTCTCAGATCTGTCAGCATTCTCCAATTACCAGATTTTTTAAAATAACAAATACAGGAGAATTCCAAGGGCTGGTAGATTCTTCAATGTGTTGAGCATTTAACTGCTCTTGAACCAGCTGTTCTAAAGCTTGTAGCTTCTCTTTTGTCAAAGGCCATTGTCCAACCCAGACAGGTTTATTAGTTAGCCATTTTAAAGATAAGGCAGTTGGTACTTCTGAGAGTTTAGCAGCAGTTGTGCTCTGTTTGTATACAGCCTGAATGGTTGGTAACTGTTTTTTATAGCATGTTATGATATTATTCCTAGAAACATGCATTGGTCTGTATTCCTTATCTGAGAGTGTAGGAATTTTAATCTGGGTATTCCACTGTTGTAACAGATCTCGGCCCCAAAGATTTACTGCTACATTTGCTACATATGGCTTCAGCCTTCCTCTCTGTCCTTCTGGCCCTGTGCATTCAACCCATCTCGAACTCTGTTTTATCTGAGATAGGGTGCCAATCCCTAACAGTTTGACATCTACCTCTTGAAGAGGTCAATTCAGATGCCATGATTTTGGTGTAATTATAGTCACATCTGCACCTGTGTCTACCAGGCCCTCCAGAACCAGGCCATTTATTCGAATTCTAAGCTTTGGTCTTTGTTCATTTATGGAAGTCTGCCAAAATATTTGTTTTATAGTGTTCTTTGTAAACTGTGATCCATCTATCAGAGCTATGTTATCATCCGTTGCAGTATCGGTTTTTACCATAGGCTTTAGTTTATTCAGTTGTCCTGGAGAGGAATTTCTTCCACATTGGCTGGGAATGTTCATACTATGTTTGATTTGGGGGCCTGCAAGAAACACCCTGAGGCGTTTCCCACCAGTAAAGGGTTGCCTTTTATATCTATTTTTGATCTGCACTCACTGGTCCAATGCTGGCCTTTGCCACACCTTCTACATAATCCAGGAGGTGATTGGGGTCTCCTATTTAGGCTACTCCTAAAAGGAGTATTACATCTAGGAGTACCACACATACAGTTTTTACTTATATGACCTGGTGTACCACATTTAAAACATTTGTTAACACAGGGCCTTCTTTCACCTCTTTGATTTGTCTCTCCTATCCAAGCCTCAGTACTGTAGTTAAGAGACTCAACACCATTAGTATACTGAATCCATTCTTCCAAAGGAGCTGATCTGATCTTTAATGGTGTAAGTATTCTTCTGCATTCTGCATTGGCATTGTCAAATGCCAAGGAATCTGTTAATACTTTTCTTAATTCTTTATCTGATACAGTTTTTGTTATAGCTGTGTTCAGCTTTGTAAAAAAAAAAATCAGTGAAGGGTTCGTATGGTCCCTGAAATATCTTTGTGTATACCTCAGTTGGTTTTCCAGGTTCTGGAATTTTTTCCCAAGCATTTAGAGCTGCTGTACGGCATAGGGATAGTATATGCTCATCATAAGTGGCTTGTACATTCCTGTCAGCGAAACAGCCCTCACCAAGTATTTGATCTTGGGAGATCACAAAACCTTTGAGTTTACCTTGTTATTCTAAATTTTTTGCCTCTTCTTTCAACCAGCTTTTCCACTGTAGCAGCTGGCTATATTCTACAACAGCTGAAATTAACTGATGCCAGTCATCTGGGATGATTCTATATGAGGTAGAGCATGAATTTAACATCTGTCTTACATATGTGGAGTGTATCCCATATGTAAGTACTGCTTCCTTTATATTTTTAAAGTCCCTTGTTGAAATTGGTTGTAATGTACATGTATTATATGACTCTGGGTGTGTGTCATCTGCTGGCTTCTCTTGGACGATAACAAGATAAGTCATTGTATGAGAGCCATTTGGAGATGTTACAACCTCTATGGTCTTGACCTTCTGCTTATTAGTTCCCCTGTCATGTTTACTGAGAGTTTCTTCTAGGGCTTACAAATGAGCACCTAGGGTATGTTCTAGGGAGTGAACCTCCTCTCTTGTAAGGGACTCCAGATTTCTCATGGAATTATAGAAGTTTTTATGTTCCTCAGAAACACATGATTCCATGGACCTTATCTTATCAATTAATGATAATCTTTCTTCTTTATGTAGTATCTGAGTAGCCATAACCTCACTCTGGAGAGTTAGTGTTCTATCCATTAGATATTCATATTTATTATCAATAAAATCAATTTTGGGTACAAGCCTGTTTTGTAAATCCTGTTTAGCAGATTCCACAGAAAGAATCTTTTCCTGTAAGCCTTCATGGCTATCTTTGAAGGCAGATTCCATAAAGAGATTCTTTTTCTGTAAGCTTTCATTGCTATCTTTTAAAGCCTGTATCAGTCCCAATAATGACTCATCTTTGTTCTTATTATTAAACCAGTGTTTGAGCACTGTGCGAATTATTACAATGAATGCCAAATTGGTACAGGCCAGATATGCCTTAGGAAGGTCATATATTTCCAGGAAAATGTCATTCATCATACAGGCAAAAAGGTTTTTAAATTCTTGTGAGGTAATGTTGTCAGCCATATTACAATAATTACTCAAAATTTGTTAGTCAATTTTAAAGTGTAAAATTATCAAGTACTTTTACTTGACAAGACGCTGGTTTGCCTATCTTACCTTTTCATGGTTTTAGGGGTGTAGTAGCGCTTTTCAGCCAGCAGCAGGCATTGGTATAGCTCCAAAGCTGGTCTTGTTGAATGCCTTGGCTGGCCGCAGAGTGAACACAGGCAGGAGGCTGTGGTAGGCAGTTGTTTTTGGTTACTCCCTGGAGCTTCAGGGAGTGGAGAATTCCAGGCTGCTCTAAGCCCTCTCTGTGCCTCTGTAGGATGCTGCCACTGCAGCCACCGGGGACAGTGTCTTGTCTATTTTAACTAGGTGAAACTGTGGAAACCTCAGGCTGAAGGGGAGATGGCGTTCAAGGAGGAGGAGGAAAGCCTCACTCACAGTGGTTTGGCTGGTCTGGGGGCTAAACTTGTGGAAGTAAGACCTGACTAGCTCATTTTCAGGAATGGAAACATGTAGGTTTTTCCTGGTTTTACAGAGCTCTGAAGGCAGTACCCTACAGCTTCAAGTGCCTTCCAGCCAGCCAGGGAGGAAGCTGGGAGTGGGAGCCATCACCCAGGCCTTTGGAATTTGCCCCACTTGAGTGCCAGATATTGGTGAAATTATTATGGCCACTCCACATAGTTAAAAGGAAGATTTATTTAGTGGGTAACTTACAAAAAAGGGAAAGGTAGGTTGTGGGGTCTGGGGAAGATGTATTGCAGTCCAGCAGTGTCCTCTGGAGCTCTGCTTGGTCAACCTCCACTCACTAGGCTCCCAGAACCAAGAGCGCTGGCCCTTCCAGATCTCGTGTCTCTAGGTGCCTGCCCTGGCCCCAACTCGTAGGCGTGACAGTTGCCAGAGTCTCAATGGGGGGTTAGAACTTCCAGATCCAAGCTGGAATGGCTACCCACTACAGTAATGTCCATCAGTGACATTTTCACCCTTTAAAGGAATCATTACATGGCATCAACAAATCATTGGGGATGCATCTTACCCTGACCCATAACAGAACTACCACAGATACTCTTCACCCACAGAGTAGAACTAGTCACCTTGTGAGACAGGAACAGAGCTGGGAGCAAAACTCTGAGCTGCTGGTCACCTTCTGTGAGGAGTTGTTTCTTTCTTGTGGGAAAAGAAGAGTGTGAATGTTTTTCTAATCCCGGTGTCCCCTCTTTATAGGGGCTGTTGTAGAAGTTAATGAAGGAGACAGGAAGTCATGAGTTTGTGATAAAAAGAAATCAACTTGCCTTTAAAGACATTTCACCCCCTAGAAAGTCCTTCCAACTATGTGAGATTGCCAGGGAATAGGAAATAGTGGACTCAAGCTCCAGGATTGATCCATATTTTGACAGAAGCAAACAGGAAAACAACAAGGGTTGTGACTCAGGGTGAAAATTCAAGTCAGGGAGATGAAGATTTGCTGGTACCCAGGGACACAGGCTAGGAACAAACTTCTGTATCTTTGAAAAACAAAACAAGTTCACATCAAAGCTTGGTGCTGACAGTTTAGGGTTCCAATGAAAATGACTGTGATTTTCTTTTTTCTTTTTTCTTCTTTTTACATCCCAACCAAAGATCCCCCTCTCATCCCTCCTACCACTTCCTACAGCCTACCCCCAAACCACCTCATTCCCCTCCTCCAAAATTCCCATGGGGAGTCAGCAAAGCCTGATACATTCAGTTGAGGCAGGGCCAAGCCCCTCTCCACTGCATTAAGGGTGAGCAAAGTATCCAACCAATTTTGTTGGGAAGATTAGGATGTGCTGGTACCCAGGAACACAGGCTAGGAAATAACTTCTATATTTTTTGAAAACCAAAACATTTCACCTCAAAGCTTTGCTGTTGACAGTTCAGGGTTCCAATTAGAAGGGACTGTGATTTTCATGAATATTGTCTCACTGAGATCAGTGGCAAAGATATTGGGTCTGATTACTAGAAATGATATTGGGGATAAAGACTTTTGGCTGAGATTCTTCATTAATAAGGCAAGATTTTGGGCAGATCAAACAGACACTGCACAGAAAATAGCTGGTGTTTGTCACTTGTAGTGGGGACAGATGTCCACCATCATCTCAGGCACATAAACTCTTGGCTCCTGGTTGGTGGCACTGTTTGCAGAAGTTTAAGAGCCATGACCCCTGCCAGAAGATCATCACTTTTCAAACATTGAGACATAAAGTCATGAGAAATTTTTAAATTTTTAAAATGAAAAGGGATGATTGCCAATGGTCACTGGAGTATACAGCAGGTGACAACTAGTGTTTCACAAGTTGACACACCAGATATATAACTCCCTGTTGAGGAGACCACCTGGCAAAGCCAGGAGGTCACAAGGTGTGGAAACTGGTTATTTTCTGTTTGTAACTTTCTCATGTGCCACCATTATACCCTGCAAAAGAATATCTGTGAGGTGCTTTCCACCGCCCTTTGATAGTGTGTTTTATATCTTTGGGCATACTTATAGTTGTGGATGGTCAGATTATGACTTCTATTTAAGTTGTATAATTCTGATGTACAGAAATAATATCAGAATATTCTTCTTTACTGGCATAGGAAAGTAACAGTATTCTCAGTCTCAAAGAGCCTTTTACACATTTTGCAAAGACCTTAGAACAAATTCAATACAGACTAGACTGCCCCTGCAGAAAATACACAAAGTCTAATTCCCAGGTGTTATTTATTGCTGAATCATGACCAGACTGTTTACATTGCTATAGCTCCCTGCAGAAGCTCTTTTTCTACACGTATCCTGACTGCTCAAGGGTCAGCCAATTGTTTACTGTCTAGGATTGCCCAACAACTCAGAGCTACGTGCATGGGTCAACATGATATTACTAGCCTAAGAGAAACTACGTGACTTACCTTGTGTTGAGAGAATGGGTAGGGCTCTGAAAATGAAACATAATTATCCAGAGTTTTGTCTGTGAGAGAGCAGGTGCAGTGGTGTGGAGAGAGACAGCTGTGTAGAGCTACGTGAGACCTGCAGAATGTGAGTGAAGTGTGTGTGTGTGTGTGTGTGTGTGTGTGTGTGTGTGTGTATGTGTGTTTGTATGTGTGTGTGCTGAGTGACAGATGAAGAAGAAGCATGAGAGAAGTGTGAGGGTGTGAGATGGTAAAGAGTGAGTGATTGACTAAAGAGTGGGTGAATATTGTAAAAGAAAGATGTGTGAGTGCGTGTGAGAAAGAACTGTATGAAAGAGCTGCTGCTGCACAGAGGAGCTATGCCTAAGAACTGTGTAAAGTTCTGTATTGTGAGAGAGGTATGGAAAGATGAAGCTGAGTGCCCATGTAATAAAATTAAAGGGTGGATATGTAGTAGGACAGGCACATAGGGTTAAGGAAATTGGCTCAGACTAGTTGCCAAGGCATGCATATAACATACTCATTAAGAGACAACCTGGAGTCTACCTGCGGACCTAGCAACAACAGTTGCTATCAGAGTTCCTCATTGATGTCAGAGTTCCTGATCATGCCCAGCCAATGAAAGATGACCACACAGACTGGTCATTGGGAGCAGGGTATATATGGCCTTCCCTGTTATTGAATAAATGAGTTTGTTTTTCCCCCTTCAGTGGACTTCCCGGTGTGTGTGTCATTGATGCTGTGAGGAAGCCATTAGAATACAAGCAACAAAGTGATATTGGGGATAAAGAGTTCTGGGGATTCTGGCTGAGATTCTCCATTGAGAAAGGCAAGATTTTGGGCAGATCAAACAGACACTGTACAGAAAATGGCTGATGTTTGTCCCTTGTAGTTGTTTGAATAACAGATGTCCACCATCATCTCAGGCACATAAACTCTTTGTCCATGATCGGTGGCACTGATTGGTGAGGTTTAGAAGCCATGACCTCTGCTGTGAGATCATCACTTTGCCAAATTCTGAGTATAAAAATCCCTAAGCTATTTCAAATTTATTCTGTTTGTGGTTGCAGCTTCCTGGTCCCACTACAATACCTGTAGCTTGCTGAAGTGCCTCCCTGCCACTATGGAACATAAACCCTAATAAATAGTTTTCTTCATACATTGGCTTGCACATGGTGATTTATCACAGCAAAAGAAATAAAACTAATATATTTCTAAATAAATACTTTAGGAGGCAGATCATTTATGGACTAAACTGAACAATTCCAAATGAGGAATCATCAGAGAGAAAGTGAAATTCCTGCCTTTAGAAGGCAAAAATAGCTCTGAGAGCCATGTCATCTTTCAAAAGTATCACCCAATTGAGTCTAGGAGTGTACTGAAGTAGGTGTGTGATTCTGTACCAACCATTACAGCCTGGATTCTAACATCAGCAGATCATACATACTAAAAATCTCCAACTACACTCACATGTGTTAAGTGATCTGAGATGTCACATTTCTCCATGACCTGTGGTAACTCTTAGCTTTGCCAGACAAAAGAAGTGCCCCTATGTCATACTTGGCTCCTGCATGGACCTGGATTGATGTGCATGAGTCTTGTATAGTATTAGAGGGACCAGCCTTAATATTCTACATCCCAGGGGCTCAAAAGAGAGAACTACTAACAGCAAGGACTATTTTCAGGAAATAGTATCTCAGCACACTGAGTTCTATTGTCCACTTGCTTTAATTCCTCTGGCATAGCATCCTATGTACACAGCTTCAGTTCTATTCTTGTGCCTAACTCCTTTCTTGCAAGATTTCTCTCTATACTTATCTATTGATCCCTCTAAGTTCTATCTTAATTCTCTTTTCTTAATTCTGCCTCATCTAGGTCCTTTTCAGCTTGTTCTTACCCAGCTAGTACTTCTCCTTCTGGCTCTTCCTCATCTTCCATCTCATTCCTCTAGTATTTTCTTCAATCTAGTTCTTCCCCATCTCAATTTGCTCCTTTCAAGTTCTGACCCAACTAGTTCTTCCATTCTCTTTTCCCTTCTCCATGCTGTTCTCTCTCTTTCTACAGAAAATACCTGCCTTTTTCCCCTAGACACATGGTTCCCTGCCTCCTCATGAATGTTGTTTTATCTCTCACCTTGATATGCAAGAACCTCTTTTGTTCTCAAAGTGCTCTGGAGAACCACTAGGCCTCCTCAAGGCCAGGGGATGGTCTGAGCTTCATTGGCACAGGAAACAAAGCTAGGCATCTCCCACCAGCTTGTCTCCTAAACTCAGCAGAGCAGGTAGTAACTTAGTAGGTTCAGCAGGTCTAGGGAGCTGAACTGTTTACCAATTGGTCTGGGCATGCAAGGATTTCATAGCAGAAGACAGCTGGAATATTAAAGGTTGGTAAAAGCAAATATTCATAATAAATGGCTTTGCCTTTTGACAGACTCTTGGCCTGTCAAAGTTCAGCTTTATAACACAGCTGAATCTGACATGGCCAACCTACATGTTGGTGGAGGTGGTTTTATGTCATGAAACTGAAAGGAATTGAGGAGTCTGTCTCTGGCCCTGTGTAAATACACAGAAGTTACTCACAGGTAACATTTATGTTGACTGGGTCACATTATGTTGCACTCATTGGGTCCTAGGTTACACACTCATAGCATACTAAATCAGTCTTAAGGACACTGGAAAACTGAAAGCCCTGTCAATCTCAGACAGCATCAACCTAACACCCTTCAAAGGTTCTAAATACTTGTCCACCACACGACAGTTTATATCCTGAGACTCAGGTTCACATTTATGCTACTAAGTCCTCACCCTCCACTGAGTGGGAGTTGTTCCTGTAGTTATCGGTAATGGTGCAGTGCAGACAACAGAGAGGAGATTGCCCTGTGTGAGACTTCTGACGCTTGCAAGGGTCTCATTCAACTAGTGTTGACCTACCCCTGCCAACCAGAGTATGAAGTAAGTGAGAGGGTAAATCACAGCAGATGCAAGATAATATGAATGATCCAATGTGGTGAGGCCTCCTTGTTATGAGAGTGAAACAGACTGGTTACATGGGATAGGAGCTACAGAAGTTGATGATAGACATCCCTAGGAGGATCATACAGCCCAAATTGCTGTGTCCCTCAAGATGCATTGAACTCCACAGTTCAGTATGATCCAGTGCCCTCCAAACCTTTGCTAAGACTGTACTAAATATAGGTGATGATTAGAGTTCCCATGTGGCTTCACTGGGTATCCTAATGACCTATCTTCAGTACTTGATGTTTGAAATCTCAACCAAGAGACCAGCAGCAGGCCTGCTTTCAGATCAGTGGTCCAGATGGACCACAACATGAGCCATTCTGCTCAGGTGGTTCATGATGATTGACATAAGCCACTGGTTACCTAAGGATGAAAGCATAAATCTAGGAATATTCTAGGAATGTGAAAGATTAGAGCAGGCTTTCAACAGAACTATGTTTTCCCATGGGCTATAATGCCCTTTCTCTAGTATGTGTGGACCTGTAGAGAGCTTTTGTAAGGTTCAGATGGATAGTGACTATGTGACATATAGAACAAAAGAGCATAACTTGCTGAAACTGGACAGATGTACCTGGTGTGTTCAACTTTTGTGCTGGTTATGTTGTGTCTCATTACACAAGATCTAGACACCTGGGGAACCTCAAGTAATTATCTCCTTAAATTTGACCTGTGGGTCCATTTGGAGACTATCATTATAAATCGATATGTGAGCACCCAGCACACCTTGAATATGACCATTCCTAGGCATGTTTTCCTAGGCTATATAAGGATAAGGTAGCTAGGGAAATCCTGAAGAGTTTTCCAGGAAGCACCATTCTTCCATGCTCTGTAATTGACTTCCTGTTGGTTTGAATAATGATACAAATAAATAATAATCTTTTACAAAATCTATGGATTAAAAGTTGGCTCTTTGAACTGATTCACAGTTTTCACAAAAATTAATCAGATTTTCTTTATTTTTAAAATATTAACATAATTGCCAGGTGGTGATGGCACATGCCCTTAATCCCAGCACTTAGGAGTCAGAGTCAGGAGGATCTCTGTGAGTTCCAGGCCAGCATGGGCTACAAAGTGAGTTCCAGGAAAGGCACAAAGCTACAGAAAGAAAGCCTGTCTCAAAAAACCAAAAAATTAACATTATTAATATTAGAAGTAAAATTTGACACTCTATATTCCATTTTCAGAATTCTAAGAATTCCATAAGTACTCAATAGTGATTTGCTAATTGTTGACTGACCCAGATGAAACAGACACATTTCAAGAAACCCAGAACCTACAAAGATAGAAGCATGAAGAAACACAAAACTGATGCCATTTCACAAAAATGAACGGTCTTTTTGTTTGGTTTGGTTTTTTAAGACAGGATTTCTCTGTATAGCCCTGGATGTCCTGGAGCTCCCTTTGTAGACCAAGTTGGCCTCAAACTCACAGAGGTGATCTGCCTCCCAAGTGCTGAGAATAAAGGTGAGTGCCACTACCACCTAGCTAAAGGGAACAACTGTTGAGGATGAAAACAGGCAACCTAGGAATAGAATAATTTCCAGTGCAGTAGGGGAACACATGAAAACACACAGCCAATTCTTTATTCAGGGGGATACTGAGCTTTCCCTCTAAGACATGGATCAATACAAAGATGATGTTGTGGCCACATCTGTTCAGTATTCCCTTAGGAGTCCTAGACAGAACAATTAGACAAGACAAAGAAGTGAACGTGGTCAATCAATCAGCTGTAATATATGTCTGTAGATGACTTGAAGTTATCTGTAGAAAATCCTTAAGATTCTACAGAAATTTGTGAAACTGGTGAGCACACACACCCATCTTACCCATACCTCTGTAAATTAATTTTGACCACAAATAACTGCATATACTGTTTTGTCACAGGCATAGAGAAAGAAATAGATGTGGTTGCACAGGGCTGGAGGGAATGGGATTGGATTAACAAGGCTTTGGGAATGGACAATGGTGATGGTCACATGAAAATATGCATATGTTCATGCCACTTATTTGCCCACTTCAAAATGGCCAAATGGAAAATTCCATATATGTCTCAAAAATGTTGAGAGGAAAGGAACCTTGTGTAATGTCAACCTGTCAATGCCACTCTCAAATTAGAAGCAGTCCAGGTCAGTCTTTTGACATGTCATGTTTTTTTTTTCACATGTGTACCTAAAATAAACTGTGGATCAAAACTCTTTAGTAACAATGTATGTCCTTGGGGGAAAAGAACAGTCCCTTCTCCTGTCACTCTTCCTCACTTCACATAAATGACTGTTGTCTAGGCAGCATAATGTGAGTGAGTTCTACATGGAATGTATTTGGATACAGGAGAGGATGCATTTATCTTCATGTAAACACTGTAGCATGTTACCAAGGGAATCAGAGCATCCAGAAGTTTTGGGGATCATGAAATTAATTTCTATGGACTCTGAGAGTTGTCTATATATTTAATCCAAAACCCAAGCTCTAAACTCCTTTGCAATTCTGTTTACTATATTGATGTCTTCTTTTCCCTTTTGCAAACCAAGTCTCTGTTTATATCCTGGCCTGTCTTTAGACACATGTTTATGCCAGGATTAGTCATGAGCCACCAAGCCAGCTGTACCTGAGTGGTAATTGACTATTTCTACAAGAAAGTTTTTCTCCTTGTTGTACCACATTGATAAAGAAATGCCACTACTCTGTTATAGTGTGAGAGTAGACAGGTCACTCATTCATCACAGCAAGCCTGACTGGGAGACTGGTCATTGAGCTGACTGGGTTGGAGACCTCACACTTATACTCTCCATCATCCTCCATCCTGACAGGATCTATGGTGAGTCGGCACTTTTTTGGTGACAGGGTCATCCTGTCTGTAAGCTGCAGACTCCGGTTATTGAAGATCCACTGAGTGGAGATTCCAGTGTTAGCTGAGAGGCAGGTGAGTACAAGAGAGCTCTGCACTGTAACTTTGGTGCTGGTGACTCGGATAAAGGGCTGTGTCACAGGCTCTGTGAAGCAAAAAAAAGGAGGGGGGCATGACAACAGCTCTTCAGAGATCTCAACAAGCCCATCTGTAGTCAGTGGACATGTAATAAAACCTCTAGGGTAGAGACATTGGGCTATGACAATAGAAGTCTTCTTGTAGTATCCATCTGCCACTCATGGCTTGTGTGACCCTGATTCAGCCTCTGGATTTCCTGAGTCTATTTCCCTTCACCTGAGCACATAGTGCATGATCATTGTTTTGTCTTTGAGTAAGCTTAGTTATGAGAAATGGCATGACCTTTGGATGGGAGATCTGCTCAACTCAGCAGCATCTGTTACTTTTTGCCTGCAGCAGGGAATCCCCTAGCCTGGACCCCTGAGAATGAAAAGATACCTAGAGAAATATATTCTCTGTCCCTCCTCTTGGGGACCCTGACCTTCCTGTGATGTCTGCTAAGCTTATCATTAGAAGAGTTGGCTTATGTCCTGGTACCTGTCCACAGAGAAGAAGATGCCCTGGTGACCTACCTAACTGCAGCTGTCACAGTACTGGACACCTGGTCCCACACTCTATGGGTCTTAGACAGTCAATAACACTGTGTTCCCTGTCATCTCTAACAGGAAGTCCAACTCAAGCCTGAGAGAAGGGCTCTCCATGGTCACCTGGGGTTGAGTCTGAAACAGAGGTCTGAAGCCAGGGCTTCCTGATAATCACTCCACTATGATGAAACCATAGATCTCCAAGATAGGCCAGGCCTGACTCCCAAGAAGTCTTGCTCAAGGCCATGATCCTGGTGAGAGCCCCAATATTCTGAGGCTGACTGACATCCTTGGGCTAAGTTACTGAACACAAATCCTTCTCTGTAGACGTTGTTACATGAGGTATTCTGGTCAAATTTACTATGTCTACCTGATGTGTGTCCTGTACTAAGTACTCAAACCCCAATGTGGATACACAATGTACAGAGGAGACAGTCAGTCCAAAATGGACACTCTTGTGTGTATAAAGAGAAATCAACCCCACCAGAGCTCAGAGACCCCATAGAATCACTTACTGTATATGTGGAGGTACACATGTGCTTCTTGAATTTCAAACTGTGCATTTAAGGTTTGTAGGGTGTAGAATCCAGTGTCCTCCTGGGCAGCATATTGGAACAGTAGAGATCCATTAGGGTACACAGTTTCTCTACCACTGTGTGCAGACCCCAGCATACTTTTATTACTGGTTACTACATTCTGTACAATTTTGTGACTTTTGACAATTGGTATGCCTTTATACCAAACAAAGGATCGAAGGTCCTCTGGGATATTATAAACAAGTAGGAAAGCATTATCCCCTTCAACAACATTGTGTGGCATTGACTCAATAGTGAGCTGAGCAGGAGGGAGCCGGCAAGCTACAAGGGAGGATAGAAGAGAGAGAGAGACAAATTCATCAGTACTGAGAACTTTGTTTCTGCTGTAATGTGAAGTTTAGGTCTATCAATTGGCTGAAGTGTGTGGGCATGTCTGTAAACTCAGAGGTGCCTAACTTCACTTCTTCCTCTACAGACCCCAGTCTTCACATTCTGCCCTCTTTGATCTCTTCCCTCTTTGGATGCCATCAATTATAGATGGGCTTCCTGGTCTGTCTTCAATTCACTAGAGATGGAGCCTTGTTAGAAAATCTACTTTGATCTTTTTGGAAGGCCTAAGGCATGGACTGGCTCAGAAAAATGTGGGTGGATGGAAGAATGAATGTTCATGGATTTGCAAGTCCAGGTGTTTATGAAATTCTCATATGTGGAGCTACTGACACCAGTTACAACTCTAGGTTACATTAACTTATACATGTGTGGGGAGTCAGTGTGGGGGTCTGGGTTTGTAGGAGTGTGAGTGTTTGTACAGGAGCAGGTGGATGACATCCTGTGTGTATGGGTGAATGCTTGTCACAGTACCAAGTGGGATGTCAGGGAACAACTTGAGGGAGACTTTCCTATCCTTCCACCTTAAAATATTCTACCTAGTCTATGAACTCCCTCCCTACACACTACCAGGCAGTGTTCCCTTCACCTCTGAGCAAGAGCCACTATCTGGGGCTGCAACCTTTGCAGAGAATCACACAGTGAACCTCCATGGTGGCTATAGCCTGCTCTGCCCTCCCTCTGTGGTGAACAGCTTTTGGTCCAGCACTTACCCCAATACCTACAGCCTTCCTTCCTCTGAGCTCAGCCTCCTGAGAGATTGGATGTTGTCCAAGGCCATTTTCTGTCCCTTCAACTCTCACTCCTGCCTTGTATCCTAGTTAATTTCTCTATATATTTTTTCAGTCCTCCAGACCATGCAATGAGCAACAAGTTTGACAATCATCTCTGTGCCTTAAGGCAACAAAAATTCACACCAGGGCTCTCCTCTGCTGTGTTCTACTAACCTGTCCTTTATGATACAGATTCCTAGTTGATCACCTTGTCTGACTATGTTCTCAATGCTATGAGAAGGTGGGATTTACTCCCTGCAGGAAGGTGAAAGAGATGTATGTGAGTACTAGAAAGTACCCATCTGACTCATGCCTGGACAAGGCATAGAACCATTCTTAATGGAGTCAACGGTCAGGGCACATTGTCATGAAGCCCAATAGGAGAATCATGAGGATGTGAAGCAGGAGGTGACCTGAGTTCTGCAGAGAGGGCAGTGGCTCATCATCCTAGGGAGAGTTCATAGAGACCCTTAATCTTTCTATGAAGGCTGAGCTATGCCTTTGGTCTCTCTGTGTCCTTCCTTGGATGCAGCTGAGCTCTGTCTAGGTGTAGTCCTCAAAAGATGTGGCTGTAGTTGGGGGGTGGTAACACAGGATTCTTTGGCAGAGAAGTGTACTTAGAAACACAGGAAGGAACCAGTAGTTCTCAGAAAACTGTCAGTGAGCTCCAGGTCTGTGTGGGAGGAGGATGGAATCTAGGCTACAGTTAATCTCATAGTTCCAGGATATACTTTCCTACATGTTGATTCTTTGTCCTATAGCCACCTAGTGATAACTAGAGGAAATGCACAGATATCTTGGAGATGTCCAGATAAGCACCTCTTACTATTTGCCTGCCAGAGAGAATTCAAATGCTGGACACCAGAGGAAAATCACTTGCTAGGAGGGCTTGTGTCCTTTTTTCCTCCCATTTGGGACCCTGATCTTCCTATAAGGTCTTATGATTTTATCAGGGCAGCTAGTTAATGGTCTGGGCACCTGACCAGCTATACTCTCCACGTGTGGTCTCTGGTGAAGATAATCCAGGGGACCTAGCCTACCTCTTATGACAGTGCATTAGCTGGTTCCACATACCAATAAAACTCTGTTCCTTGTCAGCTCTAAGGGGAAGATAAGTCCCATAAGTGACAAAAAGCTCCCATTTGTTATCTGGAGTCTATCCAGGGACAGAGATTTGCAACCAGGGCTTCCCAGAGCCCTGTGTGAGGATCCCATGACTTCCTCAACCGGGGACTGCTTGATCCTCACAGATCCTTTCAGGAATCATCTGCATGGTGACAGCTCCAAGGGTCTACACAGAAGCTAAAATCCTGGGGCTGAGTTTACCTAGCACAGATATTCGACTCTGCAGGTAAAAACAGGTGAGGGGTTCTGATACATTACAGTTTCTCCAAACTGTGTGTGTCCTGCAGTAAGGGCCTAAGCCCCAGTGTGGGGACACAGTGCAGTGGGAGAGAAGCCAAGCACAGCTCAGACCTAACAGCCCAGTGTACAAAGTAGGATAAGACACACCCAGCAGCTAGAGGCCATAGAGAATCACTTACGGTTCACATGGAGCTCCACATGTATTATTTTAGTTCTGAAATCTCTGTTTAAAGTTTGTAGTGTGTAGAATCCTGCATCTTTCTCTGTTACATTCTGGAGGAGCAGGGATCCATTGCTGTACACTACTGTTCTACTGCTGTGGGCATGCCCCTGGGTGATAGAATTTGTGATGCTGCTGTATTCTGCAATTTGAAAAAGGTGGGTTCTATATATTGATTTGTACCAGCAAAAGGTTTGCAGATCTTCTGGCAGATTATGAACAAGGAAGAGAACGCTTTCCCCTTTAGCAGCATGCCGTGGCACCTGTTCTATGGTGAGTTGGGCAGAAGTGACATCCTTGCAGCAAGCAGAAAGGGAGGCTAAAACACAGAAGAAAAACAGTTATCACAAAGATCATTGTGTTGGGTGGAAAGATGGCAACCTTCATCCTAGGCAGATGGGTTCATCACTCACCCTGAAGATGCAGGTGTGGGTGCTTCTAACCCACCTAGTGGGTGTCAACAACATGACCACTAGTCCCTCAGTGCCCAGAAATATGTCATCTCCTCTACAAGGAACTCCCTCATGGGGTGTCTCCATGGCTGCCCCTCACTGCCCTTTGTCAAGCACTGTGCACACCTAGCACACTGAAGTTGAGATTATGCCTCCTCTGAAATTTTTCTCCACAAACCCCACATCTTCATTATTGTTCTTTTTTCTCAGTTTCCCATATGATTCCAGTCAACCCCTGACTTCACCTTCTAGATGTCCTTGCTGCTCTGCCCTGAAGCCCATAAGTCTAGGACTGGGTGGGGTCCAGGAGAAGTCTGATATCATTGCTGGCTCAGGTATTAGGAAAGACTTAGAGACTAGGATGGCTGGATTTATGTCAACTTCACACAAGCTACAATAGATTTGAATGAGGGGGGCTCAGCTGAAAATGCCACCACCATATGGGTCTGTTGGAAGTTTAGAGTCCAGTGTTTATACTGGTGGTAGTTGTGGGAAGGTCCAGCCTACATAAGGCAGTTTGACTCCTATACTCAGCTTTCCAGGGTGCTATAAGAGACCTGGCTGAGCAAGCAATCAAGAACAAACTAATAGGCATCGCACCTCCATGGTCTCTGCAACCCATCCTAGATTTTATTTATGAAATTCGTATTTGGGAAAATAAATATCCCAGTTATACATGGGCAGCCAAAAAACCATTAATCCCATTTAGCTCTCCTAGGCATTAATATTCTAGCCCTTGCAAATGCTATGATCACTAGTAGTTGAGCCTAGGAAAGAGGAGAGTGGCCAGAGCTTCCTAGTGCTCACCTCTCTGTTAAGATGTCAACTTTTCCTCAACCATCCCCTGATTAATGCCTATTGGGTCTGTTTTAATGAAATGTGCATTGAGATCCCCATGAGACTGAATGTATTCTGACATTTTTGACTGAGTTACTTTGTGCCAAGGTCTTTCTTGATACATGGGTGAGTCAGATGATGGAGTATGATCTATTTGTCTCCATCATGTGTGTTCTCCACTAAGTGCTCAACCACCAACATAGTAACACTATATACAGGCCAGAAAAGACTGTGCTGTGTGTCTAAGCCCCACAGGACACTGAATAATCACAGAGAATCACTTACTGTCCAACTGGAGATGAATATGCACAATTTCCGGTCTCATATCTGTTGTTACAGTTAGGAGAGTGTACCATCCGGCATCTTTATAGGTGGCAATATGGAGCAGCAGGGATCCATTGCTGTACACAGTCTCTCTGCCACTATGTGCAGGGCCAGGCATACTTGAATTTGTGGCTATTAGATATTTGACAATCTCACGGCTCTGGGACACACGATCTCCTTTGTACCAGAAAATGCCTCGAAGATTCTCTGGGAGATGGTGAACCACTAGAAGAACACTTCGACCTTTAGCAATGTTAGGTGGAATAGATTTAATAGTGAGCCGGGCATGGGTGGGATGGTATCCACAATGGGAGGCTAGAAGGGAAGAAAGATCCATTAGTAGTAGAACTTTTATATTTGCCTAATTTGTTCCCTGTGTCCTGCACAGATGTGTCCATTACTCAGCCTAGGTGTGTGAGCGTCTTCCTGCCCTACTAGGTGAAGGTCGGCACATGACCTCTACCTATTCAGTGTACCTGCGCATGACATTTACTCTGTATGGCACTATCTGCTCTGTTGTTAACAGAGTCCTGACTCTCTGCCCTCAGACCCCTGCTGACATTCACTGTAGATTGTTGTTGGGGGGATGATGTCCTGGCTTGCTTCCCTATAGACATTGACAACTGACTCTCTGGCTTTCTGTTCTTTATGTGCTTTCTTTTTGTGGTTCCAACCAACACCTGACTTCAAGTACATTTAGTAGGGTTTTGTGAAGATCAGAACTAATTTCACTTTTTGGAAGGCATGCTGCTTTGAAAAGATTCTGACACCTGGGGAGAATGAATGAATGAATGAACATGAGAATAAATAACCAATGTTCCAATGTCCAGAATGTCCAGGTTTTTTTTTTTAATGAAAGAAACTCTTAGCTTGTGGCTAATGGATATTCCAGTTTGATTTATTTTTTTACATATACTTCTATTGCATGTGTGTGTGATGCTCTGCCTTTGTGTGTGAATGCATGTAGGTGTGAACACATGTGCATTTCTACATAGATGTGTATATGGCCAGATGCATGGCGCAGTACTTATATGTGGGGAAGAGGATATTTTTGAGGAGTAGGAAAGTTCTTCCATCTACCACATTGGAGCTGAGGATTAAACTCACATCATTGGCCCAGCAGAATTTGCCTTTACTCACTGAAACACCTCACTGACCCACCCAGGACAGATTCTTTTCTGTGTCACCCTGTCATAGTTGGGAACATCAATCTTCAGAATACAGTAGCCAATGTGATTGCCATTGAACAAAGAACAATCTGGCTTTCATCTGCACCCTTACCATTTCCTGTTCACTGAGAACTTCCTGCTGCTGAACCTCTGTGCATCTCAGTGTCATCTCCACTAAGGGGAAAAGACGACACCTTGATTCTCCTTCAGATTTGTCTTCCTTGGGGCTCCAGTACTGAGCACCCCACTTTTACACACTGTTGGGAATTCTATCTTCACTTAGGGGACTAGCCCTTGTCCATAGGCCCCTTGAACAAGGTAGGGATCTTGATCCCTGGAGCAGGGGGTGTCTCCAAAGGATCCAGCACTGCCACCACACTCCACTGTCCTGGAGTAACTTTTCCTACCCAGAGTCAACTGCACTGTCCCAGATCAGCTCTGCTGTCCTGAAGTCACCTCTAATGTCCTGCCTCCCTAGGCCTGAGCCTGCTATAAGGCAGAAGCCTCTCCCAGAGTCACCTGGGCTGTGGGTGGACCCTTCTCCAAAGCACTGCTGTCTCCTCCCCTTGGAATTGCTTGGTGATTCTCTTCCCAAATCTCTTTCACTATGTTTTAGTCCTTCAGACCACAGCTGTGAACAACAGGCCAATAATCATCCCTGTGCTCCTAAGTGTAACAGTTCACCCCAGGGCTGACCTCTACTATGTCCTGGCCTTGGCTCTGTAGCACTGAAGGGGGAGGGGGACTTTGTATTCCCTATGCATTCTTTGTGACACAGAAACTCTTCTGTAAACCCAGTGGTCCTCATATCCTCAGTGCTCTGGGAAGGTTGAATTAGCTCTCAACTAAAAGGCAATGGATGTCTGTGAAGGCTGGAAATGGACCATCTGAGTGATGCCAGGGGAAGGACACTAATTGCTTATGAATAGGGTCACCATTTCAGGGTCTCAACCAGGACAAATATCCAGGAACAGTTTTATCAGGAAAGACAGGTCTTGTGTGTGGAAAAGGTCACCTATGTCTTAGACAGCTGTTGACTCACTCTGCTGTGGAGGGTTGCAAATGGAAATATGAATTCCAGCCTCTTTTGTTGCTGGCTGAGGTATAGTAAAGGTCTTCCATGTCTATCCTGACAATTTAGGGATGTCTCTATCCTTTGCTTGGTAATTCCCCTGTGGTCACCCTCTCTTTCCCTAAGGAAGATGCTAAAAGGAATGAGGCTGAACATTATCCCCTAGCATAGAACTGTTCTCAGAATGGCCTTGTGAGAAGGACTTTAGGTCTATAGTGACAGAAATGGAAAGCACACAAGTTTCTTTCATCTTCTTCAGGAAAGCAGCATCTTAGAGTTTGACTGTGAGCTAATATCACTCCCTGGAGATTGATAGGATGACTGGAGCTCATGTCTGGGAGCTGTCAAGACATGCAAAGCCTGTTACTATCTGGCTGCCTCAGGGAATTCCCTGGATTGGACCCCAGAGGACAAACACTTGCCAGGTGGATCTGTGTCCTCTCTTCTTCAACTTGGGGATCCTGATCTTCCTGCGAAGTCTCATAAGTCCATGAGGACAGTTGACTGCTGGCCTGGGCACATGTCCAGCTCTGCTCTCCATTCTGAATCTCAGAAGGAGGTAACCAGGTGACACACATTGAATGTGACTCTCATGACAAAGCACTGATTGGTTTTAAATGCTATGAGATGTGGATATCCGAAAACTATTATTTCCTGTCAACTCCATAAGAAAGTAAGAGTCCAAACCTGGTACATAAGGAAGTAATTGTCCCCGGGATCACTTGTAGTCAATCCTCAGACAGAAATCTGGAACAAGGGCTTCCTGGTACTCACATCTCTGTGAGAATACCAACATCTGACTGATGCCAACATGATGTCTGTCTGAACCATGTACATGGTGAAAACCCCAAAAGACAAGATTGAATCTAATGCTAATTGCACACACTTACACTTTCTCATCACACACACACACACACACACACACACACCTCTGAGGGTGGAGGGAGGGCAAGAGTCTGATCTATGGCCATTTGTCTCTGGTATATGTGTCCTGCACTAAGTAATAAAACACTAAAGTGGGGACACAGTTCAGAGTAGAAGTATGCATAGGCCAAGCAAGAGAGTCCTGTGAGTCCACACACACCCCAGGACTGAATGATGTTGAGAATCACTTACTGTCCAATTGGAGCTGCACATGAGCTACTTCAGCTGTCATATCTGTGGTCAGAGTTAATAGGGTGTATAATCCAGCATCCTTCCAGGTGACATTTTGGAGAGCCAAGGATCCATTGCTGAACACTGTCTCTCGACCACTGTGTGCAGGACCTGGCACACTTGAATTCTTGGCTATTATGTGTCGGCCAACCTCATGGTTCTTGAACACATTAATTCCTTTATACCAGAAAAGGGCTCGAGGATTCTCTGGGAGATTCTGAACCACTAGAAGAACACTTGACCCTTTTGTAACTCTGGGTGGCACTGATTCAATAGTGAGCTGGGCAGAGCTGTGATGAAGCCCACAGTTCAAAACAGAGGCTAGAAGGGAAGGTAGAGATGGATCAATAGTTGGACCTTTATTTTTGGCAAAGATGAGGCCCTGTGTCCTGAGCAGGTGTGTCCAAAGCTTAGCTTGGCTGTGTGGGTGAGTGAATTTCTGTCTTTTACTGA
Organism: Peromyscus maniculatus bairdii; assembly: GCF_049852395.1. Lineage (NCBI taxonomy): Eukaryota > Metazoa > Chordata > Mammalia > Rodentia > Cricetidae > Peromyscus > Peromyscus maniculatus. Next base: position 27,531,161 of record NC_134852.1, on the reverse strand, counting down.
CTTCCATGTCTTCAGCATCCCTGCAAGTGTCATTTCCCCTTTATGATGCTCTCTGCTCAAATGTCAACATAACCCCAGTAGTTTAAAGCCTCAAACTACTGCTCATATCAGTGTAGACTGGGGTTGGACACGTGTCTCCCTGACCTCTTCTCTACAGACCTTGACACCTGACTCTCTGAATTTAATGTTCTTTCTTCTTGTGGATCTAGTCAATACATGACTTCATGTTTTAGCTTTCTTTACTTCCAGTCCACTAGGACTAGGGAATAGTAAGAACCAGGATTCATCTTATATTTTTTTAAAGAAATGGTGCCTAGAAAAACTCAGATACATGTGGACAATGAATGAATGAATGATATCACGTGTATGCTCATGAATGTTTAAGAAATTCATAGGTTTGGGAATACAGAGTCGAATGTTTCCATTTGCTTTGATTTTTTACACTCCTTTGTATTTGTCTGTGAGTTTGTGTTCAAGGTTGTGACTGAGGACATGGGAGTGAGTGCAGGATACAGTACCTAGGTGAACATCAGAGGACTTGTGTTCATTAGTCTCAGTATGTTAGACATTGAAGCGAGTGCATGTATCTAGTGAGCCATGTCACTGATCAGTATGAGCTTAATTATTCTTCTTTAGGATGCCAAGAAGAGGACATCAGCATTCAGTTATTGTCATCATGCTGATTAAACTTGGATAACAACAATCCCTTACCCCACTTACTTTTTCAGATTCACCAAGGATAAGAATAAGTTACCTACCTGCTTTTGAGCATCTGGCCTACCCTTTGTCTTCTTCTCTATAAACACCGAGACTCATCTCAGGTCCTTATTCCCTTAGGAGACTCCAGAGGGTAGGTCAATCTTCTCTTCTCATATGCTGTCCACTCCTGGTCTACTTGTCTCTGATCAGGAGCTCCTGAGAGTCTGTGACTCTTTGCGGAGGGAAACAAAGGTGCATCCCTAGACTCTGTTGCATGATAGATCCTTGCTCTGTGGCACGTCTCCGCCCAAGCTCTGCTACATTTCCCTCATGTGAACTGAGCCTTCTCCCAGGATGGAGCATCTCCCAGGGTTCCATGGGCTGTGGGGTTCGCTATTCAAAACCCTACTCTGTCCCCTTACTCTCAGTGCTGCCCCATATCCCTCTCTACTTCTCTCTTTATGTCTCAGTCCTCCAGAACACACAGTGATCAGAAGGGCAGATGAACATCTCTGGGCCCTGAGAGAACAACATCTCACCCTGGGGCTGCCCTCTGCTGTGTCCTGGCCTTGAACTGTCAGCACCAACGAGGGAGCATCTGTACTCCATGTACAACAGAGAATCCCAGCTGGGCACCCAGTCTGTCCTGTGTGCTTGGTTCTCTGAAAAGAAGGAATATCCTCTTAACAGGAAGGTGACAGAGGTGTCTGCTAGGCCTCAAGTAACAAGCTGAGTGAGGCATGAAGAATGGGACAAATCCATTCTTACTGCAGTTATTAGTCAGGGTTCTGACCCAGGACAAAGGCTCTTGAGCAGATGAGTCAGGATCCTCACATCCTATGTGTATGGAAGGTGGTGACCTGGGTCCTATAAAGAGAGCTCTGGGCTCAATCATCCCATGTAGGGTTTCATGATGATGTTCCCATTTCTCTTTACTGAGCTATGTGCTGAGACCATGTGCACTTTGGCCTCTAAGATGCCTTGGACTTCTGTCTAGGTGATTCCCCTTGGCTATCCTATCATTCTTAAAGGAAATATATAAGGTCTGGTACTCAACATGATCCCCTGGAACTTCAGAAGATGCAGAAAGCAATGAGTATGTCTGTGAAGTCTGTTTCACTGACCTCCAATCTGTAGGGAGGGGGTGGGAGCCAGGATACAAGGTAAGTTCCATTTTAGGAAAATACCTTTTAGAGTTTTGATTCTGTGTCCTGATTCTCCCCCTGGTGACCACTCAGCTCACCTTGGGGAGCTGTTGAGATCAGACATTGAAGACTCTTACCAAAAACAAAGAATTCTTTGAAAGAATTCTCTGAGGTGAACCACAGAGGACAAGCACTTGTCAGGCTGACATCTGTCCTCTGTCCCACTCCTTCATGACTCTGACCTTCCTATGAAGTCTCATAAATCAGGCCACCTGTCCAGCTATGCTTTCCTCTTGAGTCTCTGGAGATGTCCAGGAGACTTAGCCTAACTATGGATCTCATGACAGTGCACTGGCTGGTTTCACATGGCACAAGATTTGAGCTAGTGGAAATCACTGTTCCTGATCATAGGAAGTCAAAATCCAAACTTTGAAAAATGCTTCTAATGGACACCTAGAATTGAGTCTGGGACAGGTGACTGGAGCCAGGAATTCCTGGTGCTCCCCTCTTCCCAAAGATCCAGTGTTATCCTCATTCAGGCCCAATGTTGATTTCCTCAAGTTCTTTCACATGGACACATTCCTGGTGAGAACCCCAAAAGTCTAGACAGAGGATGATATCCTAGGTGAGTTACCTACCACACATTCTCTTGTGTGCAAGGGCTCTATTCTACTGTAGTTATTCTGGACAATTTAATGTGTTCTGCATTAAATCCACACACCCCAACATGGGGACACAGTGCAGAGAGGAGGTACGCACATGCCAGATCTGACACTTCTTTGTGTGTCCAGTAAGTTGAACCCCACCCAGCATGGAGAATTCACAAAGAATTACTTACTGTACACGTGAAGGTATATGTATATTGTTGATATAATTTTTACTTTTCTGGTTTCTAGTATATAGAATCCTGTGTCCTTGTGGGTGACATTTTGAATCCACAGGGATCCATTTGGGTACACTGTCTCTCTACCACTGTGTGCTGGCCCCGGCAGAGCAATATTGTATTTCAGTGTGTAGGTTGTAATTTTATGGTCCATATTTGCTTCTTCTTTAAACCATGATATGGTTAAAAGATTGTCTGGCAGATTGTGGACAAGAAAAAGGTTGCTTTCTCCTTCAACCACATGGGGAGGCACTGATTCAATGGTGACTTGGGCAGTGGTGGGCCGGTACCAACAAGTTAAAAGGGAGACTAGAAAGAAAGGGATAAAAAGCATCAATATTGAGCAGGTATGATCATAGCTTACTCAGTTGAGGCATCTGGCTGTTGGTGTGACCACCCTCCTTGATTGAGATGAGCGACATTACCACCATTTTTCAGAGCCTCTGACTGTGTCCTTTCTATTTCACAGAATAATCTTCTCATTTCTTTGCCTGGCACACCACCTCAGTATTACCACTTCTCTCCTCACATAAGGTGTATTTGGTGGGATGAAGCCACTCTGACCTCCTCCTCTATTTGGAATCACAGTTCCATGATTGGGGACATCAAGCTTCAGAACATGGCAACTAATGGACTCACTTTGAATGAGGAGGGTTTGGGGCTTTTCTCTTCCCCTCATCACCTCCTGTCCTCTGAGAGCTTTAGGATTCTGAGTCTCTGTCCCTCACTACACCTTCTGCACCATGACTGCATACAGAAAACCCCAGTCTTCTCTCAGGATCCTATCCTCTTGAGTTTGCTTCCAGCTCAAAGTCCAAAAGGGGGTACACTTACCTGTGAGGAGTAGTCCCTGCCAGGAGGTGCAGCCCTTGCAGGGAATCATTGAGGACTCCACCATCTCTCTTCTCACTGTGCTATTCTCTGTATCAGAAGAGATTCAGCCACGACACAGCTCCCAGGCTCTTCTGTCCTTCCTCCTTCTGAGATGAGCTCTATCCCAGGCTGGAGCACTTCACAGACCACAGTTGGCTGCCAGGTGTTGGGTCTGTGTCCAAGGCACTGCTCTGTCCCTTCCACTCTCACGGCTGTCCCACATTCCTCTCATCTTTTCTTACTTTATGTTTAGCCTCCAAGTAACATATTGAGCAGCAAGGCTGATAAGCATCCCCATGCCCTCAGAGAAGAATCACTCATCTCAGGCTTGACATCTGCTCTGTCCTGGCCTTGGGTCTGTCAGCACCCAAGAAGAAATCTTCATCCTGCCTGTGTGTCCTTGTAACACAGAAACCCAGCTGAGCATTTGGTCTGCCCTGCATCCTCAGTGCTATGGGAAGGTCGGATTTACTCCTCAAAGGAAGTGGGCAGTCTCTGAGGACTACAAATGAACCAGCTGAGTGGTGACTAGTGAAGAAGAGCAATCTTTATCACTAATGGCTTCAGTCAAATTCCTGACCCAGGAGAGTGGACCAGGAGCCATTGTGTGAGGAGTTTCATGTCCTCAGTGTAGGGGTAGATGTGGTGCCACAATTTTTATGGAGAGCTACAAGGCAGCTTTCAGAATTATATGTTGGCTGAGCTGGGTGTTACATGAGCCAGTGTCCTCACTGATCTTCCTGGGTCACCTTTGTCCTTTGCCTAGGTGATTCCCAGGGCAATCTTGTTTTCCCCTGTGAGAGATACCAAGAAGGAGGGGGTTTTCAGGTTCCCAATGCATAAAGATGTTCTCAGTCACATGAAGCAGCCAGTAGGTCAGAGCAGGGTCTAGGGACAGGCATGAAAATGAGTCTCCTAGACAAGTTCATGGTTCAGGGAAACAATTTTCTGATTGTTGAGTTTGTGTCCCGATATCATCCTCCCACTGGAGATAACTGAGAGAACTGCAATCTCATGACTAGGACTATGTCAGGCATGGTCAACAAGTCAACTGTAAACTTCCCTGACTCCCTCAACACAAGTGTGAAGGAGGGCCTGTCACCCTGTTCACTCTTCTCTCCAGAATTCCCCTTTCCATCTACTGTAGGGTGGGTTAACAGTAGCCCCTCAGGTACCTGTCCCATAGGGTGTTCTCTGAGAGACTTGGGGAAGATGCTTACACGTGGATGAATATCTACTCTGAGAGATATCAAATAAATCTTTGAATTCAGATCTCTTTTAGTCCATTCACTTTATTCTTCTAAGTCATTTCTCTCTGCCTCTGATCTCTCAGCTCTTCTATCTTTCTTCTACCTTAGTTCTCTCTCTCATCCTTCTTTCTTGCCTGACTTCTCACATTTCTAACAAGAGACTCCTTGCAGTCCTGAGAAAAGTTTTAAAACCATCAAGGTCATAGCACATTCCTAGAATAGATGATAAGGAGCAGAGCCATTACCATAATTTCACAAGGTTTCCATTCTCAGGACCAGAGGGAAAGGGTGCAGTGCCCAATGCAACAAACTCTGAGACATAGCTTTTCACTGGCAGACTTAGAAAGCAATGAATTGGCAGGCTTTTTTAGGGTGGTTTGTGTTAGTAACCTTGGTAGACACCTGCAACTATGACCTTGTGCATAACTGTAGAGTTTTAAACTTATTATGTATATACAAAGAACTTTAGTCTAGATTTAAATTTATTTGAGACAAAAATGAGCTTAATGTATGCAATTTGTGTTAGACTGAGGAGAGATTATTATTTTCTCTGTTAGTCTGAGCAAAAGGAACAAAGCAAGCTTTAAGTGTCTACAGTCTCATGGGAAAATTGATCTATCTAGGAAGCATATCCTAGTATATTTTCTATATATCAAAATTATACAGCTAAATGAAAAGTCATGTTCCTCACCACCCAGGGATACATGTGCCCATAAGACTGAGATGTAATCATGAGATGACATACATACATTACATGAAGATGCATGGTAAATTAGAAGATCCTAGTGTTCTTGTACAAGAAATTTGCAACATGAAACAGCCAATTCCTTCAAAAGGCAATAATTCCAAAACACCTTGTATGATGGATTCCTCCAACAGAACACTTGGTTTTGAGAGGTTGACCTTCTGAATACCACTTGTCACGTGCTGCATACTCCCATGGACTTTTGCTACCAGCAGCTCAATAGTGGGTCTAAGTAAAGTTTCAGGTTTTTCCTGGGAAATCCATGACAAAAGTTGAAACAGTGTGAATCCAGAAATTTTCAGAGGAAAGTCCTTGAAAATTTCTCTCAAAGGACAGGACATCAATGTATGGTGGCACATGCACTTTCTGGCCAATCACTGGTGTCTAAATCCTTCCTTCTCTTTGCCCACAAGGTGCTGAAGGGTTTGCTCTTTAGTACAAAGAACATTGATTCACTCGGATGTGTCTTCTGCTCTTCCATATTCCCTGTTCTATTTCTTATTCTTGCTGGAATAAAGCAACAGTTTAAGAGAGTGTAAAGAGTCCATTTTCTTTCTGGTTTGGTTTCAGTATAGCACTGGAGGAAGTCAAGCCAGAGAACATGCTGCTTGATGCTAGCTCTCTGCTTCAAGCATAATTAGTTAGCTTATTAAAGTAAAAGACCACATGCCTAGGGATGAGGTTGCCTACAGTGGCATGGGACCTCCTGAATCAATTAGGACAGTCCCTCACAGATGTGTCAATAGCTCAACCTGATAAAGACAGTTACTCTGTTGCATCTTTTTCCCCCAAGTGACTTTGGCCTGTGTCAAGGTGACAGTTAATGCTAACTCGGAAAATGTTTTAAACTTCCAAGTCTTCCTCTTCCACATGGATATTCCACAGGAAGTTTTCCATTCTCCAAGGGAGTGTCTCTCTTTGTTTGCTGTGGCCATCATATGTGCTGGTATTCACTGCCCTTCACATCTGGACCCTCAGAGCCAGGACACAGCTCAAGGACATCTGAACTGGGCTTCACTTTTCCCAATTCCCAGATCCTGAGCCCAGGGACACTGTGATGTCCACCAGAGACACTGTGAAGAGTAAGTGAAACAACATCATCAAAGCATTAGCTTCATCCCTAATCAAGTCTGGCCTTCCACACACATTCATCACCTGCCCCTTCTAGCTCCATTGGAATCTGAGTAGAAGCCAATCACCAGCTGAGACAAGACAGAATCTAGGAGCATATGGCATAAAGAAACATGAACGTTTCCAAGCTCTGGGTGTTCCTTCTGGGTCATGGAGAAAAAGAATGCAAATGGTGGGAACAGGAAGGCATGAATTAGTGATTTAAGTATATTTGGCCAAAAGTACAGTCCTTCTCCTTGAGGCTTAGATTTATGATTCTTCTTTCTTCTATTATTATTATTCCTAGGTTTAGCCTTTCCATAGTGTCCCAGATTTCCTGAATTTTGTGTTACATTTTTAGATTTAACATTTTCTTTGACTGATAAGTTTATGTCTTCTTTCATATGTTCAATGCTTGAAATTCTCTCTTCCATCTTGTACTCTGTTGGTGATATTTACATCTGTAGTGCCTGTTCACTTACCCAGATTTTCATTTCTAGAATTCCCTTACTTTTTTGTTTCCTTTATTGCATTGATTTCAACTTTCAGGTCTTCAATATTGCTTTCACCTGGCTGCTTGTCATTTTTTGGCCTTATTGGCATTCACTAAGGAATTTTTATATTTCCCACATTTATGGTTACCTTTTCCTCAAATTGTTTAAGGGTGTTTCTCTTTTCCTCTTTAAGGACCTCTATTATGATCTTAAAGTTGTATTCAAGGTCATTTCCTTGTGATATGACAGACTTGGAATATTCAGGTCTTGCTATCATAGAAAGGCTGGGCTCTGGTGGTGTCATATTGCCCTGAGTGTTGTTAATTGCAGTCCTACACTGATGTTCAGGCTTCTGGGTTTGGATTAGGTCTAGGGCCTTATTTCTGATTTTGTCTTTGTAGGACTGGCAGTTTGTTCCTTGGTTACTGTTCCCTCCTTGGTCTTCTAATCTTCATGGCCTGGATTTCTTGTGGCCAGCATGACTTCTGGTCTAGTATGGAGCCTCTGTCCAAGTTGGGAGTTGGTTGATTAGCTTGTTGTTTGGTGCAGCAGGGGCATCTCTGTTCCTTTGACTGGTGTGGTCTGTATCTGTTATTTAGACATATGTGTACTGTGCATGAATATCAGAATTTAGTTAAGAATGTGGACTGGAACAGACTGCAGTGTGGGTGATGAACTGGGAAAAGTTTAGGTTGGGGGATGGGACTCTGGAAGCAGAATCTAAGGTTGTGGGCCAGTTCATCAGGCAAATGGGTCACTCATATATTCATCTGACTGGTGTGGCCTGAGCTTCAAGACTCTATTCCTGAAACCAGGTGACTTGGGATGTGTCAAGGTGACAGCTAATGCTAACTATGACAGTCTTTAAATCTGTTTAAATCCTCATCTTCCACAGGGTAGAATCCATAGGACATTCTCCATTCTCCATCTTAGCCTCTACCTGTGTTTGTCATGGTCATCACAAGTGCTGCTGTCCACTCAGGGAACAGCTTAAGAACATTTTCCCTGAGTTTCACTTTTCCACTCCCTGTGTCCCTTAGCTCAGGGACACTGTGATGTCTACCACAGACATTGTCAAAAGTTCATGAAGCAGCATCATCAAAACATAGGTTTCATCCTTATTCAGGAGAGGCATCCCAGGCTTGTTTATCACCTGAATCTTTTGCCTGCATTGGATTCAGACCAACCAGTCAATGGCTAGACAGGACAGGATCTGGGAGCATTTGGAAAAAAGGAACATGAGCATGGTTCAAAGCTGTGCAGAATCCTTCTGAGTCATAGCAATCATGAAAGCAAATGGAGGGGACAGGATGATTTCAGTTGACAATAGGAAAGTCTACTTGACTATAAGATCAAGTACAATAAAGAGACCAATGTTACCCTGCCTGTGAAGTTCCTCTCACCTGGAGGAACCCCATGCTTCACATTTCAATACCAATACAAGGTGAGCCAAGAGAAAGCAGACATGCAAGGAGAGGAGAAAGAATCATAGCTGGAATCTCATAAGAGGACTGGTATTTGTTCAACCCCTGACACAGACTTGGAATTACTTTCTATGCTTATCCATAAAAACAAGGCTTTACCCCAAAGCTCAATGCTATCATTGCAGGTATTCATGTTCCAAGGCCTATATTTTTTTTTACTTTTGTCCTATGGACAATAGTGCCTAAATTCTGGACAAGGGAACATAGGATCAGCAATTATTAGAAGTGATGATGGGAATAAAGTGCTCTTATTTAGGTATCTGGGGCTTTCCATTGATAAACCAAGAATATAGTGCAGGTGGGTATGAAGCAACATTTGAGGAGTAGTTGAGAGTTGACTCTGAATACAAATGAATACCTGAGAGGAATATGATCAAGTTGTTGATACTATCTGGAACAGAGTGAAGCCACATGTGAAGTCAACAGAGAGAAGGGAAACTCCTTCCCAGTAGAAGGCTATAATATCTGTTCAGGAACCTTAGTTGAGCAGCACCCAACCAGAACTATGGTGCAGATTAGTGAACAAGTACTCATATAGCATGAACAAGCCCTGATATATCTCTACTACAACATACAAAACATGTGTTCTCTGAGCCTGAGATATCACCTGTCTCCATCACCCTGAACCTCTCTAGGCAGGATAAGTCCCTCAAGGACCTAGCCAGCCAAGATATCTTTGTGGTGGATCTCTGTCATGGACTCAAGAGAGAGCAGGTTTCTTGGTTCTAGCTATGTACATTTAGGCTGTTGTAGCCATGGTGAAACAAACTACTCACAGGTAGTGTTAGAGTTGAATGGGTCTCCTTGGCACCCACTAAGGTGCAGGTTTCACACTCAGAGAGTCCTGCATCAGTCATGACATCCAATAAACTGAGAGTTCATTTGCTTTCTGACAGTTCTGACTATCACCTTCTGAGAGTCGTTGACAATTTCTCTCAACAGGTAAATTGTATTCTGGCTCTCCAGTTTATGCTTTAAGGCTACCATCTTCACCCTCCTCATAAAGGTAGAATAGTTTCTTGTGATGGTAAAGTTTGGCAGCAGTACTGTGCAAAGAACAGAGAATATGGCCCCCTGTGAGACCTCTGACTGTAGCAGAAATCTCAAAAGTTCTTATTAATAAAATCAAACTTAAGGCCAGTTATTGGGGTGAACATTGGAAGATCAGAGAGACAGAACAAGCCACAGCTAAACTTCACTGGGCCAACTTTTCAGCTGATCTTGTTTCCTCAGACTGGAAGCTTCTGTGTCCTTATCCCAATGGCTCTCAGCAGAACTGCTGCTCAAATGCCTGAAGCTTAACCAGCTAAAAGCTTCTAGTTTCTGGTCCACATGACTTATATAACTTTCTGCTTTCTACCATCACTCACTGGGATTAAAGTCTGGCTTTCTGAGATTAAATGTGTGAGTCACCATGCTTTGCTGTATCCTTGAACACATGGATTTCTGCCTCTGGAATGCTAGGATTAAAGGCGTGTGCTACCACTGCCTAACTGCTATGTTTAATATTGTGGCTGTTCTGTCTTTGACCCCAGATAAGTTTATTAGGGTACACAATATTTTGGGGAACACAATAAGGCCACACCTTAGGCCTCTTTTAACTAGTGCTGGCCATTCCAAACTCAACTCCCAATCCATGTTTTTGGGAACCAGGCAGAAGATGACTCACAGTCACATGATGAAGAAAATGACTGCTCAGAGGAAGTGGGTTTCCTGTGCTGTGTGAGAGAAACAGTGTCTTCCATGTGTGTCCTGAGCTGCATAGCATGATGATACAGACCTAGGATCTGGAGTCAGATGCCCATTGTCTCTCCTGGTCCTCACTGACACACTCCTGCCTGCCACCTGAGAGTGTTGTGTCCCTCCTTCTCTACTGATGTCCACTGCAGAGCCTGGGGCAGTGCCCTCTGAGGCACTAATGTTCAAGAGGTCCTACTGATTGCACAGAATAAGACTTCTCACTGAGCTTCCCTGAAAATCACTCACAGGCTGCCTTCAAGACTTAATGTGTGCAAAGACATCTCATACATGAGAATAGGAGAGAGCCTGTCATTGATCTAACTACCCAGGGTGGACCATAGCATGGGCCAATATTCCCAGGTGTTTAATGATGATTGAAATGAGACACAGGTCCCCATAAGGCAAATGAAGAGTCTCAGAATGGTCCAGGATAGGTAAGAATATGAAGTATAGTTCAGCGTGAAACAGAACTATGTTCTTGTCTTTGTATTATCCCTCTCTTGAACACTAAAGGACAAGAAAGAGAGTTTTCTTGAAATTCAGGTGGATGGGAGGAAGAGACCACTCCATCACCATCCCATTGTCTTCAGAGGGTCTCAGGACCCAGAAACACAGCCTCCAACTGCATCACTTGAAGGAAGAGTCCCATCAGCTGGTCAGCAGGCATGATTCTTGTGGTCAGGCTGCTCCACCACCAGCCCCAGTAGCATAGCATCAGAAGTTCCCTAGAGGCACAGTTTGATCCTGTCCTGATGGGAGGAAGAACCACCCCAGAGACACAAGTGCCACCTACACCAAGTAGAGAATGAATCAACACCTGTACGTGTAATTACCCCAAACCCAGGTGGGTACACAGCAGTGTAAGAATACACTCTACAACATAAAGAGTAAAATGACACCTCCAAATCCTAGTGGTTCTACAAGAGCAAGACTAGAACACACAAACTCAGATGAAGCACAAGAAAATACCTTAAAAACAACTTTATGAAGATGAGAGAGGCCCTTAAAGAGGAAATGAAAAAATCCCTTTAAGAAATGGAGGAAATGGCAAAGAAAAAATGGAAGAAATTAATAAATCCATCAAAGAAAACCAAGAAATTAGCCAATCAAACAGTTCAAGACTTGAAAATTGAGATAGAGGCAATAAAGAAAACACAAATTGAGGGACTTCTGAAAACGGAAATCTGGGAAAACAAACAGGGAACTAGGAATTTAAGCATAACCAACAGTATACAAGAGATGGAAGACAGAATCTTAGGCATGGAAGTTATGTTGGAGGAAATGGATTCATCAGTCAAAGCAAAATTTAAATATAGCAAAATCTTGGCACGAAATATAAGGGAAATCATGTGTGGTGGTATTGTGTTCCCCAAAATATTGTGTACCTTAATAAACTTATCTGGGGTCAGAGAAGAGAAAAGCCACTAGTTAGGCAGTGATAGCACACGCCTTTAATCCTAGCATTCCAGAGATAGAAATCCCTCTGCATCTCTGTGAGTTCAAGGCCACATTGGAAACAGCCAGGCATGGTGACTCATGCCTTTAATCCCAGGAAGCAAGCCTTTAATCCTAGGGAGTGATGGTAGAAAGCAGAAAGGTATATAAGGCTTGAGGACCAGAAACTAGAGGCATTTAGCTGGTTAAGTTTTTGGCTGGTTAAGCATTTTGGCTGGTTAAGCATTCAGGCTTTTGAGCAGTAATTCAGCTGAGACCCATTCCGGATGAGAACTCAGAGGCCTCCAGTCTGAGGAGACAAGACCAGCTGAGGATCCGGTGAGGTGAGATAGTTGTGGCTTGTTCTGTCTCTCTGATCTACCAGCTTGGACCCTAATAACTCACCTCAGGTTTGAGTTTATTAATAAGAACTTTTAAGATTCCTGCTACAATCATGGGACACCATGAAAGGACAAAGCCTAAGAATAATAGTGATATAAGAAGCAGAAGAATCCCAGCTTGATTTTAGACACTTAAGGGATTATATCAAGAAAATACATTATAAATATTCCTAATTTGTATGATATACAGTAAGTCAATATTTACATGTAGGTTAAATTTTATACTTGATAACTAAAATCTATTTGCATGCTTGTTTATGAATTGGTATATATCATTGTACAAAATCATATTGTAAATTGCTCTTGACCATTTTATTCATATGTCAATATATTTGAGTGACTCCAAAGAATCCATTATTATAAAAAAAAAGAATCCTAGCTCAAAGGCAGAGAAAATATATCAATAAAATCATTGAAGGAAACGTTTCCAATTTAAAGAAGGACATGCCTATGAAGACACAAGAAGTATACAAAACACCAAATAGATTGGACCCAAAAAAGTCCCCTAGCCACATAATAATCAAACCACTAAATATACAGAAAAAAGAAAGAATATTAAGAGCTGCAAAGGAAAGAGACCAAGTAACATAAAAGGCAGACCAATTAGAATTACACCCGACTTCTCAATGGAGACTGAAAGCCAGAGGGTTCTGGAGAGATGCTTTGCAAACAATATGAAACCATGGATGCAAACTCAGTCTACTAAACCCTTTAGCATGAATCTTAGATGTCTTATTAATAAAACGAACCCAGAGCCAGGTACTGGGTTAAAGCTGCAAGATCAGAGAGACAGAACAGGCCACAGCCACCTCACCTCAACAATTCCTCAGCTGATGCTGTTTCCTCAGACTGGAAGACACTGAGTCCTCATCCAGAATGGGTCTCAGCTGAACTGTTGCTAAAAGCCTAAAAGCTTATCCAGCCAAAAGCTTCTAGTTTCTGGTCTTCACATCTTATATACCTTTCTGCTTTCTAACATCACTTCCTGGGATTAAAGACATGAGTCACCATGCCTGGTTATTTCCAGTGTGGCCTTAAACTCACAGAGATCCGAATGGATCTCTGCCTCCCAAGTGGTAGGATTAAAGGCATGTGTGCCACCATTTTCTGGCCTCTATATCTAGTGACAGCTCTGTTCTCTGACCCCAGATAAATTTATTAGGGTGCACAATATTTTGGGGAACACAATATCACCAAAACCCCAGCAAAAATTTCAGTCACCATAGACAGAGCAAACAAGACATTCCATGACAAAACCAGACTTAAACAGTACCTATCCACAAATACAGCCCTACAGAAAGCATTAGAAAGAAAACTTTCTAATGAAGATAGCTACACCCAGGAAAACTCAGGCAATAGATAATCTCACACTAGCAAATTTCAAATAAAACAGACATGCGCGCGCGCGCGCGCACGCGCGCGCACACACACACACACACACTAACAACAACAACAAAACCAAAAATAACAGGAGTTAACAAACACTGATAGTTAATATCTCTTAATATTAATGGACTTAATTCACCTATAGAAAGACACAGGTTTACAGGATGGGTACAAAAACAGAATCCATCTCACTGCATAGAAGAAACACACCTCAATTTCAAAGAGAGACATTACCACAGATTAAAGGGTTGGAAAAGATTTACCAATCAAAAGGACCAAAGAAACAAGCAAGTGTAGCTATCCTAATATCTAACAAAATAGATTTCAAACTAAAGTTAGTCAAAAGAGATGGAGAAGGGCATTTCATATTCATCACAGGAAAAAATCCATGAAGATGAAACCTCAATTCTGAACAAATAGAAGGCACATGAGTTTGTAAAAGAAACATTAAAAAGCTTAAATAACACACCAAACCCCACACATTGATAGTGGAAGACTTCAACACCCCACTCTCACCAATGCACAACTTGGCCAGACAGAAATTTAACAGCAAATTAAGAGAATTAACAGATGTTGTAACTCCAATGGACTTAACATACATCTATAGAACATTTCACCCAAAAACAACAGAATATTCTTTCTTCTCAGAACCTCATGGAACCCTTTCTAAAATTGACCTAATACTTTGTCACAAAGCGAATCTCAGCAGATTAAAAAAAATGGAATAAACCCCTGTATCTCATTAGATCACCATGGCTTAAATTTAGACTACAATACCACAAATTACAGAAAGCCTACAATCTCATGCAAACTGAATAATGCTCAACAGAATCACCAATGAATCAAGGAAGAAATAAAAAAATAAAGAATTCTTTGAATTCAATGAAAATGAAGGCACAACATACCCAAACATGTGGAACACTATGAAAGCATTCCTATGAGGTAAGTTCATAGCACTAAGTGCCTACCTAAAGAATTTGGATAAATATTACACTAGGGACTTAACAGCACACCTGAAAGCTTTTTGTTCTTTTCTAGAACAAAAAGAAGCAAACTCAGATAGAAGATGTACATGACAGGAAATAATCAAACTAAGGGCAGAATCAGTAAAATATAAACAAAAAATCAATGAAACAAAGAGTTGGTTCTTCCAGAAAATCAACAAGAGAGGAAAACCCTTATCCAAACTAACTAGAAGATACAAAATCAGGAATGAAAAGGGGGACATAACAACAGACACTGAGAAACTCCAGAGATTGTTTATATCATACTTCAAAAACCTGTACTCCACAAAATTGGAAAACATAAAAGAAATGGTCAATTTTTGATAGGTACCACATACCAAAATTAAATCAAGAACAGATAAACAACTTAAAAAGACCTATAACCACCAAGGAAATAGAAGCAGTCATTAAAATCCTGCCAAACAAAAAGTGCCCTACCAAACAAAAAAAATTCTACCAGAATTTCAAAGAAGTGTTAATACTAGTACTCCTCATATTGTTCTACAAAATAGTAACAGAAGAACATTGTCAAACTCTTTATGTGGCTACAGTTACCCTGATAGCCCAACCATAAAAAGATGCAACAAAGAAAGAGAATTACATACCATTCTCTCTCATGAACACTGATGCAGAAATATACCATAAAATACTGCCAAACCAACTCCAAGAACACATAAAAAAATCATCCATCATGATAAACTAGTCTTCATCCCAGAAATGTAAGAATGATTCTACATATGGAAATCAGTCAATATAACCCACCATATAAACACACTGGAGAGGAAAACACATAATCATATCATTGGATGATGAAAAATCCTACAACAAAATCAACACTCCTTCATGACAATGGTGTTGGAGAGATCAGGGATTCAAGGAACATATCTATACATAATAAAGGCAATTTAGAGCAAGTCAATAGCCAACATCAAATTAAACTGAGAGAATCTCAAATTACTTCCACTAAAATCAAGAACAAGACAAGGCTGTCCATTCTCTCCATATCTATTCAATATAGTACTAAAAGTTCTAGCTAGAGCAATAAGACAAGCAAAACAGATCAAGGCTGATACAATTTGAAAAGAAAGAAGTCAAACATTTGATATTTGCAGATGATATGGTAGTATACGTAAGTGACTCCAAAAATTCTACCAGGAAACTCCAACAGCTGATAAACACCTTCAGTAATGTGGCAGCAAAGATGATTAACTGAAAAAAATCAGTAGCCCTCTTAAATACAAATGATAAGTGGGCTGAGAAAGAAATCAGAGAAACATCACCCTTTGCAGTATCCATAAACAACATAGAATATTTTGGGGGTAACTAGAACTAAGCAAGAAAAATATCTATATTGCAAGAACTTTGTCTTTGTAGGAAAAAAAAATTGAAGAAGATACAAGAAAATGGAAAGATCTCCCATGCACCTGGATAGGTAGGATTAGCATAGTAAAAACGGCAATGTTACCATAAGCAATCTACAGATTCAATGCAATCTTCACCAAAATCCTAACACAATTCTTCACAGACCTCAAAAGAACAATACTCAACTTCATATGGAAAAAATCCCAGGACAGCCAAAACAATCATGTACAATAAAGCAACTTCTAGAGGTATTACCACCCTAGACCTCAAGCTCCCTATAGAGGTATAGTAATAAAAACAGCTTGGTATTGGCATAAAAACAGACATGTAAATCAACAGAATTGGATTGAAGACCCTGATATTAAACCACACACCTATGAACACCTAATTTTTGACAGAGTAGGCAAAACTCTACAATAGAAAAAAGAAAGCATCTTAAACAAATGATGCTTGTATAACTTGATGTCCACATGCAGAAGAACTCAAATAGTTCCATATCTATCACCATGCACAAAAGTTAAGTCCAAATGGATCAAAGAACTGAACCTGGTAGAAAAGGAATTGGGCAGTAGCCTAGATCACATTGGCATAGAGGAGACTGCTTTCCAAATGCAACACTAGTAACACAGACAAGAGAGCAACAATTAATAAGTGGGACTCCATGAAACTGAAAATAAGACAAAATGGCAGCCAATAGAATGGGAAAATATCTTCACCAACCCCACATCTGACACAGGGCTGATCTCCAAAATATACAAAGAGCTCATGAAACTAGAAATCAAAATAGATAATCCAATAAAAATGGGTCCAGATCTAACACAGAGATTTCTCAGCAGAAGAATCTCAAATCATTGAAAGACATTTAAGGGATTTCTCAACATCCTTAGCCATCAGGGAAATACAAATCAAAACAACTCTGAGATACCATCTTACACCTGTCACAATGTGTGTGGTCAAAAACACTGAAGACAGCTTATGTTAGAGAGGATGGGGAGTGAAGGGAACACTCTTCCACTGTTGTTGGGAGTGCGGACTTGTACAGTCACTTTGAAAATGAGTATGGTGGTTTTTCAGAAAATTGTGAATCAATCTACCTCAAGACCCAGCAACATCACTCTTGGGCATATACCTAAATGATACTCAGTCACACCACAAAGATCCTTGCTAAACTATGTTCATAGCAGCAGCATCCAAAATAACCAGAACCTGGAAACAACTTAAATGCTCCTCAACTGTAGAACTGATAAAGAAAGTGTGGCACATTTACTGAATGGAATATCACTCAAAAGTACAAAACAATACATCATGAAATTTGCAGGCAAATGGATGGAACTTGAAAAAAATCATTCTAAGTGAGGTAACCAAGACTCAGAAAGACAAACATGGTATGTACTCACGCATAACTGGATTTTAGATGTAAAGCAAAGGATAATTAGGCTACAATCCACAACATTAGGAAGCTAGGTAACAAGGAGGACCCTAAGAGGGATGTGCCTAGATTGCCCTAGGAAGGGAAAATAGATTAAAAAAAGATCTCCTGAGTAAACTGGGAGTTCAGGGATGAGGTAATAGGGAATGGGGGATGTGTACATGAGGGAACAGGATGGTCCAGTTGTGGGAGGGACAGAGATGGAGATCAAGGAAAGAGCTATCTTGATAGAGGGAGCCATTATGGGGATGGGGAGAAACCTGGTGCTAGGGAATTCCCCAGGAATCTGCAAGCTCAGACTCCTAGCAATAATGGAGAGGGTGCTAGAACAGGCCTAACCCTGTAACCAACTGATAACTAAACTAATTGTTATCATAGAATCTCCACCCAGTAACTGATAGAAGCAGATGCAGAGATCCACAGCTAAGCACTGGGTTGAGCACATGGAGTCCAGTTGAAGGGAGGGAAGAGAGATTATATGAGCAAGGATGATGGTCAATATCATGATAAGGAACCCCACAGAGACAGCTGACCTGAGCTAGTGGGAGCTCACTGACTCTGGAATGACAGCTAGGAATCTACATGGAACCAAAGTAAGCCCTCTGAATGTATGTGTGACATGATCAGTTTGTGGGGCCCCTGGCACAGGGAGCAGGATTTATCCCTAGTTCATGTTCTGGCTTTTTGGAGCCCATTCCCTATGGAAGGTCTTTGCCCTACCTTAACTTGATGTACCAGACTTTGTCAGTTCCCCATGGGAGGCTTTAAAATTACTGAGGATTGCTCGTGTTGGGGTATGGGGAGATGGGGGGAGTAGGAGGAGAGGAGATAGAGGAACTGGAGTTGGTATGTAAAATGAAAAATAAAATAAAATAAAAAATTAATGTGGCTGGTTTCTTTTTCCTTCCTTCCTTTTCTTTCTTTTCTTCTTTCTCTTTCTGTCTTTCTCTCTCTCTCTCTCTCTCTCTCTCTCTCTCTCTCTCTCTCTCTCTCTCTCTCTCTCTCGGCATGTGTTTGGTTATTTTACTGCATGAATATCTATGCAACACAAGTATGCCTAGTAATCACATAAGTCGAAAGGTGGTACTGGATCCCCTAGAAATGGAATTACAGACTGGTTATGAGCCGACATGCTTATGCTGGAAACAGAACATGTGTCTTCTACAAGAGCAAGCAGTCCTCTTAACCACCTAGCCATATTTTCAACACTCCCAGGTGGATATTTTCAGTAGCAGATCTGATGGGTAGAACATAGTGAGCAATAACTTGCTGAAACTCTGGCCAGAAGGAACAAGTGTATTTGTCAGATCTGGGTTAGGGATATGGGATGGTAACTGTCTCCATATGAGACAATTGTTACTAATACCCAGGATCTAAGGCCAATTCCCAAAATGATTGCTTCTCTAAAGAGCAAAATGAGGTATGAGGAGAGAAACATGCTAGAGTTGTTTGAAATCAGTGAATCCCTGAGCAGAGAGAACCCTGTGTAAGATGCGGGATCTTTTGCAAGATACAAAGCAAAGCCCTTTCCTTTGCCTTTCTTGAGTACGGATAGCACCATTATATAAAACACATGATTTCCTGTCCAGGATGTGGGCTGTGGAGTCTTGGAATTTAGGAGATAGTCTCCAGAGTTGGGTAGTTCAGTTCTAGAATCAAATCTAACTGTTCATTTATTTTCACTTCATAGAACAGACATCTCCTCAAGCTGCCAATGGCCAAGATTGACTTCTGTGAAAAACAGCTGTTCCTGCTTCACATAAACGCAAGAAGGCCTCCAGGCTGAAGACACTGAATACGTGTTCGTATACAGACAGCTTGTCTATCACCCATGATGCATGAGACAGATGTACACATTTTTTTCTGTCTTTTTCCCAGTGATAGCACACATTGCTAATGAATGTTTCTATGGTAATAAGGTAACCTCAAATATGAACAATGTCTTGATACTGGGACAGGACAGCTGTCCACAGCATCATCTGTTACTATTTGCCTACAGGAGAGAATTTTCTAGTCTTAATCCCTGAGGATATGGAGTCATCAGTAGGACCTATGGCCTCTTTTCCCTCCCCTTGGGGATCCAGACTGTACTATGATACATCATAAGACCATGAGATCAGTTAGTTACCTACTGAGAACTTGTGAAGCTGGGTTCTCCATGCTGTCTCAGGAGGAAATGCCCAGGTGATTAGTAGATGCCTAGGGTGTTGGGAATCACCTGGAGCAGGAGTTAGGTGACATTTTGAAGCCTCTTCACATAGGTGCTGGAAACTGAATTCAGGTCCTCTGGAAGATCAGCGTGTGCTATTAAATTTGGAACATCTCCCCAGATCTCCTTTCTCACTTTCTTCCTTGTTCCCTTTGTGGTTCTAGTCAACAGCTGAATTCACCTTGTAGATGCCGGTCTGTCTTCTGGTCCATTGCAACCAGGGCTTTGGGAAGACAGTATACCCCAGCTATTTTTGAATGTTCCAGGGCCTGGAAAAGGCTCAAATACCTGTGGATGAATGGATGAATGAATGAATGAATGAATGAATGAATGAATGAATGAATGAAAGAATGTTAATACAAGGGCACTGATCTGAAGGAATCTCATGTTGGGATATAACAAAATAGGCTAATGCATCAGTTTGACTTTTAATTTACATTCAGTTATGCATTTTATATCTGTGGAAAGAGGCAGGAAAAGTGAGTGAGAGAGGGAGAGAGTGAATCTAAAACTTCCTTATGTTCTTAAAATGAAGAGGAGCGAGACATTCATGTAATGAATATGAGATACATTAACATTAAGCAGATGCCAGCCCTAGTTGGAAATCACAAAGTGTGTGTGTGTGGTGATAATCTAATTGTACTGAATTATTATTTTGATTGTATGTTAATAAATAAAGTTGTCTGGGAGTCAGAGCTATTAGAGCCATAGCAAGAGTGTGGCGGTGGTGGCACACGCCTTTAATCCCATAGATATCTGTGTGTTCAGGGTCAGAGCTATTAGAGCCATAGCAAGAGTGTGGCGGTGGTGGCACACGCCTTTAATCCCATAAGATCTCTGTGTGTTCAGGGATACAGCCAGCATTGGAGACATATGCCTTTAAGACCTAGGGGGCTGTACATTCAGACAGTGACGAGGCAGTCATGTGTTTGGGTTTACAACCAATGAGAAGGCAGAACAACATACTTTAAAAAAAAATGAACCGACAGGAAGTAGGTCTCTTTTCGCGAAGCTGGGACAGCAGGAGGAAGGGTGAGATTTTAGCTCTGAGCTCTGACTTCTCGGCTTTCTCTTTTACATTGTTTCTGTGTTTCTTATTTAATAAGACGGTTGGTTACATCTACATGTGTGTGTGTGTGTGTGTGTGTGTGTGTGTGTGTGTGTGTGTGTGTAGAGAGAGACAGAGAGAATATGTGTGTGTTTACTCATGTATACATCAGTGTATGAGTAAGGAAATGCTACTGTATATGTATGAAGGTTAGAAGATGTGAGGGAATTCATTCTCTCATTCCATGAAGTTGAAGCTGGGAATTGAGGTCAGCATGTCAACCTTGGCAGCAAGTGCCTTTACCCAGTAGCCCACCCTGCTCTGATTTTCATTTAGAGTGGCACACTGTCATAGTTGGAAACATTGTCTTTCAGTAAATAATGGCCAAGAGGAATAAACTTTGAGTAGAAAACATTGTTGCTCCCCCTCCCCTGACTGTTTCCAGTTCACCAAGGTCTTCCTGCTGCTAAACCTCTGCCCCACATCTGTCCTCTCCTTTGGAGTGCTGAGAACAACCCCCTAGTCCCATTTCAAATTCCCATCTTAGAAGACTTCAGCAGTATTCTGAATTTCCCTCCTACTATCCACTGTGAAGACATGGTCTCAGCAACTTTGGTAGGACACAGGTCTGAGGCTTTAGGCAAGGTTCCCATAGCCTCAATCAGGCCATATTGCCTGCAGCTCACTCTAGGCCAGAGTGTAGGGGTTCTCTGTGCTCTGACCTGACTACACTCAGTTTGCCATAACTAGCTCCTGCTGTGGGACGGTCTGTATGTCAAATTGCTCTGATTGGTCAATAAATAAAACACTGATTGGCCAGTGGCCAGGCAGGAAGTAGGTGGGACAAGGAGAGAGGAGAATTCTGGGAAGCGGAAGGCTGAGGCGGAGAGATACTGCAGCCGCCGCCATGACCAGCAGCATGTGAAGATGCCGGTAAGCCACCAGCCATGTGGCAAGGTATAGATGTATGGAAATGGATTAATTTAAGCTATAAGAACAGTTAGCAAGAAGCCTGCCACGGCCATACAGTTTGTAAGCAATATAAGTCTCTGTGTTTACTTGGTTGGGTCTGAGCGGCTGTGGGACTGGTGGGTGACAAAGATTTGTCCTGACTGTGGGCAAGGCAGGAAAACTCTAGCTACAAGCTCCTGCATGTTCCTTGTCCCTTACACTACACTGAACTAAATACATAGTGTGACACTTCTATCAGCCTCTATAAGATTATAGAAGATCAGACCTTTCCTTTGTGCTTGGGGTTGGAAGAAGACTGCTCGATAATACTGCACAGAAATGGAGACTGCTTTCATGATAGGTTCCTAGGCCTCCATTCATGATCACTCCCATGGCAGCTATTTCATGTTCTCTCACTCTCCCTGACTCTCTATTATTTTAACTCATTTCTAAAGCTTTTAAATGAATACCCTAACTGTGAATTTTCTACATCTCATTGAATTTACACCATTTGCATTCCTCAGTTTCACCCTCTACCACCTCTCATGCCTTCCACTTTCTCTCAAATCCAGGTCTCTTCTGCAAATATTATTATTATTATTATTATTACTTTTTTGTAAAATTAATAGCTGTATAAATACAACATGCTTGGCCCATTTAGTATTGCTCATATGTTTATGTCTATGACTGACTATTTGGATAATTTATCAAGTGCTCATTCATTAAGAATACTGATTTTCCCTCAGCACCCATTAATTACTATAGCTTTTTTTCTTTTTTTATTATTAAGAAGTTTTCTATTCATTTTACATACCAACCACAGATACTCTGTCCTCCCTCTTCCCATCCCCTAGCATTCCCCCTGACCCCCTCCCCCATGTCCTCCAAGTCAAGGTCTCCCATGGGGATTCAGTAGATCCTGGTACATTCAGTTGAGGCAAGTCCAGGTCCCTCCCTCCTGCACCAGGGCTAAGCAAGGTGTCACAATTTAGGCACTGGGCTCCAAAAAAGCCCACTCATGCCCCAGGAACAGATCCCAATCCCCTGCCTTGGAACCCCCAAAACAACTCAATCTAAACATCTGTCTTGCATATCCAAAGGGCCTAGTCCATTCCCATGGGGGCTCCACAGCTATTGATTTACATTTGATTGGTTTCCACTAGTGTGGCTGGTCATCTCTGTACAATTTCCCATCATGATCTGCTGTCCCTTGCTTACAGAATCCCTGCTCTCTCTCATCGATTGGACTCCTGGAGCTCAGCCTGGTACCTGGCCATAGATCTATGAATCTTCTTCCATCAGTAACTGGATGAAGGCTCTATGATGACAGTTAGGGTATTCACTAATCTGGTTACCAGAGTAGACCAATTCAGGGACCCTCTTGACTATTGCTAATAGTCTAAGATGGGGTCATCTTGTGGATTCCTGGGAACTTCCCTAGCACCCTGTGTCTTCCTATTTCCATGATGTCTTCATTTATCATGATATCTCTTTCCTTGCTCTTCTACTCTGTCCCTGTTCCAGCTCAAACCTCTCATTTCCTTGAGTTATCATCCCTCATTCTTTAGCCTCCATTGCCCCCCTCCCAATGTGCTCATGTAGATCCCATCTAATTTTTCTTCTCTAGGCTCTCTTTGTGTCCCTCTTAGGGTCTTCCTTGTTAGGTAGCATCTCTGGAGCTGTAGGTTGTAGTCTGGTTATCCTTTGCTTTACATATTGTATCCACTTATGATTTAGTACATATCATGTTTTTCCTTCTGAGTCTTGGTTACCTTACTCAGAATATTTTCTAGTTCCATCCATTTGCCTGCAAATTTCGTGATATCATTGTTTTTTAATGCTGCATATTACTCCATTGTGTATATGTGCCACATTTTCTTTATCCATTCTTCAGTTGAGGGGCACCTAGGTTGTTTCCAGGTTCTGCCTGTGAACATAATGAAGCCTGTGTCCTAGTGGTAAGATTGAGCATTCCTTGGGTATATGCCTAAGAGTGGTATAGCTAGGTCTTGAGGTAGATTGATTCCCAATTTTCTGAGAAACCATCATACTGATTTCCAAAATGGCTGTACAAGTTTGCACTGCCACCAACAGTAGAGGAGTACTCCCCTTGCTCCACATCCTCTCCAAAATAAGCTGTCTTCAGTGTTTTTTATCTTAGCCATTCTGACAGGTATAAGATGATATGTCAGAGTCATTTTGATTTGCATTTCCTTGATGACTAAAGATGTTGAACAATTCCTTAAATGTCTTTCAGCAGTTTGAGATTCTTATGAATTCTCTGTTTAGCTTTGTAGCCCATTTTTAATTGGATTGTTCAGTATTTTGATGTCTAGTTTTTGAATTATTTGTATATTTTGGAGATCAGCCCTATGTGTAATGTGGGGTTGGTGAAGATCTTTTGTCATTCTGTAGGCTGTTGTTTTGTCTTATTGACCATGTCCTTTGCCCTACAAAAGCTTCTTGGGTTCAGGAGGTCCCATTTATTAATTGTTGCTCACAGTGTCTGTATATAGCTTTTTAATTACAGGTGGAGGTCTTTGAGATTTCCTCATCCATGCTGGCCTGTATGATGGTGCTGTCATTGTTTAGGTCTTGTACAGACAGCCATGTAGTTGAGAATTCTTGGGTGCAGCTTCCCTCTTGTATATAGAACACACAATCTCACAGAAAACATCCAAATCCTCTGATTCTTACAATCCTTCTCCCTCCTCTGCTGAGAAGTTCCATCAGCTCAAATAATGGTCATTTCTGTGGGGTTTAGATATCGCAACTGAGTAGGACTACTGATTTTTTTCCTCAGTTGGTTGTTAGCTTGCATAAACATTAAGTGCTACAGGTCTAGTTCACAGCGAGGAGCTTCTGGTGTCAGATCCAACTACACTCCTCAAAGACTTTTGTTCTGTAAGTTCAGGGTATCTTCTACTGTAGGGCGTATATTTAAATTCTAGGAAATAACTAAGGGCAACAGCAATAGCCTATATTGTTTGGGGAATCTATTGTTCTACCAACAATTTGTAGGGTAGTTTCTCACCCCTTGTACTGGGTTTCTGTAACTCTATGATTATTGATTGGGAGCGTTCCCTACCCAAGTAGTACAACTTTATTTAAATATATATTATATTTATATATGTCTAGATGAGGTAATTTTAGGTGAACATAGAATGATAAGAGTCCCTATGAATTTCAAACATCCTTATGTTATTTATCTCACTTCTTTCTCCCTCTACATTGTTCTTATTCTCCTTCCCCAGTCAAGACTGCACCATTGTCTGCTTCATCTTCATAGCATCAGTACCCTGCTCCCCCTAGCCCCATGATATCTTTTAACTTTCCTAGTTCTCTGGCTATCCTGTTATGTCCACCCATTTGAAGATTCAGAGCTGGGAACTACAAATGTGAAAATACATATGGGTGTATTTCTTGGTCTCAGTTGCCTAAGTCATATTTTCATAGTTTCACTCATTTACCTGCAAATTTATTCTTTCATTTTTTTTACAGCAGAATGCTTTCACTGGGTATATGGACCACATTTAAATGTAAACCACATAATCGTCCCAATAGATGTAGAGAAAGATTTTGACAAAATCTAACATGGCTTCATGGTAAAAGTCATGGCTACAATAATCATGATAGATGGAGCACACATCAGTATAACTAGGTTTACATAAGACAAAGCCACACTCAATATCATTCCAAAAGAAAGAAACACAGGGCATAATCCCTTCAAATCTAGGAAGAGGACAGAGGTTTCTACTGTCTCCACTCCTTTTCAGTATTGGTCTAGGAGCACTGGCTGGAAAAATAAGACAAGAGCCAGAAATTAAAGGTGTACAAATAGGAAAAAGAAGTTACTCTATTTGCAGATGATATTATGTTACACAGAATAGACCACAAAATTGCACTTGAAAACTTCTCTAAGCAATCAACAATTTCACCAACATATCAGGATACAAAACAAACTGAGAAAAAGGAGTGTTTTCCTAGATGTCTCTCAACCAAAGTGTGGAAAAAGAAAATGTGGTACATATACACAATGAAGTACTACTCGGCAGTGAAAAACAATTACATCATTAATTTGCAGGCAAATGGATGGAACTAAAAAAAATCATTCTAAGTGAGGAAATCCAGACTCAGAAAGACATATATGGTATGTACTCACTCATAAGTGGATAGTAGATGTAAAGCAAAGGATAATCAGACTATGAGCTACAGCTCCAGAGAGCTAGCTAACAAAGAGGAGCCAAGAGGGTCACATGGATGGATCACTTTGGGAAGGGGAAATAGATGAGATCTCTTGAGTAAACTGGGGAAAAGGAAGGGGAATAGCATGTAGGGGATAGGGAATCAGAACACAAGGGAACAGGAAGGTTGAGCTGGACCAGAGACAAAGTGGGATGGAAATGAAAGAGACATCTTGAGAGAGGGAGACATCATGGGGTAAGGGAGAAACCTGATGCTAGGGAAGATCTCAGAAATCCATAAGGGTGACCCCAGTTTACACTACTAGCAATAGAAGAGAGGGTGTCTGACTTAGCCTACCCCAGTAATTAGATTGATGAACACCCTAACTGTCACAATAGAGCCTTAATCCAGTAACTGATGGAAGCTGATGCAGAGATCCACAGGCAAGCACCAGGCAGAGCTCCAGGAGCCCAGTCTTCAACTGATGAATGGGTAACAAAAATGTGATATATACACACAATAGAAAGATTTTCTGTGTTGGTTCTGTGTTATTATGTCACTCTCTAGAGAACACTAGGAGACCAACAGCTTGTGTCTGGGGCTACAAGAATGACAGCCACCAGGCTCAAGTGCTGTGAAGTACAGGAACAGAGCTGGGAGCAAAACTCTGAGCTGCTGGTCACCTTTTGTGAGGAGTTGTTTCTTTCTTGTGGGAAAAGAAGAGTGTGAATGTTTTTCAAATCCCGGTGTCCCCTCCCTCTTTATAGGGGATGTTGTAGAAGTTAATGAAGGAGACAGGAAGTCATGAGTTTGTGATGAAAAGAAATCAACTTGCCCTTAAAGACATTTCACCCCCTAGAAAGTCCTTCCTACTATGTGAGACTGCCAGGGCTAGGAAATAGTGGACTCAAGCTCCAGGATTGATCCATATTTTGACAGAAGCAAACAGGAGAGCAACAAGGGTAATGACAGTATAAAAATTCAAGTCAGGAAGATTAAAATTTGCTGATACCCAGGGACACAGGCTAGGAACAAACTTCTGTATCTTTGAAAAACAAAACAAGTTCACATCAAAGCTTGGTGCTGACAGTTCAAGGTTCCAATAAAAAGGACTGTGATTTTCTTTTTTTTCCTTTTTTATTCTTTTTACATCCCAACCAAAGACCCCCCTCTCATACCTCCTACCACTTCCTACAGCCTACCACCAAACCATACCATTTCTCTCCTCTAAAAGAGTAAGGCCTCCCATGGGGAGTCAGCAAAGCCTGATACATTCAGTTGAGGCAGGACCAAGACCCTCCCCACTGCATTAAGGGTGGGAAGATTAGGATGTATTGGTACACAGGAACACAGGTTAGGAAATGACTTCTATATTTTTTTGAAAACCAAAACATTTCACATCAAAGCTTTGCTGTTGACAGTTAAGGACTCCAATTAGACAGGACTGTGATTTTCATGGCTATTGTCTCAGTGAGATCAGTGGCAAAGATATTGGGTCTGATTACTAGAAATGATATTGGGGATAAGGACTTTTGAGGATTCTGTCTGAGATTCTCCATTAATAAGGCAAGATTTGGGGCAGATCAAACAGATACTGCACAGAAAATGGCTGATGTTTGTCACTTGTAGTGGGGACAGATGTCCACCATCATCTCAGGCACATAAACTCTTGGCTCCTGGTTGGTGGCACTGTTTGCAGAAGTTTAAGAGCCATGACCCCTGCCAGAAGATTATCACTTTTCAAACATTGACACTAAAAGGTCATGACAAATTTTTAAATTTTTCAAAATGAAAAAGGGATAATTGCCAATGGTCACCGGAGTATAGAGCAGGTGACAACTAGAGTTTCACAAGTTGACACACCAGACATATAACTCCCTGATGGGGAGAACACCTGGCAAATCCAGGAGGTCACAAGGTGTGGAAACTGGTTGTTTTCTGTTTGTAACATTCTCATGTGCTGCCATTATACCCTGCAAAAGAATAGCTATGAGGTGCTTTCCACAGCCCTTTGGTAGTGTGTTTTATATCTTTGGGCATACTTATAGTTGTGGATGGTCAGAGTATGACTTCTGTTTAAGCTGTATAATTCTGATGTCAGAATATTCTTCTTTACTGACATATAAAAGTAACAGTATTCTCAGTCTCAAAGACAGCCTTTTACACATTTTGCAAAGACCTTAGAACAAATTCAATACAGACTAGACTGCCCCTGCAGAAAATACACAAAGTCTAATTCCCAGGTGTTGTTTATTGCTGAATCAAGGCCAGACTGTTCACATTGATAGAGCTCCTTGTAGAAGCTCTTTTTCTGCACGTATCTTGACTGCTCAAGGTTTAGTCAATTGTTTACTGTCTAGGATTGCTCACCAACTCAGAGAAATGTGCATGAATCAACATGACATTACTAGCCTAAGAGAAACTGCGTGACTTATCTTGTGCTATGAGAATGGGTAGGGCTCTGCAAATGAAAATTATAACTATCCAGAGTTTTGGCTGTGAGAGAGCAGGTGCAGTGGTGTGGAGAGAGACAGCTATGTAGAGCTACATGAGAACTGCTACAGAATTTGAGTGAAGTGTGTGTGTGTGTGTGTGTGTGTGTGTGTGTGTGTGTGTGCATGTGCACTCGTGTGCTCCCATGATCTGAGTAAGATATGAAGAAGCATGAGAGAAGTGTGAGGGCATGAGATGGTGAAAGAGTGAGTGATTGAGTAAAGAGTGGGTGAATATTGTAAAAGAAAGATGTGGGAGTGAGCGTGAGAGAGAACTGTATGAAAGAGCTGCTGCTACACAAAGAAGCTATGCCTAAGAACTGTGTAAAGTTCTGTATGGTGAGAGAGCTATGGAGAAATGAAAATTTAGAAAATAGATGTAGAAGAGAAATGTATATAAAAGAAAGATGTGCAGCCATGTGAAAAGATGTATGTATGCAGAGATATGTAGCTGTGTGCAGCAATGTGGAGACATGTAGTTATGTAGAGACACAAAGAGTCAGAGACCATTTTTAAGATGAAGTAAAAGACAAAGTTAACATCAGAAAGCAAGTGTGTTTCCTTATTACACCAGTCATAGACAGATTAAAACTTATTCTTAAAACCCCCCAGATAAAAGGTTTCCTATTCTTTGTTACTCTGAGGCATTCCTTTTATTACCCTGAACTGATCATGGGAGCAGTCTCTCATGGTCTGCAATATTTAATCTCTCTGATTTGTGCAAACAGTTCAAGAGGTGAGCCCTCAGCTTCTTGCTCCAACCACAATTCCTTCAGCTTGCTGATGTGCATCCCTGACATGATGGACCATAAACCCTAATAATTATTTTCTTCACATACTGGTGTTTTATGGCCAAGGAACAGAAATAAAACTAACACATGACTGAATAAATATTTTGGATGTGGGAACATTTATGGAGTAAACAGATTAAATCTAAATGTGGAGTCACCAGAGAGAAAACGAATTTCTTGCCTTTAGAAGGCCACAGCAGCTCTGAAAGTCATGACCACCTCCAAAATTATCACTGAGTTGAGACTAGGAGTGTACTGAAGTAGTCAAGTGCTTTTATGCCAACCACAGTAGCCTGGATACCAACACCAGTGCATCATACATACAGAATATATCCAACTACAATCACATGTGTTAAGTGAACCTGTGACTGAGATGTCACATTTCTCCATCACAAGTGGTAACACTAAGATTTGTCAGTAAGGAGAAGTCCCCCTACGTCATACTTGGCTCCTGCATGCACCTGGATTGATGTGCATGAGCAAACACAAAATGACATGGCCAACCTAGGTGTTGGTAGAGGTGGTTTCATCTTAAGATACCAAAATTAACTGAGGAGTCTGTTTCTGTCCCTGTGTTATTACACAGTTGTAGCCACGTAGGAATAAAAATTGCTCACAGATCATATGAAGACCTGATTTTTGACAAAAAAGCAAGAACTGTACAATGGAAAAAAGCAAGCATCTTCAATAAATGGTGCTGTCTTAACTAGATGTAACCGTGTACAAGATTGCAAATAGATTTATATCTGTTGCCATGCACAAAACTAAGGTCTAAGTGGATCAAAGACCTCAACATAAATCTAGTTACACTGTATTTGATAGAAGAGAATGTAGGAAGTAGTCTTGAATGTATTGGCACAGGAGACCACTTCCTAAATATAACACCAGTAGCACAAACACTGAGGAAACAATTAATAAATGGAACCTCTTAAAACTGAGAAGCTATGGTATGGCAAAGGACATGGTCAATAAGACAAAACAATACCCGACAGAATGGGAAAAGATCTTCACCAACCCCATATCTGACAGAGGCTGATCTCCAAAATATATAAAAAACTCAAGAAACTAGACATCAAAATACCTAACAATTCAATTTTAAAAATGGGCTACAGTGCTAAACAAAAAGTTCTCAATGGAAGAATCTCGAATGGTTGAAAGACATTTAAGGAAGTACTCAACATCTTTAGTCATCATGGAAATACAAGGCAAAAAGAATCTGAGATACCATCTCACACATCTTAAAATGGCTAAGATCAAAACCCTGAAGATAGCTTATGTTGGAGAGGCCTTGGAGCAAGGGGAGTACTCCTGCACTGTTGGTGGGAGTGAAAACTTGTACAGCCACTTTGGAAATCAGTATGATGGTTTCTCAGAAAATTGGGAATCAATCTTGCTGAAGACCCAGCTATACCACTCTTGGATATACAACCAAGGAATGCTCGAGCATACCAAGAGGACATATGCTCAACTACGTTCATAACAGAATTATTCATAATAGCCAGAACCTGGAAACAAGAACTAGATGCCCTTCAACTGAAGAATGGGTTATTTTAAAAAGTGGTACATATACACAATAGTTCTCTCACAATGGAGAACTATTGAACAGAGAAAAACAATGACATCATGAAATTTGTAAGCAAATGGATGGAATTACAAAATATTGTCCTGAGTAAGGTAACCCAGACTCAGAACGACAAACATGGTATGTACTCACTCATAAGTGGATACTAGATGTAAAGCAATGGATAAGCAGAGGGCAACCCACAGCTTCAGAGAGGCTAGCTACCAGGGAGAACTGTAAGTAGTACACATGGATCACCCAATGAAAAGAAATAGATGAGATCTACATTAGCAAACAGGGGTAAAGGCAGGTAATGTTGGGTAAGGGATGGGGCATGAGAACATAGGGGAATGTGAGGTTTGATATAGAACAGGGATAGAGTGGGAGAGCAAGGAAAGAGATACAATGATGTAGATGAAAACATCATGGGAATTGGGAGAAACAGAGTGCTAGGGAAGTTTTTAGGAATCCACAAGGATGAACCCTCCTTAGACTACTAGCAATTGACGAGAGAGTGACTGAAGAGGAGTATTCTGGTAATCAGATGGATAAATACCCTAACTGTCATCATAGAGCCTTTATCTAGTGACTGATGGAAGTGGATGCTGAGATCCACAGCCGGACACCAGGAGTACATCAATGGGAGAGAGGAGGGATTCTATGGGCAAGGGATATTGAGATCATGAAGTGAAAATGTACAGAGACAGACAGTCAAACTAGTGGACCAATAGCTGAGGATCCCCCATCATACTGGACTAGGCCCTCTGGATAGGCAAAACAGTTGTTTGGCTTGAACTAATAAGGTGACCTCCAGGCAATTGGACCTAGACACATCCCTGATTAATGATCCAGCTTTGAGGAGCATAGTGCCTATGTTGGGGCACTTTGCACAGACTTGGTGCAGGGAGGAGAAGTTTGGAACTGCCTAAACTGAATATAACAGGTTCTGCTGACTCCCCATGGAAGATCTTGCCTTGGAGGAGGTGGGAATAGGGGGTGGGTCAGGTGGGGAAGGCTGGGAGATAGGAGGAGGGAGGACAGGGGTATCTGGGGTTGGTATGTACAATGAATGGAAAACCTCTTAATAATTATAAAAAAGAAAATTTACTCACAGATAACATTTATGTTGACTGGGTCACATTTTGATGTGTGCCAGGTTATACACTCATAGCATTCTGAGTCAGTCCTAAAGACACTAGAAAAATTGAAAACCCTGTTGATCTCAGACAGCCTCAACCTAACACTCTTTAAAGGTCCTGAAAGCTTATTCACCATAGGGTAGTTTATATCCTCAGACTCAGGTTCACATATTTATGCTACCAAGTCCTCACCCTCCACTGAGTGGGAGTTGTTCTTGTGGTAGTATGTAACAGTGCAGTTAGGTAACAGAGAGGAGATTGCCCAGTATGGGACATCTGACACTTGCAAGGGTCTCATTCAATGAGTGTTGGCCTATCCCTGCCAACCAGAGTATGAAGTAAGTGAGAAGGTAAATCACAGGAGATGCGAGGAAATCTGAATGCTCCAAGATGTTGGGCCCTCCTTTTCATGAGAGAAAAACAGACTTGTTGCATGGGATAGAAGCTAGAGAGGTTGGTAATAGACAACCCTAGGGGGTCATGTAGCCCAAAGTCCTGTGTCTGTCAAAATGCACTGAACAGCACTGCACTATGATCCAGTACCCTCCAAACCTTTGCTGTCTAAGACTGTACTAAATATAAGTGATGATTAAAGTTCCCATGTGGCTTCACTGGGTATCCTCAGGACATGATATGTGAACAGAAATCTCAACCAGGAGACCAGCAGCAGGCCTGCTTTGAGATCAGTGGTCCAGGTGGACCACAACTTGAGTGATTCTGCTCAGGTGGTTGATGATGACTGACATAAGCCACTGGTTACTTAAGGATAAAGCATGAATCTAGGAATCATCTAAGAATGTGAAGATTAGAACAAACTTTTAACAGAACCACCTTTTTCCATGGGCTTTAATGTCTCTTCTCTAGTATGTATGGACCATGTATTGAGCTTTTTAAATGGACAGTGACTATATGACATATAGAACATAAAAGCAATAACTTGCTGAAACTGGAATGATGGACCTGGAATGTTCAGCATGTGTGCGTGTTTTGTTGTAGGTCATAACATAAAATCTAGATACCTGAGGAATCTCAAGTAATTGCCTCCTTCAGCTTGGCCTGTGGGTATGTATGGGGACTATATACTTGTTATAGATTGACGTGTGAGACAACACATCAACACGCCTTGAATATTGCCAATCCCAGATAGGTTGTTCTAGGCTATACAAGGAGAAGGTAACAAAGAAAATCATGGAGCATTTGCCAGGAATCATCATTCCTCCATAGTCTCTACTAGACTTCCTGTTGGTATGAACTATAATACAAATAAATAGTAATCTTTTACAAAATTAATGGATCAAAAGTTGGTTCTTTGAAGTGATTAACACTTTTGACAACTTTAAACTGATTTGCTTTATTTTAAAAATATTAACATTATTAATATTAGAAGTGAAAAGTGACACCTTATATTCCATTTTCAGAACTCTAAGAATTCCATGAGTACTCAATAGTTACTTGCTAATTGTTGGCTGACATAAATGAAACAGACACATTCCAAAAAGCCCAGAAACAGAGATAGAAGCATGAAGAAACACAAAACTGATGACATTTCACAAAAATGAACAGTCTTTTTGTTTGGTTTGGTTTTTCAAAACAGAATTTCTCTTTATAACCCTGGCTGTCCTGGAACTCCCTTTGTAGACCAAGTTGACCTCAAACTCACAGAGATGATCTGCCTAATTCTGCCTCCCAAGTGCTGGGATTAAAGGTGAGTGCCACCACCACGCAGGTAAAGTGAACAGTTGTTAAGAATGTAAACAGACAACCTAGGAATAGAATAATTTCTAGTGCAGTAGGGCAACACATGAAAATACATAGCCAATTCTGTATTGCAGAGGATACTGAGCTTTCCTTCTAAGACCTGGATCAACACCTGGATGCTGCTGTGGCCACATATGTTCAGTGTGTAGGACTCTTAGGAGTCCTACACATAACAATTAAACAAGACAAAGAAGTGAATGTGGTCAATCAATCAGCTGTAATATATGTCTGTAGATGACTTGGAGTTATCTGTAGAAAATCCTTAAGATTCTACAGAAATTTATGAAATGGGTGAGCATACACACCTATCTTAGCCATACCTCTGTAAATTAATATTGACCACAAATAATTTGATATACTGTTTTGTCACAGGCATAGAGAAAGAAATAGATGTGGTTACACAGGGCTGGAGGGAATGGGACTGGATTAACAAGGCTTTGGAAATGGACAATGGTGATGGTCACATGAAACTATGGAAATGTTCATGCCATTTAGTTGCCCACTTCAAAATGGCCAAATGGAAAATCCCATATATGTCTCAAAAATGTTGAGAGGAAAAGGAACCTTGTGTAATGTCAACCTGTCAATGCCACTCTCAAATTAGAAGCAGTCCAGGTCAGCCTTTTGACATGTCATGTTTTTTCACATGTGTACCTAAGATAAACTGTGGATCAAAACTGTTTAGTAACAATGTATGTCCGTGGGGGAAAAGGACAGTCCCTTCTCCTGTCACTCTTCCTCACTTCACATAAATGACTGTTGTCTAGGCAGCATAATGTGAGTGAGTTCTACATGGAATGTATTTGGATAAAGGAGAGGATGCATTTATCTTCATGCAAACACTGCAGCATGTTAACATGGGACTCAGAACATCCAGAAGTTTGGGAGCTCATGAAATCAATTTCCACGGACTCTGAGAGTTGTCTATATATTTAACCCAAGCTCTTAACTCCTTTGCAATTCTGTTTAATATATTGATGTCTTCTTTTCCCTTTTGCAAACCAAGTCTCTGTTTATATCCTGGCCTGTCCTTAGACACATGTTTATGCCAGGATTACTGTCATGAGCCACAAGCAAGCTGTACCTGAGTAGGAATTGACTATTTCTACCAAAAAATTTTCCTCCTTGTTGTACCCTGTTGATAAAGAAATGCCACTACTCTGCTATAGTGTGAGAGGAGAGAGGTCACTCATTCATCACATCCAGATAGACTGGAGGACTGGTCTTTGAACTGGCTTGGTTGGAGACCTCACATTTATACTCTCCAGTGTCCTCCATCCTGACAGGATCTATGCTGAGTCGGCACTTTTTCGGGGACTGGGTCATCCTGTCAGTGAGCTGCAGACTCTGGTTATTGAAGAACCAGTGGGTGGAGATTCCAGTGTCAGCTGAGAGGCAGGTGAACACAACAGAGCTCCGCACAGTAACTTTGGTGCTGGTGACTCGGATAAAAGGCACTGACACAGGCCCTGTGAAGCAAAAAAAGGAGGGGAAAATGACAATAGCCCTTCAGAGATCTCAACAATCTCCTCTGTAGGCAACAGATATTTAATAAAGCCTCTAGGGTGGAGACATTGAGGCTATGACATTAGAGAGTTTTCTTGTAGTTTGGATCTGCCACCCATGGCCCGTGTGAACCTGATTCAGCCTCTGGGTTTCCTGGGTCTCTGTTTCCCTTCACTAGTGCACACAGTTTATGGTCATTGTCTTATGTCTGGGTTAAACCTAGTTATGAGCAATGGCATGACATTTGGATGGGGGAGCTGCTCTAGTCCGAAGCATCTGTTACTATTGTCTGCAGCAGGGAATTCCTAGGCTGGACCCCTGAGGACAAAGAGCTGCTTAGAGAACTGTCTTCTGTCCCTCCCCTTGGGAACCCTAATATTCTTGTGAAGTATTTTAAGCCCATTGTCAGAAGAGTTAACATGTCCAGGCACCTGTCCACTGACTAGGAGATGCTGAAGTGATTCACCTAACTGTAGCTTCATGTCATTGAACAGCTGGTGCCACCACTATGGGTCTTGCAGAGTGAGTAAAGTCTTATTACCTGTCATCTGTAACAGGAAATCAAACTCTGGCTCTGGAGAAAAGCTCTCCTTGGTCACCTGGAGTTGAGTCTGAAACAGAGGTCTGGGACCAGGACTTTCTATTGCTCACCTCACTATGATGAAACCACAGAGCTCCAAGACAGGCCACAGCAGATTCCGAAGGGGTCTTGCTCAAGACCTGATCCTGGTGAGAGCCCCAATATTCAGAGGCTGACTGACATCCTTGGGGTCAGTTACCCAGCACTTATTCTCCTCTGTAGCTGTAGTCAGGTGAGGGATTTGGTCTACTTTACTATGGCTACCTGATGTGTGTCCTGTTCTAAGTTCTCAAACCCCAATGTGGAGACACAATGTAGAGAGGAGGCCTTCAGTCCACAATGGACAGTATTGTGTGTGTAAAGAGAAATCAACTCCACAGAAACCCATAGGCCCACAAGAATGACTTACTGTATATGTGGAGGTACGCATGTGCTTCTTGAGTTTCAAACTGTGCATTTAAGGTTCGTAGGGCGTAGAATCCAGTGTCCTCCTGGGCAACATTGTGGAGCAGCAAGGATCCATTGGGGTACACAGTCCCTCTACCACTGTGTGCAGGCCCCAGCATACTTTTATTACTGCTTATTACATTCTGGGCAATTTTGTGTTCGTTGTCAATTGGTATCCCTTTGTACCAGACAAAAGATTGAAGGTCCTCTGGGATATTATGAACAAGTAGGAGAGCATTTCCCCCTTCAACAACATTATGTGGCATTGACTCAATAATGAGCTGGATGGGAGGGTCCCTGCAGGCTACAAGGGAGGAGAGAAGAGAACAGAGACCAATTCATCAATACTGAGAACTTGGTCTTTGGTGTACTGAGTAGCTTAGGTCCATCACTCAGCTGAGGTGGCTGGAAGTGTCTGACAACATCAGAGGTGCCTTTCCTTACTTAATCCTCTACAGACACAGTCTTCTCACTCTGAAGTCTTTGATCGCTTCCCTCTCTGGATGACATCAACCCTTGACTTCACTTTCAGATGGGCTTCCTGGTCCATCTTCCAGTTCACTAGAGATGGAGCCATATTTGGAAAAATTAGTTTGATATTTCTGGAAGACCCAAGACCTGAAAGGCTAAGGAAAATGTGGGTGGGTGGAAGACTGAATGTCCATGGATTTGCAAGTCCAGGTGTTTATGAAATTCTCATGTGTGGAGTCACTGACACCAGTTACAACTCCAGCTTACATTGACTTATGCATGTGTGGTGAGTCAGTTTGTGTGTCTAGGGTGGGTGTGAGTGTGAGTGTTTGTGCAGGAGCAGGT
This sequence comes from Peromyscus maniculatus bairdii, assembly GCF_049852395.1. Taxonomy (NCBI): domain Eukaryota; kingdom Metazoa; phylum Chordata; class Mammalia; order Rodentia; family Cricetidae; genus Peromyscus; species Peromyscus maniculatus. The sequence goes on along the minus strand of NC_134852.1, from coordinate 27,494,239 downwards.
GTATGACATCCTGTGTGTATGGGTGAATGCAGGTCACAGCACCTAAATGAAAGTTAGAGAACAACTTGAGGGAGGATTTCCCAACTTTAAAAACTTCTAGCTAGTCTGTGAACTCCCTGACTACACACCATCAGGCAATGTTCTCTTCACCTATGAGCAGAAGCCAATACCAGGGCTGCAACCTTTGCAGAGAAGCACACAGTGAACCTCCATGGTGGCTACAGACTGCTCTGCCCTCCCTCTGTGGTGAACAGCTTTTGGTCCAGCACTTACCCCAATACCTATAGCCTTCTTTCCTCTGAGCTCAGCCTTGGACAACATCCAGTGCCATTCTCTGTCCCTTCAACTCTTAATCCTGCCTGGTATCCCACTTAACTTCTCTCTATATTTTTTTCAGTCCTCCAGACCATGCAGTGAGCAACAAGGTTGATAATCATCTCTGTGCCCTAGGGCAACAACAATTCACACCAGGGCTCTCCTCTGCTGTGTTCTACCAACCTGTCCTTTATTACACAGAATCCTAGTTGAGTGCCCAGTCTGCCCTGTGTTCTCACTGCTCTGAGAAGGTAGGATTTACTCCCTGCAGGAAAGTGACTGAGATGTACATGAGTACTGGAAAGAAACCATCTGAGTGATGGCTGGGAAAGGGTACAGACTCATTCTCAATGGAGCCACCAATCAGGGCACATTGTCGTGAAGCCTGGTAGGAGACTCATGAAGATGTGGAGCAGGAGATGATGTGAATTCTGCAGTGAGGGCAGTGGCTCCATCATCCTAGGCAGATTTTATAGGGACCTCCATCTTTCTGTGATGGCTGAGCCATGCCCTGGGTCTCTCTTTGTCCTTCCTGGGATGCTGCTCAACATTGACTATATGAAGTCCTCAAGGATATGCCAGGAGGTGGTGAGGAGCGGTAACACAGGACCCTCTCCTGGGGGAATTATACTTAGAAACACCTGAAGGAACCAGTAGGTCTAAGAAACTGGCACTAATCTCCAGGTCTGTAAGGGACGTAGATGGAAGCAAGACTATAATTAAGCTCATGTTTCCAGAATATACTTTTCTACATGTAGATTCTGTCCTTCTCTAGCCACCTAGGGATAACTAGAGAAACTCCACAGATGTCCAGATCAGCATCTCTTTTACTATTTGCCCACAGGAGAAAATTCCAGAGTTGGATCCCAGTGGACAACCATTTGCAAGGAGGATTGTGTCTTATTTTCCTTCCTTTGGGGATCTTGGCTTTCCTGTGAAGTCTCATGATTTCATCAGGACAGTTAATTAATGGTCTGGCCACCTGAACAGCTATAATCTCCACATGTTGTCTCCGGTGAAGATAATCCAGGGGACCTAGCCTAACCATACCTCTCATGACAGTGCACTAGCTGGTTCTACATACCAATAAAGCCCTGTCCCCTGTCTGCTCTAACAGGAAGTTAAGACCAGTAAGTGACAGAAGGCTCCCAAATGTCATCTGGAGTCTGTCTAGGGACAGAGATTTGCAGCCAGTGCTTCCCAGTGCTCTGTGTAATGATCCCATGGCTTCATCAACAAGGACCTGCCTGACCCTCTCAGAATCATTCAGGAATCATGTGCATGGTGTGAGCTCCAAGGGTCTGCACTGAAGGTGACAACCTGGGGCTGAGTTTACCCAGCACAGGTATTCTACTCTGCAGGTAAAGACAGGTGAGAGGTTCTGATACATTACAGCTTTTATACCCTCTGTGTGTCCTGCAGTAAGGATTCAAACCCCAGCAGGAGGACACAGTGCAGTAAAGAGAAAGCAGGCACAGCTCAGTCCTGACAGTCCAGTGTATGAAGTAGGATAAACCACACCTGGAGGCCAAAGAGAATCACTTACGGTTCACATGGAGCTCCACATGTATTTTTTCAGTTTTGAAATCTCTTTTTAAAATCTGTAGTGTGTAGATTCCTGCATCTTTCTCTGTGACATGCTGGAGGAACAGGGATCCATTGGTGTACACCATTGTTTCTCTACTGTAGGCAGCACCCTGGGTGACATAATTCATTGCTCTGCTGTATACTGCTATTTTAAATTTCTGGATTCTATACTTTGATTTGTACCAGGTAAATGTATCCAGATCTTCTGGCAGATTATGAACAAGGAGGAGAACGCTTTCCCCTTTAGCAGCATCTGGTGGCACCTGTTCTATGGTGAGTTGGGCAGAAGTGACATCCTTGCAGCAAGCAGAAAGGGAGGCTGAAACACAGAAGAAAAACAGAAAACAGTTATCACAAAGATCATTGTGTTTTGTGTAAAGATGGCAACCTTCATCCTAGGCAGGTAGATTCATCATTCACCCTGAAGATGCAGGTGTGGGTGCTTCTAACCCACCTGGTGGGTGGCAACAACATGACCACTAATCCCTCAGTGCCCGGGGATATGTCATCTCCTCTATAAGGAACTCCCTCATGGGGTGTCTCCATGGCTGCCCCTCACTGCCCTCAGTCAAGCACTGTGCACACGTGGCACACTGAAGTTGAGATTATGCCTCTTCTGAACTTTTTCTGCACACACCCCACATCTTCATTCTTGTTTTTTTTCTCAGTTTCGTTTGTGGCTCCAGTCAACCCCTGACTTTACCTTCTAGATGTCCTTGCTGCTCTGCCCTGAAGCCCATAAGTCTAGAACTGGGTGGTGTCCAAGAGAAGTCTGATACCATTGCTGGCTCAGGTATTAGGAAACACTTAGATACTAGGGTGGCTGGATTTATGTCAACTTCACACAAGCTACAGTCGATTTGAATGAGGGGGGCTCAACTGAAAATGCCACCACCATATGAGTCTGCGGACAAGCCTAGAGTACAACATTTGTATTGATGGTTGATGTGGGAAAATCCAGCCCATGGAAAGCAGTTCTACTCCTACACTAAGGGTTCCAGGATGCTATAAGAGACATGGCTGAGCAAACAATCAAGAAAAATCTAATAGGCATTGCTCTTCCATGGTCTCTGCAACTGGTCATAGATTTTATTTATGAAATTCATGTTTGGAGAAAATGAATACCCCATTTTGACACGTACAGCCAAGAAGCAATGTTCCCATTTAGCTCTCAAAGGCTTTAATAGTCTAGCCCTGGCAAAAAGAGCTCTAAGATCAGTAGTAGTTGAGCCTAGCACAGAGGAGTGTGGCCAGACCTCCTGGTGCCCACTTCTCTGTTAAGATGTCATGGTTTCCTCAATGATCTCCTCACTGATGGCTGCAGGTGCTTTCTAATTGAAATTTGCATTGAGAACCCCATGAGCCTGAACATATTCTGATATCTTCTGCTGAGTTACTTTTGTGCCAAAGACTTTCTTGATACCGGGGTGAGTCAGATGATGGAGTGTGATCTATCAACATTTGTCTCCATCAGGTGTGCCTTCAACTAAGTGTTTAAACACCAGCATGGAGACACTATGTATAGGCCAGAAAAGCCTGTGCTGTGTGTCTAAACCTCACAGGACAGTGAATAAATCACCAAGAATCACTTACTGTCCAAGTGGAGTTGAACATGTGCTCTTTCAGATTTCATATCTGTGGTCAGAATCTGTAGAGTGTACCATCCAGCATCTTCCCAGGTGGCACTATGGAGCAGCAGGGATCCATTGCTGTACAGTGTCTCTCTGCCACTGTGTGCAGGACCCAGCACACTTGCATTTATGGCTACTATATGTTTGGCAATCTCATATTTCTTGGACACAATAATTCCTTTGAACCAGTAAAAGGATTGATGATTCTCTGGGAGATTGTGAGCCACTAGAAGAACACTTCCACCTTCAGCAATTCTAGGGGGAACTGATTCAATAGTGAGACGGGCAGAGGTCGGATGGTATACACAATGCAAGGCTAGAAAAGAAGAAAGATCCATTAGTAGTAGAACTTTTGTATTTGCCTAAGTTGTGGCCCTGTGTCCTGAGAAGATGTGTCCATTACTCAGCCTAGGTGTGTGAGCCTCTTCCTCTCCTACTGGGTGAAGGTCAGCACATGACCTATACATTCAGTTTCCCTGCACATGTCATTTTCTCTGTATGGCCCTATCAGCTCTGTTGTCAACAGTGTTTTGAATCTCTGCCCTCAGACCCCTGCTGACATTTATTGTAGATTGCTGTTTGGTGGATGACATCCTGGCTTGCTTCTCTATATACCTTGACAACAGAGCCTCTGGCTTTCTGTTGTTTATGTACTTTTCTCTTATGTGACACCTGTGGAGAATGAATGGATGAATAAATGAATGAATGAATGAATGAATGAACATGCGAATGAACAACCAATATTCCATGGTCCAGTATGTACTGGGTTTTATTTATGAAACTCTCAGATTTGTGGACAAATGATATCTCAGTTTGATTTAATTTTTGCATCTATTTCCATTTCATGTGTGTGTGTGTGATGCCCTGCCTGTGTGTGTGATTGCATGTCAGTGTGAGTACATGTGCATTCCTACATAGATACCTATATGGCTGGGTGCATGCCACAGTAATTATATGTGGGGCAGAGAACACGTTTGAGGAGTAAGAGTGAACTCTCCTTCCACCACATGGAGACTGAGGATTAAACGCAGGTCATTGGGCCTGGTAGTTTGGCTTCACTCACCTAAACACCTCACTGACCCACCCAGATCAGATTCTTCTCTGTGTCACCCTGTTATAGTTGGGAACATCAGTCTTCAAAATACAATAGCCAATGTGATTAACAATGAACAGAGAACAATCTGGCTTTCATCACTACCCCTTGCCATTTCCTGTTCACTGAGAACTTCCTGCTGCTGAACCTCTGTGCATCTCTGTGTCATCTCCACTAAGGGGGAAAGAAGACACCTTGATTCTCCTTCAGACTCTTGTCCTCCTTGCGGACTCCACCCAGGACCTGAGCTCCCCACTCCCACAAACTGTCAGAGAATTCTCTCTTCACTTATGAGATGAGCCCTTGTCCATACTGCCCCTTGAACAAGGTAGGGATCTTGATCCCTTGGAACAGGGGTGTTTCCATGGGATCCAGTACTACTACTACACTCCACTCTCCTAGGATCATGGCTCCTTCCCTGAATCAACTCTACTGTCCTGGAGTCAGATCTGCTGTCCTGGAGACAGCACCACTGTCCTGCCTCACCCTGAGCTCAGCCTACCACGAGTCAGAATCCCCTCCCAGAGTCACCTGGGCTGCAGGTGGGTCTTTGTACAAGGTACTGCTGTGTCTTCACCCCCTTGACATTGATTGTGATTCTCTTCCCCAATCTCTTTATGTTTCAGTCCTCAGATCACACAGTGAGCAACAGGCCAATAATCATCCCTGTGCCCCAAAATCTTATAGCTCACCCCAGGGCTGACCTCTGCTGTGTCCTGGCCTTGACTCTAGTAACAAAGAGGGGAACTCTGTCCTTCCTATGCATTATTTGTGGCACAGAAACTCCTGTGTCAACCCAGTTGTCCTCATGTCCTCAATGCCCTTGGAAGGTGGGATTAGCTCTTAGCCAGAAAGTGATGGATGTCTGTGAGGGCTGGAAAGGGACCACCTGAGTGAGCCAGGGGAAGGACACTCATCACTTTTCACTAATGCCTTCCTTTGTGGTCTTATCCAGAACAGATATCCAGGAAGTATTATACAGGAAATCCATGTCCTTTGTGTGGAGAAAGTCACCTATGTCTTGGAGAGTTGTGGACTGGCCCTGCTATGGAGGGTTTTAAAGGGAAACATGAATTCCAGCCTCTTCTGTTGGCTGAGGTGTAGCTCAGGCCTGCCAAAATCCACCCAGAAAATTTAGGGATGTCTCTATCCTTTGCTTGATAATTCCCCTGTGATTAGTCTCTGTTTCTCTATGGAAGATGCTAGAAGGAATGAGGCTAATTAAAATCCCCTACCATAGTACCATTCTCAGACAGATAAAGCACCATGGGTCCTAATGGACTTGTAGGAGGGACCTTAGGTCTGTAGTGACAGAAATGGAAAGCACACAAGTTTCTTTCATCTTCTCCAGGAAAGCAGCATCTTAGAGTTTGACTGTGAGCTAATATCACTCCATGGAGATTGATAGGATGACTGGAGCTCATGTCTGGGAGCTGTCAAGACCAGCAATGCCTGTTACTATTTGGCTGCCTGAAGGAATTCCTTGGATTGGACCCCAGAGGACAATCACTTGCCAGGTGGATCTGTGTCCTCTCTTCTTTACCTTGGGGACCCTGACCTTCCTGTAAAGTCCCATAAGACCATGAGGACAGTTGACTGCTGGCCTGGGCATATGTCCAGCTCTGCTCTCCATGCTGAGTCTCAGAAGAAGGTAACCAGGTGACACACCTTGAATGTGACTCTCATGACCTTGCACTGATTAGTTTCAAATGCTATGAGAAGTGGGTATCCAAAAACCATTGTTTCCTGTCAGCTCCATAAGAAAGTAAAAGTCCAAACCTGGTACATAAGGAAGTAAGTATCCCCAGGATCACTTGTAGTCAATTTTCAGGCAGAAGTCTGGAACAAGTACTTTCTGGTGCTCACCTCTCTTTGGGAATGGCAAGATCTGCCTGATGCTAACATGGTCTCGTTCTGAATTATGTTCTTGATGAGAACCCCAAAAGACAAGACTGTGTCTAATGTTTCTCATACAGACTTACCATTTCCCATCACACACACACACACACACACACACACACACACATACATACACACACACACCTTACTCACCATACTCATGAAAGAGTCAGGGCAAGAGTCTGATCTATGGCCATTTGTCTCTGTTATATGTGTCCTGCACTAAGTGCTAAAACACCAAAATGGAGACGCAGTTCAGAGTGGAGGTATGCACAGGCCAAGCAAGAGAGTCCTGTGAGTTCACGCACACCCCAGGACTGAATGATCTTGAGAATCACTTACTGTCCAATTGGAGCTGCACATGAGCTACTTCAGTTGCCAGATCTGTGGTCAGAGTTAATAGGGTGTATAATCCAGCATCCTTCCAGGTGACATTGTGGAGAGCCAAGGATCCATTGCTGTACACTGTCTCTCGGCCACTGTGTGCAGGACCTGGCACACTTGAATTCTTGGCTATTATGTGTCGGCCAACCTCATGGTTCTTGAACACAATAATTCCTTTATACCAGAAAAGGGTTTGAAGATTCTCCGGGAGATTGTGAACCACTAGAAGAACACTTGACCCTTCTGTTACTCTGTGTGGCACTGATTCAATAGTGGGCTGGGCAGAGGTGAGAGGGTGCCCACAGTTCAAAAGAGAGGCTGGAAGGAAAGAAAGATTGATCAATAGTTGGACCTTTGTATTTGGCTAAGATGAGGCCCTGTGTCCTGAGCAGGTGTGTCCATAGTTTAGCTAAGGTGTGTGGGTGGGTGACTTCCTGTCATTTACTGACTTCCATGTCTTTAGTGTCCCTGCACATGTCATTTTCTCTGTATGGTGCTCTCTGCTCAGGTGTCAACATGGTGCCAGCTTACCACCTCAAGCCACTGCTCACATCAGTGTAGATTGGTGCTAGGAACATGTCTCCCTGACTTCTTCTCTACAGACCTTGATACCTGACTCTCTGACTTTCTGTTGTTTATGTTCTTTCCTCTGGTGTTTCCGGTCAGCAACACCTGACTTCACCTTCTAGCTTTTTTTTACTTCCAGTCCACTAGGACTAGGGAATAGTGAGAACCTGGATTCATCTTATGTTTTTTAAAGAAATGATGTCTAGTAAAACTCAGGTACTTGTGGAGAACAAATGAATGAATGGTATCCCAGTACTCTGTATGCCCATGGATATTTAAGAAATTCATAGATTTGGGAATACAGAGTTGAATATTTCCATTTGCTTTGATTTTTTAAACTCATTTGTATTTGTCTGTGAGTTTGTGTTCAAGGTCTTGACTCAGGATGTGGGAGTGAGTGCAGGATTCAGTACCTATGTGAAGGTCAGAGGACTTGTATTCATTAGTCTCAGCATGTCAGACATTGAAACAAGTGCTTGTATCTAGTGAGCCATGTCACTGATAAATACAAGTTTGGTTACTTTATTTAGGATGCAAAGGTGAGGACATCAGTCTTCACAACACTGTGGTCATGCTAAGTTTTGTTAAGAACAATTCCCCACTTCCTTACTTTTTCAGATTCACCAAAAATAAGAATAAGTTTCCTGCTGCTGAGCCTCCACCTACCCTGTGTCTTCTCCCTTAAAACACTGAGACTCCTCTCAGGTCCTTGTCCCCTTAGGAGACTCCAGAGTTTAGGTAAGACCTCTTTTCTCACATGCGTCAACTCATGGTCTCCTCGCCTGTGATTAGGAGCCCCTAAGAGTCCATGACTCTTTGCAGAGGAAAACAGAGGTGCATCCCTAATCTCTATGGCCTGATAGATCCTTGCTCTGTGGCACATCTCCTCCCAGGCTCTGCTACCCTTCCCTCATGTGAACTGAGCCTTCTCCCAGGATGGAGCATCTCCCAGAGTTCCATGGGCTGTGGGGTTCGCTATTCAAAACCCTACTCTGTCCCCTTACTCTCAGTGCTGCCCCATATCCCTCTCTACTTCTCTCTTTATGTCTCAGTCCTCCAGAACACACAGTGATCAGAAGGGCAGATGAGCATCCCTGTGCCCTGAGATAACAGCAGCTCACCCTGGGGCTGCCCTCTGCTATGTCCTGGTCTTGAACTGTCAGCACCAAAGAGGGAGCCTCTGTACTCCATGTACAACAGATAATCCCAGCTGGGCACCCAGTCTGCCCTGTGTGATCGGTTATCTGAAAAGAAGGAATATCCTCTTAGCAGGAAGGTGACAGAGGTGTCTGCTAGGCCACAAGGGACAAGCTGAGTGAGGCAGGAAGAAGGGGACAGAGACATTCTCACTGCTGTTATCATTCAGGGTTCTGACCCAGGACAAAAGACCAAGAGAAGATGTGTCAGGAGCCTCATATCCTATGTGTATAGGAGGAGGTGACCTGGGTCCTATAAAGAAGGCTCTGGACTCCATCATCCCATGCAGGGTTTCATGATGATGCTCCCATTTCTTCTGTTTCCTGAACTATGTTTTGAGCCCATGTGCTCCCTGACGTCTAAGATGTCTTAGACCTTTGTCTAGGTTATTACTCCTTGCTTCCCTATCTTTCTTGAAGGAAATACATAAGCTCTATACCTCAACACAATCCTTTGGCACTATAAAGGATACAGAAAGCAATGAGTATATCTGCCAAGTCTGTGTCACTGACTTCCAATTTGTAGGGAGAGGGGTGGGAGCAAGGATACAAGGTAAGTTCCATTTTAGGGAAATACCTTTTAGAGTGTTGATTGTGTGTCCTGATTCTCCCCCTGGTAATCTTCAGCTCACATCTAGGGAGCTGTCCAGATCAGAAGAGCCTGAAGACATTTGCCTAAAGGAAAGAATTTCCTGAAAGAATTCCCTGAGCTGAACCACAGAGGACAAGAAACTTGTCAGGTTGACATTTGTCCTCTGTCCCACTCCTTCATGACCTTGACCTTCCTGTGAAGTCTCATAAACCTATCAGGACAGCTAATGGCCTGACACCTGTCCAGCTATGCTCTTCTTTTGAGTCTTTGGAGTTGCCCACGGGATCTAGCCTAACCATGGATCTCATGACAGTGCACTGGCTAGTTTCACATGGCACAAGACTTTAGCTAAAAGAAAGCACTGTCCCTGATTATAGGAAGTCAAAATCCAAACTTTGAAAAATGCTTCTCATGGACACCTGGAGCTGAGTATGGAACAGAGGTTTGGAGCCAGGGCATCTTGGTTCTCACCTCTCCCCATGATCCAATGTTTTTTCTAAATCAGGCCCAATGTTGATTCCCTCATGGTCTTTCTCAAGGACACATTCCTGGTGAGAACACCAAGAGTCTGGATAGAAGATGATATTATAGGCAGAGTTACTCACCATGCATCCACTTATGTGCAAGGATTCTGATCTACTACAGTTATTCTACACCAAGTGTGTCTTGCACTAAATGCTCAAACCCCAACATGCGGACACAGTGCAGAGAGGAGGTACACACATGCCAGGCCTGACACTTCTGTGTGTGTCCAGTGGTATGAACCCCGCACAGTATGGAGAATTCACAAAGAACTACTTACTGTACACGTGAAGGTATATGTATGTTGATGATGTAATTCTTACTCTATTACCGCTTCGTAGGATATAGACTCCTGAGTCACTCTGGGTAACATTTTGAATCCACAGGGATCCATTAGGGTACACTGTCTCTCTACCAGTATGTGCTGCCCCCAGAAAATCCCGACTGTAGGCCATTTCATAGCTTGCAATTTTAGACTTCATATTTGTCTCCTCTTTAAACCAGGATAAGCCCACAATCTTCTCTGGAAGATTACGGACAAGGAAAATGACATTTTCTCCTTCAACCACTTGGGGTGGCACTAATTCAATGGTGACTTGGGCAGTGGTGGTCAGGTGCCAAGAGGTTAAAAAGGAGGCTAGAAAGAAAGAGAAAAAGCATTGAGCAGGTGTGATCATCACTCAGCTTAGGCATCTGGCTGGCTGTGTGCCCACCCTCCTTGCTGGAGATGAGCTACATGACCTCCATTTCCTCAGAGCTTCTGACTGTGTCCTTTCTTCTTTGAGGAATAACCTTCTCACTTATTTGCCTGGCTCTCTGCCTCAGTATCAACCTATCTCTCCTCACATAAAGAGTATTTCTTGTGAGGAAGTCACTCTGACCTCCTCCTCTAGGGGATCCTTATGTTCTGATGTTTTTTCCTCTGTTCTCTTTGTGTTATCAGTCATCTCCTGGTATCCACCTCTGGATACACTGACTTCAAATCTGATAGATTCAGGGCTGCATAAAGACAGGGATTGGTGTGACCTTTTAGGAAGATTCAGTTCCTAAAATAGTCTCAAACATCAATGAAGAAAGAAAAAAAATGAAATAAGCTGGAAGGTGGTGATCACATCCTGAATCACAGCAATCCAGAGGCCAAGGCAGGCAGTTATCTGAGTATGAGGTCAGCCTGGTCTACACAGTGAGTTCTAGGACAGTCAGGAATATACAGAGAAACACTGTGTTGGGGTGGGTGAGAAAAGAAAAAAAGGAAGGAAGGAAAAGCAGAAGGAGGGAAGAAGGAAGGAAGGAGAAAGAGAAGGAAGAAAGGAGGAAGGAGGGAAGGAGGGAAGGAGGGAAGGAAGGAAGGAAGGAAGGAAGGAAGGAAGGAAGGATTTTAGGAAAGGTGTGTCCATGGGTTTGTCTACATAGTTCCCATTTATAGCTAAGCACAATAATTATACTAAAGAATGATTTAATTTTTTTCCCATTGACACATGTCTCGGTGTGCATATGAGCAGGTCCATGCCACAGCAGCTGTGTGGAGGGCAGAGAAGAACCTGCAGGAGTCTGTTCTCTCCATCTACCCTGTGAAAGCTGAGGACTGAATGCAGTCAAGTCTCCACACATTGAGCCATCCCCCTGGCCCACCCTTGTTGATTTATATTTGGAGTCACCCTGCCATGACTGTGGACATCAGGCTTCAGAACAAGGCAGCCAATGGGACTCTCTTTGAATGGGGAGTGTTTGGGGCTTTTCTCTTCCCCTCATCACCTCCTGTCCACTGAGAGTTTCAGGATGCTGAGCCTCTGTCCCTCACTCTACCTTCTGGCCCATGACTGCAAACAGAAATCTCGAGTCTTTCCTCAGGAACCTGTCCCTTTAGGAGACTCCAGCCTTTCTCTGAATTCCCCACCAAGCCCACAGTCAGAGAGAGAGAGTACCCTTACCTGTGAACAGTAGGCCCTGCCAGGAGGCGCAACCCCTGCCAGGAATCATAGAGGACACCTCCATCTCTCTTCTCACTGTGTTGTCCTCCCTCTGAGGAGAAGAGCTTCAGCTACTTCATGAGCCCCAGGCTCTTCTGTTCTTACTACTCCTGAGAGGAGCACTATCCCAGGTAGGAGCACTTCCCAGAATCCAATGGGTCTGTGTCCAAGACACTGCTCTGTCCCTTCCACTCCCAGTGCTGTCCCACATCCCTCTCAACTGTTCTCTCTTTATGTTTCACCTCCAAGCAGCACATTGAGCAACAAGGCTAATAAACATCCCCATGCCCTCAGAGAACAATCACTCATCTCAGGCCTGACATCTGCTGCTCTGTCCTGGCCTTGGGTCTGTCAGCACACAAGAAGGAGCCTCCACCCTGCCTATGTGTCCTTGTAACAGAGACCCAGCTGAGCATCCGGTCTGCCCTGTATCCTCAGTGCTCTGGGAAGGTGAGATTTACTCCCTGAAGGAAGGGAACATTCTCTGAGGGCTGCAGAGGGACCAGCTGAGTGATGACTAGGGATGAAGATCAATCCTGTATCACTAATGTCACCAGTTAATTTCCTGACCCAGAAGAGTGGCCCAAGAGCCATTGTGTTAGGAATTTCATGTCCTTAGTGTTGAGGTGGAGGTGTCCTGTGTGTTCTTGAAAAGAGTGTGGGTTCACTCTTTTTATGGAGGGCTTCAATGTAACCTTTAGCATTATGTGTTGGATGAGCCCTGTGTTAGGTAAGCCCATGTCCTACCTGATCTTCCTGGGTCACATTGGATCTCACCTTAGCTGAATCCCTGGTAGAGATCCAGTTTTCTCCTCTGAGACATGCCATGAGTGAGGGGACTTTCAAGTTCACCATGAATAAAGATGTTCTCAGACACACATAGCAGCCAGTAGGTCAGAGCAAGATCTAGGAACAGGAATGAGAATGACCTTTCTGGGCAAGATCATGGCTCAGGGAAACAATTTTGATTGTTGAATGTGTATCCTGATATCGCCTCCTGGCAATCACTGGAAAAACTGCAATCTCACATCTAGGTCTACAACAGGCAGGGTCAACAAGTCAACTGTGAACTGCCCTGACACCCTGGGCACAGGTGGGATGTGTGGCCTGTCATCCTGTTCACTGTGCTTGCCAGAACTCCTTATCCCATCTAGTATAGGGTGGGTCTAAGCAAGGTTTCAGATTTTTCCTGGGACATCCATGACAAAAGTTGAAATAATGTGCGTCCAGAGGTTAGGTGTCCTTATCAGAAAAATTCAGAGGAAAGTCCTTGGAAATTTCTCTCAAAGGACAGGACACCAATGTAGGGTTGCACATGCACTTTCTGGCCCATCACGGGTGTCTAAATCTTTCCTTCTCTTTGCCCACAAGGTGCTGAAGGATCTGCTCTTTAGTACAAAGAACATTGATTCACATGGATGTGTCTTCTGCTCTTCCCTATACCCTGTTCTGCTCTTTAGTACAAAGAACATTGAATCACATGGATGTGTCTTCTGCTCTTCCATATACCTTGTTCTATTTCTTTCTCTTGCTGGAATAAAGCAACAACAGTTAAAGAGAGAGTAAACAGTCCATTTTCTTTCTGGTTTGGGACAGAGTGTAGCACTGAAAGAAGTCAAGCCAGAGAACATGCTGTTTGATGCTCACTCTCTGATTCATGCTTAATTAGCTTTCTTATAAAACTAAAAGACCATGTGCCTAGGGATGAGGCTGCCCACAGTGGCCTGGGACCTCCGGAATCAATTAGGACAATCCCTCACAGATGTGTCCACAGCCCAACCTGATAAAGACAGTTACTCTGTTGTATCTTTTTCCCCCAAGTGACTTTGGCCTGTGTCAAGGTGACAGTTAATGCTGACTAGGAAAATGTTTTAAACTTCCAAGTCTTCCTCTTCCACATGGATATTCCACAGGAAGTTTTCCATTCTCCAAGGGAGTGTCTCTCTTTGTTTGCTGGGCCAATCACATGTGCTGGTGTTCACTGTCCTTCACATTTGTACCCACAGAGCCAGGACACAGCTCAAGAACATATGAACTGAATTTCACTTTTGCTACTTCTCAGATCCTGAGCCCAGGGATGCTATTATGTCCATCACAGTCATTGTGAAGAATTAATGAATCAGCATTATCAAAACATAAGTTTCATCCTGACTTAGCACAGCCCTCCCAGGCACATTGATGACCTGTTTCTTCTAGATCCATTGGAATAAGAGTAGAAGCATCTCACCAGCTAAGAACAGACAAGATCTAGGAGCATATAACATAAAGAAACATGAGCATGTTTCTAAGCTCTTGGTGTTCCTTCTGGGCCATGGAGATCATGAAAACAAATGGTGTGGACAGATAGGTATGAATTAGTGATCTAAATATACTTGACCTAAAGTACAGTTCCTCTCCATAGGATAAAGGCCCCCTAAAATCCCTGACCAATCCTTTGGGAAAAATCAGAGATGTAAGGAGAGAATGAAGAGATGGAGCTGGAATATCATTAGAGAATTGTGATTTGTTTGTACTTGTAGACACAGGCTTGGAATTGAGCTCTGTATCTATCCATAAAATTAAGACTTCACCCAACAGCTCTGTGATGACATTTCAGGGATCCATTGACCAAAACCTGTACTTTTCTTCACTGTGGACCTATCAAGGCCAATGGCAGAGATCTGGACATGAAAGATAAAAAATATGTATTAGTAGTGATGTTGGAGATAAAAAGCTCTAGAGATGATGGCTATGGCTTCCCAATGATGGGCCAACAGTACTGCTCAGGTGGATGAGAGAATGCATGGCAGGAGACACTGAGGTTTGGCCCTGGATAGAAATTAATACCTGTGAGGAATGTGATTGGAACACCCAGATCAGCCAGAGCAATATTATAAAACCACGGGTGATGTCAGCAAAAAAGAAAGGCAATCCTGATCTGTAGAAAGCCATAGTATCTCTTTGAGCTGTGATATAACCTTAGTTGTGGAGGTCCCACCCAGACCTGGGGTGCATATTAATAGAAGAGTACTCATGTAGAATGTGCAAGTCCTGATCCATCTCTAGCACAAAACAGAAACAACCCCACTGTACACTCATGTGCACTGAGTCTGAGTCTGACATGTCCCCTGTCTCCATCACCCTGAGCCTCTCTAGGAAGAAGTTCCTCCAGACCATTCTAGCTCAATGCTGGGTCTGGCTTCATGTTCTTGGACTTGGCCAGGATTCCCTGACCAACCTAGATATCTGTGTGGTGGATCTGTGTCACTAACCCAAGAGGGACCAAGTATCCTGGTTCTATATTTAGTAATAGTCATGATGAAACAGAAATTGCTCATAGGTACTTTTCAGAGTGATTTGGTCACTTCACATGATACTCAGTGGTTCCCAAGTTTCACACTCAGTGGTTCCTGTGTTAGTTGTAACATTGAGTGAGAATCCTTTTGCCCCTTCAGAGATTCAGCCTGTCACCTTCTGAGAGGCTTTGATCATTTGTGCTCCACAGGTAGGTTGTATTCTGACTCTCAGGTTCATGCTTTAAGGCCACCATTCTCACCCTCCAAGGGGTTAGAATTGTTATTTGTGGTGTTAGCCTTCAGTAGCAGTGCTGTACAGACAACAGGGAGACGATGCCCCCTGTGGAACCTCTGATCCTTGAAAAGGCCCCTTCAAACTGTTGGTCTCTCTAAACCCCACCCCAAATCCATTCCCATCCAGATGATGACTCCCAGGCAGAGCAGGAGGACCTGAGTGCTCAGAGACGGTGGGCCTCCTGTGCTTGGGTGAACAACAGTCTGCCATGTGTAAGCTGAGCTGCAGATCTTGATGGTACAAACCTAGGATCTGGAATCAGACACCCAATTTTTCTCCTGGTCTTCACTGACCCGTTGCCTTCAAGAACCACAGAGTGCTTTGTCCCTCCTTTGCACTGACCTCTGCTGCTCAGCCTGGGCCAGTGCCCTCCAAGCTTTTCTGTTCAAGGCTGTCCTAAAGACAGGACAGAATAACATTTCCCATTGAGCTTCCCTGAGAAGCACCCACAGCCTGTCCTTGGGACTAGATGTGTGTACAGAAACCTCACACATGAGAACAGGAGCAAGTCTGATATTCAGCTAACTACATATCCTGGACTGTAACATGTTTGATAGTTACTGACATGAGGTACAGGGCCCCCAAAGGCAAAGGATGAGTCTCAGAATGATCTAAAAGTGTGATGAGTATGAAGTCAGGGGAGCTTCAAACAAAACCATTTGTCTTGGCCTATAATGCCCTGGCTCCCACAGGACAGTACCATGTAGATATATTTCCTTATACAAAAGTGGCTGGGTTTTTTTTTCTTTAAATTTTTTATGTGTATGTTATTTTGGTTTTGTGTATAGCTGTGTACCATGAGTATGCCTGGGGCCCACATAAGCAAGAACAGGGCATTGGATCATCATGGAACTGGAATTACAGATGGTTATGAATTACTGTATATGTGTTGGTAACTCTACAAGAGTTATCCAATGCTTTAAACCACTGAGCCATCTCAGGTGGATGTTTTTAGAGGCATATCTGACTGGTAGAAGGTAGAGAGCAAGAACTTGCTGGAACCCTGGCTGGAAAGGACAAGTGTGTTTGGCAGATCTGGGTTTGGGATTTGGATGATATATGTCTCCATATGAGACAAATGTTACCAATACCCAGGATCTAAAGAGCACAATGAGCACAAAAGAGGTAAGATGACAGATGCTAGAGTTGTTTGAATTCAGTGACTCCCTGAGCAGAAAGAGCCCTGAGTTAGATGCAGGATCTTTTGCAAGGTACAAAGCAAAGCCCTATCCTTTTGCCTTTCTGGAGTAGTGATAGCAGCATACCAGAAAACAGGTGATTTCCTGTCTAGAACGTGGGCTGTGAAGTCCTGGAATTCTACAGAAATTCTCTAGATGCAGGTGGCTTAGTTCTAGACTGTCCATTGGTTTTCACATCCTGGACAATTTGTTCCCTCAAGCTGCTGATGACTAAGATTAACATCTCTGAAAAACAGCTCCTCCCCAATCCACAGACACCTGAGAAAGCCTCCAGGATGGAGGACACCTGGATGCAGGCAGACAGCTTGTACTTCATGTCTGATAAGCATGGACACTGTAAGCCTCACACGGCCACTGTGTTCCCTGTGCCTCACTTTCTCAGTGATACCACATATCAAAAATGAATGTTGCTGTATCTATAATGTAGCCTTCGATATGAACAAGGCCCTGACACTGGGACAGGACAGCTGTCCAGATCAGCAGCTTCTGCTACTATTGCCTGCAGGAGAGAGCCCACTACTGCCACAGTCCATGGCATAATACAACAGAGGACAACTGATAATTTGGATGTCAACCCACCAGATGAGCAATTGTCTGATGGAGAACACACATGCAGATAAAACACCCTTGAGAAAATAAATCTCTAAACAATCTTTTGAAAAATTAATTAAAATAAGGCTGGAAGGGAACAAAGGGGAATCTTGGGCCCTTTTCATATGGCAGAAACTTGGACCCTATGTCCTAAGCAGTTATGCCCATCCTCCATTCTCCATATGTGTTTGACTAGGTTCTAGTCTACCCCAGACTTCACATTCTAGATGCTGGTCTGCCTTCCAGTAACTAAAAGGTAACTAGAGCTTTGAAGAGACAAGAGTTACCTTCTTTTGTGGGAAAGTCAAGTTATTAGAAAGCCTCAGACACCTGGGGATAAACAATGAATTAATGCATGAATGAATGAATGAATGAGCATACCAGGGCATGGCCTTTTGAGGGAGTCTCATGTTGGTAGACAACAAAATTGGCTAATACCACAGAGTTTTTATGTATGTGAGGGAGAGAACAAACATCTGTGTGGGCTTACACACACATTCATCAGTGGGTGGGAAGATGATACTGCACATACATGGAGGTCAAAGAAGATGAGGGAGTTGGCTCTCTCCCTCCACCATGTGGGACCTAGGGATGACTCAGCAACACTACCTTGGCGCAAGTACCTTTACTCACTGAGCCATCCAGTTCCCCACCCTGGTCTGATTTTCAATTGGACAGTCACTCTGTCACAGTTGGGAACATCAGTGTTCAGAATATAATGGCCAATGGTGGTAACTCGGGGTAGGCTTCTCCCCTCCCCTTCCTGTGTCCTATTCACTGAGAACTTTCTGCTGGTGAGCCTCTGTCCCCATCTGCCCCACACAAGCACCAATACAAGCACAAACCCTGAGTCCCCTCTCAAGCTCTTACCTTAGCAGATGCCAGCCATTCTCTGAGTTCTCCTCCACTGTCAAGTCATGGCCATGCACCTTTGTTGGGACACAGATCTGAACCTTTAGGGCAGATTCCCACAGCTTTAGTCAGGCCACATCTCCTGCAGCTCATTCTAGGACAGAGAGTATAGGAGCTGTCTGTGCTGTGGCTCAAGTATTTTCAGTTTATAGCACCCGGCTCCTCCATGTTCCTTGTAACTTCCAATACAATGAACTTAACACATGGTGTGAAACTTCCCTGTGCCCCTATAAGGTTATAGAAGACCAGGCCACTTCTTTTTTGGCAGGAATCTGGAGAAGACTGCTCAATGATGTTGTCCAGAACTGGAGACTGTTCTCAGAAGAGGCTTCCTGGCCTCCATTCATGATCACTCTCATGGCAGCTATTTTTCATTATCTTACTCTCCCTAGCTCAGTCTTATTTCCACTCTTTTTCAAATGCTTTTAAAAAGTTTTTTTTTTCATTTTATTTATTTTTTGTTCTATGTGTCTTTCACATAAGGCATCTTGATCTCAGTTATCTCCCTGTACCTTCTAATCTGTCCTCTACCCTTGCAACCTCCCTCCTAATATTAAATAAAATAAAATTTAAGAGAAAATAAAAAAAGAGATAAAACAAAAAGAAAAGACATAAATATTTCATCATGCAAGCTGTAGTATAATAGTGAGTCACACAGTATATAATTTTGTATATATATATATATATATATATATATATATATATATATATATATATATATATATCTTTACTTGCAAGTGTTCCTTGCAAAGAGTCATTGGTCTGGTTCAAGGACTCTGGTTTCTGCTACACCACTGATACTGGGAACTCATTGGAGTTCCTCTTGGTTATCTGGTTGGTGACCTGTGTCAAGGAGATCCTGTAGCTTTGGATCTGCATGATGGACCCTTCACATGCTCCAGCAGATCTCAGATGGTGTGAATGTTGGTGTGGGCCAACTCATAACCCTGGTTCTGGGCCTGGGTAGTTGGTTAGTAGTATTGGTTAGCCAACCAGCTCACCCCTGTCCTCACCACCAGGGTGAGCTCTCTGGCATTGCCCTGTCTAATTGACCATATTCAGCAATGAGCATGGGGTGGGGACAGTTCTCCTGCTTTCATGACTTCAGGGTGGGCTCACCCATACCTATACCATGAGGGCCAGTTCTATGATATTGCCCTGGGGACATGCAGGTGCCAATCTCCCAGGTGCTGCAGCTGCTGGGGTGCTAGACACCTCTCCTGCTCTTATGACCTCAGGCCCAGCTCTTTCAGCCACCACAGGCACCAAGGTGGTGCAACTCTCCCTAGAACTTGCCACTGTGACAGAGGAAGGGAGAGGCAAAATCTCCCAATCTTGTGTCCTCGGGGTCAGCTCACCCACACCCCCATCAACAAGGTCAGCTCTACTGTGATGCCCAAATGAGGTGCAGGGCCCAATTTCCCAAGTGCTGCAGCTGATAAAGGGGATATTCAGTTCTCTAACCCACCACAGGTAGCAGGGTTGAAGAGGAAGGCATCTTTCCTTTACCATAACCACCACACTACAGACTAGGGGTGCAGAACCAGCTACCCTACTCTCATGCCCTAAAGGTCAGTTCTCCTGCAACCCTGTCTACAGGATCATCTCTATTGAAAGAATTTTTTAAGAATTTTCTACATGCTTATTTTATTTATATCAACCCCCAATATCTCTTCCCATGCCTTCTTTTCCTTCTATTCCCTCTTAACTTCATAACTTCTTTATTACTATTATATATATGTTTATACATAAGTTGATAAACATGTAAATACCATCTGCTGGGCCCATTTACTGTAGCTCATCTGTATATCTTTTTATGTCTGACCATTTGGGATTAGATGACCTACTGGGGGCTCATCCCTAGAGAATAGTGATTCTTTTTCTCTCTCTCAGCACTCATTAATTGCCTGTAGTTCTTCATTTGTGGATAGAGCCCCATGAGACTTCCCCATCCATGCTGCCATGTCAATTTCAGTTCTGTTTAGATGGCCATATGGTTAACATTTCTTGAATGCAACTTCCCAGTCATATTTAGTAGACACGCTCTCACATGAGATGGCATGGTTCTTTGGCTCTTGCAGTCTTTCTACCTCCTCTTCTGAGATATGCCCTGCACCTCAAACAAAGGGATTGTGTTATACATAAAACAATTCAAGCTAGGCACCCTGTTGTGTTTCATTGTTCATTGCATGTGAACAAGTTTTGAGTTTCAGTGGCGGCCTCCATCAGTGCAAAAAGAAGCTTCTTGGAGGATGCTGAAAGAAACAATTGTCTGTGGGTTTATCCACCACAGGATGGGTTATATCATGAGTCTCAGGTCCAGATGTTAATGCTACCATGTTCTAGCCCTCCACTGGGCTGGTGGAGTTGATGCTTGTGGTTCTATGTATCAGTACTGTGCAGACAACAGAGAGGAAATTGCCCTGTGTGGGACCTCTGACCCTTGCCTGTTTCCACGAGTGTTTGTCACTAACCTCCCTGATAACCAGAATCAGAAGAAAATGAATGAGAAAATGAATCACAGTCAGATGCAAGAAGACCCAAGAGGTCAGAGAAGTGGGGACTCCTTGCAGTGTGGGACAAACATAGAATTTTTCATGTGTGAGCTGAGTTACAGAGCTTGATGATAGACAGATGAAAGGCTGCCTTTTAAGATGAAGTTCTGTGTTCCTCCAGATGCACTGAACTCTTCTGCTCAACATGGGCTAAAGCCCTCTAAGGCTTTGCTGTCTAAGGCAATACTATTAAAAGTTAATGATGAGAGTTCTATTGCGCTTCCTCAGAGCATGTCCTAAGGACTTGACATGTGAACAGAAACCTCACCCAGGAAACTAGAAGCAGGCCTGGCTTTCAGGTCAGTGGTCCAGCTGGAACACAACCTTACCCATGTTGCACAGATATTTCATGATGACTGACATGAGCCATTGGCTTATAAGGATGAAGCATAAATCTAGGAATGATTTAGGAATGTGAATGGGCAGGGCAGGATTTGCAACCTTTGACCTTGGGTGTTAACATTCCTCTGCTCACACACATGGACCATATAGACAGCTCTCTTGAGGTTTAGGTAGATACTGATTATCTGACCTATAGAAACTAGAAGCAATAACTTGTTGAAAAATGACCTGATGATCCACATTGTGCAAGAGGTGTGCTGGTTAGTTTGTGTTACCTGACACAAACTAGAGACACCTGGGGAACCTCAATGAATTTCCTACATCATCTTGCTTTGTAGGTACATCTATACAGCACAGCATTAACATAATTATTGCTTGATTTGTGAGGGCACAGCCCACTGAGGATGGTGCCATCCCTAGGCAGGTCATCCTGGACTTTACAAAAACAAGTTAACTGAGCAAATGATGGACAGCAAGCCAGGAAGCACTGTTCCTCCATTGTCTCTGCCTCTGTTCCCATGAATTAGAATATGATACAAATAAATAATAAGAGTAGAGAAACTCAATGAGTCAAAATATTATGATTCACAGTTATTAATAGTATTGACAAATTTTAATTTATTAATTTTGTTTTTTAAAGCTTAACATTATTGGCTGTGTGATGGTCACATATGTTGTTATCCCCTGTCCTTGGGAGGCAAAGAGAGGCAGATTTCTGAGTTCTGGGTCAGTCCATCTACAGAGCTAATTGAAGGACAGCCAGAGCTACAAAGAAAAACCTTGTTTCAAAAAAAAAGATTAATGTTACTAATACTAGAAGTAAAATATGAGGCCTTACTGTCCATTCTTAGAACACTAAGAATTCCATGAGTACTTTATAGTTGTGTGCTAACCATTGGGTGGGCTAGATGAAGCAGACAAATTCCTAGAAGCCCGGAACCTACTGAGATAGAAGCCTGAAGAGACACAAAACTGACTTCATGAATAACACATACCTGAATCAATAAAGACACTTGACAAAAGTGAACAGTTTTTAATGATGAAAACAGACAAACTAGGTAGAGGATAGGCCAGTGTAGCAGGGGCACACATGAAAAAAATCACAGCCACCTCAGCATTCAGTGGAGACACTGACAGCTTTTCCTCTAAGACCAGGATCAACACCAGGATGCTGCTGTGGCCACTTCTGTTCAGTATTCCCTTAGGAGTCCTAGACAGAACAATTAGGCAACACAAAGAAATGAAAAGTGACCAGTTATTCAGCTGTAAAATATGTCTGAAGATGACATGAACTTATCTGTAGAAAATCCTAAAACGTCTACAGAAATTTCTGAAATTGGTGAACAAACACACCCACCTGAACTGTACTTTGGTAAATTAATATTGACCACAAAATTTAATGTCTTGTTTTGTCACATGCACAGAGATAGCAGTAGATGGAGTTATACAGGGCTTGAGGTAGCATGATGAGATTTGGAAATGGACAATGGTGATGATCACATGACAATATAAATGTGCTTCATGCCACTATGCTGTATGCTTCAAAATTGCTAAAGGAAGAAATTACACACACACACACACACACACACACACACACACACACACACACACATACACACACACACACACACGTGTATATATACTATGCAGATTCGATATATTATATCTTCCATATATTATGTATAATGTATAATATATATATACATCCAGGAAAAAAAACCATGTACACGGTCATCACAATGTTAATGCCACTCTCAGGATGAAACAGTACAGTGTGACCTTAAGTGAAGGATTTCCACCTATATATCAAACTGTACATCAACACTATTCAGGAAACAGTTATGTCCACAGTGAAACATGGACAATACCTTTTCCTGTCACTCTTCCTCACTACACATGGATGACTGTTGTCTAGAGAGCATTGATGTTAAGCAAAACTATTGGAGCATATGAGAGGATGGTAATCTCCATGCAAACACTGTACCATTTAACAGGGGACTCAGAGAATATGACATTTTGGGGGGTTCTTGTAGTTAATTCCCATTGATTCTGAGTGCTGGCTATGGATTTGATCTGAAACCTAAGTCTTAACCCCTTTGCGGTATTGATTACCATGTTGATGTCTTCGTTTTCTTTTGAAGATCAAATCTCACTTTGAATCCTGTCCTTTCCTTGTGCACACATTTATCCCAGGATTACAGGCATGAGTTACCATGCTGGCGCTACCCGAGTGGTAACTGATAATTTTTACCATTTGACTTTACTCCTTTTTGTACCTCATTGATAAAGAAATGCCCTCACCTTTCTGTAAGATGAGAAGACAGGTCACTAATTCACCACAGCCAGCCTGACTGGGAGACTGGTCTTTGAACTGACTGTGTTGGAGACCTCACACTTATACTGTCCAGCATCCTCCCTCCTGACAGGATCTATGCTGAGTCCACACTTTGTTGGGGACAGGGTCATCCTCTCTGTGAGCTGCAGGCTCTGATTATTGAAGACCCAGCGGATGGAGATTCCAGTGTTGGCTGAGAGGCAAGTGAAAACCACAGAGCCCTGTACTGGGACTGTGGTGTCAGTGACTCGCAAAAAGGGCTCTGACACAGGCTCTGCAAAGAAACAGAGGAGGAGAACAAATAACACTAGTCCTTCAGAGATCTCAACCAGCCCCCCTATAGTTCACACTTAATCAAACCTCCATGGTAGATAAGTTAGAACTGTGAAGATAATATCTTGCACTTTGGATCTGCCACCCATGGACTGTGTGATCCTGATTCAGGCACTGTTACCTGTGCCTCAGTTTCCTTATAATAGGACACACAGTGCATGATCATTGCCATGTCTATGAGTTAAGGTTAAGGTATAAGTAAAGGCCTGACCTTGGGATCTGGGTAAGCTGCTCATCTCAGCGGCATCTGTTTCTCTTTTCCCGAAGAAAAGAATTCCTTTGACTGGGCCCTTGAGGACAAGTAGCTTCCTGGAGAACTGTCACTCCCTTCAGGGATCCTGACTATCCTGTGAAATATCCTAAGCCCATGAGAAGAGTTGGCTTACATCCTGGCACCTGTCCACTGAGACTCAGGAGAAGGAGATGCCCGGTGACCTATGAACTGCAGCTGTCATGGCAGCTAACTCCATACTCTATGGGTCTTGGACAGTCCATAAAGCCTTGTTCCCTGTCAGCTCTAACAGGAAGTCAAAAGCAAACAGTGACAAAAAGCTCCCTAGTGTCATCTGGAGTCTAATCAGGAACAGAGATTTGGAGCCAGGGTTTCCTGGTATTCTCTGTGAGAACCCCATGGCTTCATCAGCCAGGGCCTGCCTGACTCCCACAGAGTCTTTCTGTGATCATGTGCATGGTGAAAGCCCAAAGTGTCTGGGATGAAGCTGACATCCTGGGGTTTAGTTTACCCAGAGCATGTCCTCTTCTCTGCAGGTGGAGACAGGTGAGTAGGTCTGACCTATTGCAGTTTGTCTACACTATGTGTATCCTGCAGTAAGAGTCCAAACCCCAGTGTGGGGGCACAGTGAGTGGGAGAGAGAGAAGGCACAGCCCAGTCCTGACAGTTCAGTGTATGAAGTAGGATAAGCCACAGTCATCAGCCTGAGGCCATAGAGAGTCACTTACTCTTCACATGGAGTTGCACATATGCTTTTTCAATTATGAAATCTCTGTTTGAAGTTTGAAGTGTGTAGAATCCTGCATCTTTCTCAGTGATGCCCTGGAGCAGCAGAGAACCGTTGGTGTACACCATCTCTCTTCCTCTGTAGGCAGGTCCCCTGATGATGTAATTTATGGCTCTGCTATAGTCTGCAATTTTAAGGTTCTGCATGCTATGCACCCCTTTGTACCAGGAAAAGGTTCGCAGATCTTCTGGCAGATTATGAACAAGGAGAAGAACGCTTTCCCCTTCAGCAGCATTCTGTGGCACTGGTTCTATGGTGAGTGGAGCAGAAGTGAGAGGGTTGCAGCAAGCAGAAAGGGAGGCTGGAAATAAGAAGAGAAATAGTCATTTCATGGGGTCATTGTGCTTGGTGGATAGATGATGACCTCTGTCCTGAGGAGATGGATTCATGGTTGAACCTAGAGATGTAGGTGTGGGTATGCATATCCCACCTGGGGAGAGTTCAGAAACGTGATGTCCTCCATTCCCTTAGTCCACTGAATGTGTCATTTCTCTCCATGGAACTCTCTCCCAGGATGTCTACATAGCTGACCCTCACTGCCCTCAGTCAGACACTGCTCACACTCACACACACTGAGGTTTGTGATGATGTCTCCTCTGACCTTTTTCTCTATATACCCTGGATCCTCACTTTCTGACTTTTTCTCAGTTTTTCTTTGTGGCTTCAGTCAACCTCTGACTTCACCTTCTAGATGTCCTTGATGCTCTGCACTGTAGCCCCCGGGGCTAGTGCTGGATGAAGGCGGGAGCACTGTGGTCTTCTCGGCAGACTTAGGTATCAGAAAACACTCAGGAACTAGGCAGAATAACTTTTGTCAACTTGACACAAGCTAGAATCAATTTGACAGAGGAAGCATCAAATGAAAATGCCATCAACAAAGTGAAGTGTTGGGAAACCTGTAGGACATTTCTTTTTTAAATTGGTGATTGACATAGAAAGGTGAAACCCAATGAGAATACATCCAGGTCTGGGCTAGTGGTCCTATCTGCTATAAGAAGCAGGCTGAGCCGGGCGGTGGTGGCGCACGCCTTTAATCCCAGCACTCGGGAGGCAGAGCCAGGCGGATTTCTGTGAGTTCAAGGCCAGCCTGGGCTACCAAGTGAGTTCCAGGAAAGGCGCAAAGCTACACAGAGAAACCCTGTCTCGAAAAACCAAAAAAGAAAAAAAGAGGCCGGGTGGTGATGGTGCATGCCTTTAATCCCAGCACTTGGGAGGCAGAGCCAGGCAGATCTCTGTGAGTTCGAGGCCAGTCTGGGCTACCAAGTGAGTTCCAGGAAAGGAGCAAAGCTACACAGAGAAATCCTGTCCCAGAAAAAAACAAGAAAAAAAAGAAAGAAGAAGCAGGCTGAGCAAGCTGTGAGGAGCAAGCCAGTAAGCATCACTCCTCCATTCTCTCTGCATCAATCCTGGACTTTTATATATGAAACTCTCATGTTTAGAGCTATGAAATGCCACAGTTTGACATGGATGGCCAAAACATTTTTTCCTGTCATCTCAAAGGAAATAAGATACCAGTCTGGGCAAAATACTCCCCAGGGTCATGTGTAGTTGAGTAGCAAATGACTAGGACCAGGGCTTCCTAGTGATCACCAGTCTGTGAGGTTGTCATGGGTTCTTCACATGCATGGCTAGAGCCTCCGGAGAATGGGTCAACTCAGACATCTTAAACTGAGTTACTTTCCATCAAGTTCTCCCTTGATACAAGGGGAATCATGAGATGGGGTCTGATCTATGGCCATTTGTCTCCACCATGTGTGTCCTGTACTAAATGCTCAAACTCCAATATGGGCATGAAATGGAGAGGGAAGGTAGGCACTGGCTAGGCATGACAGTCCTGTGTGTCTTAATCCCACCCGGCACAGAGTGATCACAATCACTTACTGTCCACCTGGAGTTGCACATGTGTTAATTTCATTTTCAGGTCTCTACTCAGAGTTCGTAGGGTGTAGAATCCGATATCATTCAGGGTGATGTTGTGGAGCAGTAGGGATCCATTGCTGTACATGGTCTCTCTGCCACTGTGTGCAGGGCCCGGCACACTTGAATTCTTGCCTACCATGTGTCGGGCAACTTCATGGTTCTTGAACACAATCACACCTTTGTACCAGAAAAGGCCTAGAAGATTCTCCTGGAGATTGTGAACAAGTAGAAGAACGCTTGCTCCTTCTGCAACTCTGGGTGGCACTGATTCAATAGTGGGCTGAACAGAGGTGGGAGGGTGTGCATAGGTTAAAATGGAGGCTAGAAGGGAAGAGAGAGATAACCATCAATTTAGGGACCTGTGTATTTGGCTAAAATGGGGCCATGTCCTACGTGGATGTGTCCATTGCTCAGCCTAGGGGTATGGGTGAGTGTCTCCCTGTCCTACTTGGTGGAGGTCAGCACGTGACCTCTGTTCACTCTGAGTCCCTGTGTATGTCATTTCTTCTGTATGGGGCTCCCTCCTCAATTGTCAACATGGCCCCAGCTCACTACCCTGAGACCCCTGCTCACATCCGGTGTAGATACTGAGGAAATGCCTCTCTGACCTCTTCCTCTACACATCTTGTCTTCACTCTCTGACTCTTTGTTGTTGTCCTCCACCTCTTATGGTTCCAATCAACACCTGACTTCACCTTCTAGCTTTTTTTTCCTGCTCTGTCTTCCAGTCAAGTAGGACTGAGGAATGTGACAAACAGGATTGGTCTTCCCTTTTTTAAAGTCTGCCTAGAAAAAAACTACTTACCTGTGGAGAATGAAAGAATGGATGATGTCCCCGGACCCTGTATGCCCATGGATTTATTTCAGAAATTCATAGGTTTGGGAATACAGTGATGAATGCCTCCATTTGCTTTGATTTTTTTACACTTTTACTTATTATATCTGTGTGTGAGTTTGTGTGTAGGACCATGTCTCAGGGTGTATGGGTGGATGCAGGACACACTACCTAGATGGAGGTCAGGTTACAACTTGTGATCCTTGGTTCTCAGGTAGTCAGACAATGAGACAAATGCTTATATCCCCTGAGCCATGTCATTGAGCAACAATAGCTTGTTTTTCTATTTATGAAGTCATAGCTCCTAACATCAGTCTTCAGATGGTTGTGGCCACAGTGATAAAGCTTGGATAAAAACAGTCTCACCCTTACTTTTTCTTATTAGCCAAATATTTCCTGCTGCTTCCCTTTGTCTTCTCCCTACAAACCCCAAGACTCCTCTCAGGTCCTTGTCCCCCTTAGGAGACGTCAGACAGTAGATCAGTCCTGTGCTCTCACATGCTGTCAAACTGTAGTCTCCTCACCTGTGAGCAGGAGCCCCGGATGGGTAATATATCCTTTACATAGGGGGAAACGAGTGTCTCCATGGTCTCTGTGGCTTGATCTGTCCTTCCCCTGTGGCACTTCTGCTCCCAGCCTGTACTCTCATTCCCCCATCTGAGCTGAGCCTCCTCCTAGGCAGGAGCATCTCCAGGACTTCCACAGGCAGGGGATGGTTCTGTCTTCCAAACCCTGCTCTGGCCCCTCACTCTCAGTGCTTTCCCATGTCCCTCTCCCCTTCTCTCTTTATGTCTTAGTCCTCCAGACCACACAGTGAGCAACAAACTGAGCATCCCTGTGCCCTGAGAAAACACAGCTCACCCTGGAGCTGCCCTCTGCTGTGTCCTGGCCTTGTTCTGTGAGCAAAGAGGGAACCTCTGCACTTTGCTGAGACATGGAAACCCAGCTGGGTGCCGAGACTGTTCTGTGTTCTCAATACTCTAGAAACATGGAAGTTGCTCTCAGCGAAGTGTCAAAAGGATCTGTGGGGACTCCAAAAGCACAAGCTCAGTGATGTGCAGGCAGGGGACATCTATTCTCACTGCAGTCACTAGTGAGGGATCTGGCCCTGGACAAAGGCTCAGAAACAGTTTGTCATGAGTTTCCAATTCTGAGTGTGTGGGAGGAGGTGACCTAAGTCCTATAAAGAGGACTCAGGGCTCCACCACCTCATGCATGATTTTAAGAGAATGCGCACACTTCCTGTTTGCTGACTGTGTTAATGGGTCTACCTCTGTGCTCTCTGGCATTTATAGATGCCTTGGACCTCTGTCTAGCTAATTCCCCTGGCTACCGTTATCTTTCCAAAGGAAATACATAAAGGGGAAATGAGCATGAACCCCTGGAAGTATATCAGATTCAGGAAGAAGCCAGTAGTTTGGAGAAGGCTGTGTCAGTGACCTCCAGGTCTGTAGGGATAAGAGTGGGAGGCAGGATACAAGGTAAATTCCTGGCTCAGGCAAATAGTCTTGAGTGTTGACTACGTGTGATCCTCCCCCTGGTGATCACTGCAGGAACTGCAGTTCACTTCTGGGAGCTATCCAGATTAGCAGAGCCTGCAGCCATTTCCCTGAAGGGAAGAATTCCATGAGTTGTACCACAGGGGACAAGAACCTGTCAGGAGGACCTGTGCATTCAGTCCCTCTTTTCAGAGACCCTGGCCTTCTTGTGAAGTCTCATAAGCCCATCAGGACAGTTAGTTAATGGCCTGGATATCTGCCTAGCTATGTTCTCCCTGTTCCCAACCATAGGGAAGTCAAAATCCAACCATTACAAATGCTACTCAGGACCATCAGAAGTTGAGTCTGGGACAGAGGTCTGGATCCAGGGCTCCAGATGTCCCTCACTTCCCTTTGTGAATCCCATTTTTCCTCAACCACTCACTACATTCATCACTCATGGTCTTTCTCAAGGACACATCCTGGGGAGAACACCAACAGTCTAGACAGAGGTTGATATCCTAGGCTGAGTTACCTACCATGCATCCACTTGTGTGCAAAGTGAGATCAAATGAAGGATTCTGAACTACTGCAGTTATTCTCTACCATATGTGTCCCACACCAAATGCTCAAACCCCGACATGCAGACACATGCAGAGGGGAAGTAGGCACAGGCTGGATTTGGCATTTCTCTGTGTGTCCAGTGGAAAGAACCCCACCCAGCACCCAGAGTTCAAGAAGAATCACTTACTGTGCACGTGGAGGTACATGGATGTCACTGATACAATTTCTGCTTGTCTACTTATGGTTCGAAAGGTGTAGAATCCTGTGTCCTTGTGGGTGACACTCTGGAGCAGCAGGGATCCATTGCTGTACACTGTCTCTCTTCCGCTGTGTACAGGCCCTGTTACACTTAAATTGTATTTCAGTGAATAGATGGCAATTCCACGTTTCAAATTTGTCACGCCTTTGTACCAAGCAAAGGCTAGCAGATTATCTGGCAGATTGTGGACCTGTAGAAGGACATTGTCTCCTTCGAACACATTGGGCGGCAGTTCAATGGTGATTTGGGCAGTGGTGGGTTGATACCAGCAGCTTAAAAGGGAGGCTACAAGGAGAAAGGGGGAAAGCATCAATATTGAGCAGATGTGATCATGACTCAGCTTAGGTGTTTGACTAGAAATGTGCTAACCATGCTTGATGGAAGGGAGCAACATGACCTCCATTTCCTCAGAGCCTCTGACTGTGTCTTTTCCTCTATAGGGAAAAACCTTCTCACTTGTCTGCCTGGCTCTCCCCTTCAGTGTCCCCATACCCTCCTCACATAAAGAGTATTTCTTGTGAGGAAGCCACTCTGACCTCCTCCTCTAGGGGGTCCTTATGTTCTGACATTTTCTTCCTCTGTTCTCTTTGTGTTATCAGTCATCTCCTGGTATCCACCTCTGGATACACTGACTTTGAATCTGATAGATCCAGGGCTGTGTAAGGATAGGGATTGGTGTGACCTTTTAGGAAGGTTCAGTTCCTAAAATAGTCTCAAACATCAATGAAGAAATAAAAATTGAAAGAAGCTGGGAGGTGGTGATGCACATCCTAAATCACAGCAATTCAAAAGTCAAAGCAGGCAGTTCTCTGAGTATGAGGCCAGCCTGGTCTACACAGTGAGTTCTAGGATAGTCAGGAATATACAGAGAAACACTGTGTTGGGGTGGGTGAAAAAAGAAAAAAGGAAGGAAGGAAAAGTAGAAGGAAGGAAGTAGTGAAGGGAGCAAAAGAGGGAGGGAGGGAGAAAGGGGGAGGGAGGGAGGGAGGGAGGGATGGAGGGAGGGAGAAAGGAAGGAAGAAATGAAGAAAGGAAGGAAGGATGGATGGAAGGAAGCAAGGAAGGAAGTTAGGAAAGTGTGTCCATGGATTTATCTACATAATTCCCATTTGTAGCTAAGGGCAATAATTATACTCAAGAGTGATTTAAATTTTTTTACATTCACTTATATACTCTAAGTATATATTTCTAAAGGCACATGTCTCAGTGTACATATGAGCAGGTCCGTGCCACAGCAGCTGTGTTGAGGGCAGAGAAGGGCCTGTGGGAGTCTGTTCCCTCTATCTACCCTGTGAGAGCTGAGGACTGAATGCAGGTTGCCATGTCTCCACACACTGAGCCATCTCTCTGCCCTACCCCGTTTCAGTTCCACTGAGAGTCACACTGTCATTGCTGCCATCAGACTTCAGAACATTTGAGCCAATGCAATTGACTATGAATAGGAAGTGTTTGGGGCTTTTAACTTCCCCTCATCACCTCCTGTCCACTGAGATCTTCAGATTGCTGAGCCTCTGTCCCTCACTCTACCTTCTGCCCTGTGACTACAGACAAAAACCTCAAGTCTTCTCTCAAGATCCTGTCCTCTTTACGAAACTCCAGCTTGCTTCTGAGTTCCCCTCCCCCACATGGCTAGAGAGTGGGTACACTTACCTGTGAGCAAGAGCCCCTGCCAGGGGGTGCATCCCTTGCAAGAAATCATAAAGGACACCTCCATCTCTCTTCTCACTGTCTGCCCTCTGAGGAGGAAAGCTTCAGCTCCAGCAAGGTGCTCAGTCTCTTCTGTTCTTCCTCCCTATGAGCTGAGTGTCCTCCCAGGCAGGAGCACTTCCCAGAATCCAGTGGGCTCTGGGTGGCGGTATTTTGTCCCCTCCACTCCCAGTGCTTCCGGCATCCATATCTACTTCCCTTTACATTTCTCCTCCAAGCAGCACATTGAGCAACAAGGCTGATAAGCATCCCCATGCCCTCAGAGAACAATGGCTCATCCCAGGACTGACATCTGCTGCTCTGTCCTGGCCTTGGGTCTGTCAGCACCAGAGGGAGTCCCATCCTGCTTATGTGTCCTTGTGACACAGAGACCCAGCTGAGCATCTGGTCTGCCCTGTGTTCTCAATGCTCTGGGGAGGTGGGATTTACACCAAGCAGAAGGTGGCAGATGCCAGTTAAAGCTAGAAAGGGGCCAGCTGAATGATCAATAGGGATGGAGATCAATTCTTTTTCACTAGTGTCACCAGTCAAAGTTATGATCCTGGAGAGAGGCCCAAGAGCCATTGTGTGAGGAGTTTCATGTCCTCAGTATTGGGAAAGACATGACCTCTGTGTCCTGGAAAAGCTCCCTCTTCCTATGGAGGAATTCAAGACAATATTCTGGACTCCTGTGTTGGATGATCTGTGTGTTGGGTGAGCCCATGTCCTCCCTATTTTCCTGGGTCATCTTTGTCCTTTGCCTAGGTGATTCCCTGGTAGAAATCCTGTCTATGAAGGATGCCTGAAGCGAGGGGACTTTCACGTTCCCCATGCATAAAGATATTCTCAGACACATGAAGCAGCCAGTAGGTCAGAGCAGGGCTGAGGAACAGTCATGGAAATGAGTCTCCTACTTAAGGTCATGACTCAAGGAAAGAGTTGTCTAATTGTTGAGTATGTGTCCTGGTGATCACTTGGAAAACTGAAGTCTCATATCTAGGACTTCAGGAAAGAGGGTTAACACGTCAACTGTGACCTGCCCTGATACCCTGAGCACAGGTGGGATAGAGGGCCTATCATCCTGTTCACTGTACTCTCTAGAACTCCTAATTCCATCTAGTATAGGGTGGGTCTAGGCAGGGTTCCAGATCTTTCCTGGGAAGACCTGGACTACATTTAAAAATAGTGTACATCCAGAGGATGGAGATCCTTGGTAGGAGCCTTGTACCTCCAAATTTTCAAAATAAAGTCCTGGGATACTTATCTTGAGACTCAAAGGAGAGGACACCAATGTAGGGCTGCACCTGCACTCACTGCCAAGTCTCTGGCATCTAAATCTTTCCTTTGTTTTGGCCACAGGGAAGTAAGGGGTTTGGTTCTTATATACATAGAAAATTGATTCAAAAGGATGTGATAGCTGTTGTTCTCTATATGCTGTTTCTCCCACTGTGATTAAAAAAAAAAACACCTTGAGAAAAAACAGTTTAGGAAAGTGTATTAGTCGGGGTTCTCTAGAGTCACAAAACTTAGAGAATATATATATAGTGGTAGTTTGAATGTAATTCACCCCAAATAATGTCATAGCGAGTGGCACTACTGAGAATTATTCTTTTCTTAGAGAGGGTATGGCCTTGTAGAAAAAAGTATGTCACTGTCTGGGTAGGATTTGAGGTTTCCTATGCTAAGGATGCTTCCCATTGAGTCAATTGACTTCTTGTTGCCTACAAGATGTAACCCTCTCAGCTCCAGCAGCATCTCAGCTTGCATACCATCATGCTCTCCATCAATATGATAATAGCCTACACCTCTGAAACTATAAGCAGGGCACCCCAATTAAATGTTTTCTTTATAAGAATTGCCATAGTCATGGTGTCTCTTCACAGCAATGAAAACTCTAACACACACACACACACACACACACACATACTTATGTCTGTTTCTATATGGGAATATTTGGACTTACAGACTGCAGTCCAACAATGGCTGGCTGTGAATGGAAAGTCCAAGAATCTAGTAGTTTCTCAGTCCCATGAGGCTGGGTATCTCAACTAGGCTTCTGTATGTGCTGGAATCCAAAGAAATTGGCTCCAGTGCCAGTGAATGAATGCATGTGCTAACAAGATGAGAGCAAGCAGGCAAAGAACAAATGAACCCTTCCTCAATTGTCTTTAGATAGGCTTCCAGGGAAGATGTGGCCAAGATTAAATGTGTGCCTTCCCACTTCAAGATCTGGATTTAGGGCGTGTCGCCCTGCCTCGAGATTCAGATCAAAGGCACATTGTCTTCCTGCCTCGACGTCCAGATTGCAAGTGTACCCTCCATTTCTAGATTGTAGTTCATTCCAGACGTAGTCAAGTTTGACAACCAAGAATAGCCACCACAGAAAACAAAGGATCCACTTCTCTTCCAGGTTTGGGTAGCACTGAAGGAAGTCAAGGCAGCAAAATCACTCTCTGTCTTACACTTAACTGGCTTTCTTAATCAGTCAAGGACCATCTGCCTAGAGATGGTGCTGCCCATAGCAGCCTGGGCCCTCCTGCATCAATTAAAGCAATCCCTCACAGATATGTCCACAGCCAGACTTGATAAAGACAGTTATGCAGTTAAAATTCTTTTCCCCCAAGTGACTTTGCGCTGGGTCTAACTAGGACACTATTTCAGACTGCTAAGTCTTCAGGGAGACTCCACAAGAAGTTACCCCTTCTCCAAGTGAGAGTCGGTTTCTGTTTTCTGTGGTTACCACATGTGCTGGTGTCTATAGCCCCTCAAAGCTGGACCTTGAGTACCTGAGCACAGCTCTGGGGTATCTGCCCTGATTTCACTTTTTACACAACCCAGGACCTGAGTCCAGGGAACCTCGGATGTGTACCACTGACATGGTGAAGACTTAGTGAAACAGCATCATCAAAAAATTGGTTTCTGGACTGTGGTCAAGTAGGGATGGGAACGTGAGTGATCAGGTTGGTGAAGGATGAAGGGGAAGAGTACTGAAAGAGGTTACTGGACAGGGGGAGGGTATTCCAAGTCAGGAAAAAGCACATGGGAATCACGCAAGAATCTACAAGGCCCCAGCTAAGACTCCCAAAAATAGTGCATATGTAGCCTGAACTTGTCATCCCCTGTGACCAGGCAAGACTTCAAGTAGAGGGATTGGGACACCAACTCAGCCACATAACCTTTCACCTATAGTATGTCCTGCCTGTGGGACATGCTGGGGTAAGTGTGGCCTAGAAATTGAGGGAGTGTCCAAGCAATGACTGATCTAGACTAAAACCCATGTCAGGAGAGTAAGCTCACCCCTGATACTGACTGGGCCACCAGGACCCACAGGCTGGATGACCCAGAGACCTATGATAGAACCAAACATGACTGGACAAAAAAATAGGTTAATGTGCCCGGCGGTTATGGCACACACCTTTAATCCCAGCACTTGGGAGGCAGAGCCAGGCAGATCTCTGTGAGTTCAAGGCCACCCTGGTCTACAGAGTGAGATCCAGGACAAGAACCAAAATTACACAGAGAAACCCTGTCTTGAAAAACAAAAACAAGCTCTTTGCTGCCAGATCTCCGCCATCATGGGTCGCATGCACACTCTTGGGAAGGCCTGTCCCCGTCTGCTCTGCCCTACCATCATAGTGTCCCCACATGGTTGAAGCTGACACCTGATGACTTGAAGGAACAAGTTAACAAACTGGCCAAGAAAGGTCTGACTCCCTCCCAGATAGGTGTGATCCTGAGGAACTTGCATGGTGTGGCACAGGTCCATTTTGTGACTGGTAATAAAATCCTGAAAATCCCTAAGTCAAAAGGCCTTCCCCCGACCTCCCTGAGGATCTGTACCATTTGATTAAGAAAATGGTGGCTGTCCAAAAGCATCTTGAGAGGAACAGAAAGGATAAGGATGCTAAATTCTGCCTGATTCTGATAGAGAGCAGAATTCACCAGCTGGCTCATTACCATAAGACTAATCGGGTCCTCCCGCCCAATTGGAAATATGAGTCATCCATAGCCTCTCCTCTAGTGGCATAAGTTCTCTTGTGTACACAGCAAT
This sequence comes from Peromyscus maniculatus bairdii, assembly GCF_049852395.1. Taxonomy (NCBI): domain Eukaryota; kingdom Metazoa; phylum Chordata; class Mammalia; order Rodentia; family Cricetidae; genus Peromyscus; species Peromyscus maniculatus. Next base: position 27,458,834 of record NC_134852.1, on the reverse strand, counting down.
AAAATCACTTTGAATAAAAAAAAGAAAAAGAAAAAGAAAAAATAGTTCAATGATGCTTAGCGATATCCTGCTATTCTCATAGATTGGTTGCTAGTCCAACTGTCATCAGAAAGGCTTCATCCAGCAACTTATGGAAACAGATGCGGACCCACAGTCAGACATTAGGCAGAGCCTGGGGAATCTTGCAGAAGAGGGGGAGAAAGGATTGTAGGAGCCAGGGAGTTCAGAGACACCACAAGAAAAGCCACAGAATCAACTAACCTGGGCTTACAGGGGCTCATGGAGATTGAATCAACAACCAGGGAGCCTGAATGGGACTGACTGAGGCACTCTACATATATGTTATAATTGTTGAACTCAGTCTCCTTGTGGGACTCCTAACAGTGGAAACAAGGACTGTCTCTGACTCTTTTGCTGGCTTTTGGGACCCTATTCCTTATACTGGGTAGCCTTGCCCAACCTTAATACATAAGGAGGTACTTAGTCTAACTGCAACTTGATCTGCCATGTTTTGTTTATATCCATGGGAGGCCTGTCCTTTCCTGAACAGAAATGGAGGAGAAGAGATTTGAGAGTGGGGATGAAGGAGGGGACTCTGAGGAGAGGAGGGAGGAGAAACAACAGCCAGGACAGTAGATAGATAGATAGATAGATAGATAGATAGATAGATAGATAGATAGATAGATAAATGGGTAGATAGATGATAGATAGATAGATAGATAGATAGATAGATAGATAGATAGATAGATAGATGAATGAATGAATGAATGAATAAATAAATGCACATCAGTTACATTATGACTCAGAACAGGCCTCCCAAGCATGTCCATAACCAGCCTCTTCTGGCTCCATTAGAATCAGAGCAGAAGCCAATCAGCAGCTTAGACAAGACAGGAGCTGGGAGCATTTGGGGTAAAGGAACATGAACATGGCTCAAAGAAGTGGATGCCCTTTCTGGGTTATAGATATCATGAAAGCAAATGGAGGGGAATGAAAGGAATGAGTTAATGACAGAAAAAAATCTACTTGACCTTCAGTACAGTCCCTTTCCCTGGGAAGTTCCTACATTCAAGGAGAAATCCCTTTTCATATTCTAAAACCAATCCAGGGTCACTCAGAAGAAATCAGAGATGCAAGATGAGGAAGAAGACATAAAGCTAGAATCTTGTGAGAAAATTGGAATGGTCACAGGCCAGAAATTAAATTCTGTGTCTATTCATAAAAACAAGGTTTCACTCCAAGACTCAGTGCTGACATTTCAGGGATCATTTACCAAGACCTGTATTTTTCTTCACTGTGCTACAATTGAGGCCAATGACAGAGTTCTGGACATGGGAGATATAGGGTCCACTATTATTAGTAGTGAGTTGGAGATAAAGCACTTGTGATAGGATGACTGTGGCTTCCAATTGGTGAGCCAAGAGTACTGTGCAGGGGGGAAAGAAGTTGTATGGAAGGAGATGTTGAAGGTTGACCCTAGATGGAAATTAATAGCAGAGGGAGATATGATTGGGACATCAGGAAGATGTGGAGCAAACAGTATAAAGCTACATGTGACGTCAGCAGAGGAAAGGGGAAATCATTGTCTGTAGAAGGCCATAGTATCTCTCTGAGCTGTGCTATAACCTTAGTTAAAGGGTGCCAACCAGAGCTGTGGTGCAGATTAGTAGAAGAATACTCATGTAGCATGCACAAGCCCCTGATTCATCACCAGCACAACACATAAACACATCCCCTATTGTAGTCTTTAGGATATCCTGCTCCAAGACAACCCCCAGGGTTTGCAAAAAATTCCAAGAATGTGGCAAGGGCTAAACTTTTCTATCTGATGGGAATTAGAAAAGAAACACATACTTCCTAATGATAGCTTTCTCTTTTACTTCATCTTGAAAAATCTCTTTCTAAAAATATCTCTGTCACCACACAACTACATATTTTTCCATACAGCTACATATTTCTCTACACATTTCTCACAACAGAAAAACTCTGGACAATATATGAGTTACATTTTGAGGGTCAGAAACATTCTGATAACACACGAGAAATCACACAGTATCTCTTGGGCTTGGAATGTCATGCTGACTGGCCAGTGAGTGAATAAACATGGCAACTCTTGGCTGTCAGCCAGGTTCCCTAGTGTGCAGGCTGTAAAGGTGGGAGCATGGTGCTCAGCATTTCTTGACAGAAAGTGACAATGAAATTCAGGACCTAAACAATAAACAGTTACTTGACTGAACCTTGAGTCTTGTATCATAAAACTAAGGTTACTTTGTACAGCAAGTCAATTGCAGCAGGGAGTTGTATGCTAAATGTTATTAGCCTGATTTTGCAAGTGAAGAACTGGCACTAAAGATGCTTCATGCCTGACCTTGGTTCAATAACCAGACATGAGGAATCTGTCCTTGTGCAATATATTTGCAGGGACAACCAGTCTGCTTTGAATTTGTTTTGAGGTTATAAATTATCTACTATCTATAAAAAGTTGTCTTTGTAGCTGAGAATACTGTTACTTTCCTATGTCAGCCTGAGCTATGAAAAATATCCTAGTATTATTTCTATTCATCAAAATTGTACAACTTAAGAAGAAATCATCTTCCTGACCATACACAGATAAATTTGCCCAAAACGTATAAAACACACTACCAATGGGCTGTGGAAAGAATCCCACAGCTGTTCTTTTTAGGGAGGAATTGTGGGAGCACATGAGAAAATACAGACAGAAACAAATGGTATCCACAAATAGTAGCTCCACAGTCTTTGCCTAGTGAGGCTCCCCATCAGAGAGTTATTCATCTGGTGGGGCAACCAGTTGAATATTAGTTGTCAACTACTGTATATTCTATGGCCTCTGACAACTCCTCCTTTTTCATTTAATCAAAAGAAGCATATAAATCTCTCTTAGGGCAGTAAATAAGGTGAATAATTAAAAGTCTGAAGATGACTAGAAGAATGATAAGTAATATTGTAATGATTCTGAAATTAATAAGTGTGGTGGTATTGTGTTCCCCAAAATATTGTGTACTCTAATAAATTTATCTGGGGTCAGAGAACAGACAGCCACTAGATACAAAGGCTAGAAAATGGTGGCACTCGCACCTTTAATCCTAGCATTCCAGAAAGTAGAAACATATATAAGGTGTGAGGACCAGAAACTAGAAGATTTTGGCTGGTTAAGCATTTGGCTGGTTAAGCTTTCAGGCTTTGGAGCAACACAGTTCAGCTGAGATTCATTCTGGATGAGGACTCAGAGGCTTCCAGTCTAAGGAAACAGGACCAGCTGAGGAACTGGCAAGGTGAGATAGCTGTGGCTTGTTCTGTCTCTCTGATCTACCAGCATGGACCCCAATAACTCGCCTCAAGTTTGATTTTATTAATAAGAACTTTTAAGATTCCTGCTACATCTGGTACCCAATGTTCGTGTTACGAATTCATGAAAAAGCTGTTTGCCTGTGGCTTTGTGAGCCCCAGCTCGGGCCCAAGCTACACTCAGCCAGTTGTGATGGCACACGCCGGTTGGATTTGCTGAAGGAGACAGAGGCAGGAGGATCCCGAGTTTGAGGCCGGCCTAGGAGGCTTGGGAGAAGCTTTGGCCCAGACTGAGCCACAAACAGTGGTGGGACCATGGAAGCAGTGGCTACTACTCCACGTTGCCAGCTCCTTCTCATCATGTTGGTGATGCTGCTACCTGGGACGAAGGGTTTACTGCTGCTGGTTCAGAGAAGAATTGCCAGGACCATCGTGTTACAAGAATGCATCGGCAAAGGTCAGTTTGGAAAAGTTTGGCAAGACAAATGGTGGGGAGAAATTGTTGTGAAGATTTTCTGTTCTAGGGAAGAATGTTCATGGTTCCGAGAGACAGACATTTATCAGACTATGATTGCTCCAAACCACAGAGGAGGCAAAAAAAAAAAAAAACTGCAGGAAACCATGACCATGCCTAACAGTGATTTTGAAATCTTCAAAAATATGACAGGATCCTACAATGATGATTCCACATGGACTATGATAAAGCCATTAAGCCAATTAACACCATGGAAAAAATCAACTTTGGACTACAAACTGGTCAGGACAGTTTCGAGATGACTAGCTGAGATGATCCAGCTTGACAGACTACTTGAACAAAGACTTGAAACAAGCCCTGAACTTTCCTATTATCCAGAGACGGGAAAAACGATACAGGACTTGATGATTAACCCCAAAATTTTCTTTTCAAGATTCCCTAAAGATATCTTCACCCCTAGAAAGCAAAAAGAAAAAGAGAATATAGATATGAGATAGATCATCGAATCTACTCTGAGAAAAAAGATAAAGAAATAATAGGATAAATAGGTAGATCATTGAATCTACACTGAAGAAAAAAGGGGAAGATATAAAAATGACAAAAGGTAGACTACTGAATGTATTATGAAAAGAAAAAAGAGAATATGGATATGATAAGATAAAAAGGGAGATTATGGAATCTACTTTTAAAAAGGAACTACTTGTTTTAAATAAGTAATGAAAATTTTTTGGTCTGAGTTTTTCAGATGTTACTGGACTGGACATTGTTAATATATATAATGGAGTTTTTATCTGAATCTGTCAAATGTTAATGGACTAGATATCATTAATGTAATTTTTGGTTGTATATATTGTATATACTTATTGGATAGTTTTTCTTGTATTAGTTATAAGCTTTTTTAATTTTAGACAACAAGAGAGGAAATGTGGTGGTGTTGTGTTCCCCAAAATATTGTATACTCTAATAAATTTATCTGGGGTCAGAGAACAGACAGCCACTAGATACAAAGGCTAGAAAATGGTGGCACTCACACCTTTAATCCTAGCATTCCAGAGATAGAAATCCCTCTGGATCTCTCTGAGTTCAAGGCCACATTGGAAATAGCCAAGCATTAATCCCAGAAAGCCAGCCTTTAATCCCAGGGAGTGGTGGTAGAAAGTAGAAACATATATAAGGTGTGAGGACCAGAAACTAGAAGACTTTGGCTGGTTAAGCATTTGGCTGGTTAAGCTTTCAGGCTTTGGAGCAACACAGTTCAGCTGAGATTCATTCTGGTTGAGGACTCAGAGGCTTCCAGTCTAAGGAAACAAGACCAGCTGAGGAACTGGCAAGGTGAGATAGCTGTGGCTTGTTCTGTCTCTCTGATCTACCAGCATGGACCCCAATAACTCGCCTCAGGTTTGATTTTATTAATAAGAACTTTTAAGATTCCTGCTACAAATAAGAATCAATAGTCTGCATTGATATTTAATCAATGTTTATATCAATAATCTATATTTATCATTAATAATCAATAATCTATATTTACAATTAATCATAAATCAATAATCTATATTGATGATAAGATGAGAACTAGTTTAAACACCTTTGTAGGTGTAGTTGTGTATGATCCCAGAACATCTCTATTCGCAAAAGGGCAAAGGAGGCCGGGCGGTGGTGGCACACGCCTTTAATCCCAGCACTCGGGAGGTAGAGGCAGGCAGATCTCTGTGAGTTTGAGTCCAGCCTGGTCTACAAAACGAGTTCCAGGAAAGGCACAAAGCTACACAGAGAAACCCTGTCTTGAAAAACAAAAAACAAACAAAAAAGGGCGGAGGGGTAATATAAAAATTTATAATAGCATGATATGATGTGATTAGGTGTGTCTAAATATTATGAATCTGAGTATCATAAAAGTATAGCCTTCTCTAGAACAATAATTTTATGTATTAATCTTTAATCAATATATTTTTAAATAAATGATGGCAATGAAATATTTTTAGATATAGAGTTTACCTGAATTAGTGGTGTGCATCTGTTGAACCAAGGCTGTGGCTGAAGTTGACCTATATCTGTAAACTTGCAATCAAAGCAATTAATAAACCATTTAGCTATGAGAGGGCAGTACCAATTTGTCTCAATACACACATAGCAAGATTTACATATGAGAACAATTGTCAGAAGTACACATGGAAATTGTCTGTTAAAATATACATATCAGGATCATGGGCAGAATGTATACAATTAGTAATAAAACATTTTTAAGGGCAATCCAGCCCATGAGCTGGAGAGTTCAGTATTTAAAAAAAAAGTGTGAGTGACAAGGGGTGTAGAAATCACTCATGGTTGCTCCCTGCTGACATGGAAGCAAAGCATGTTGGGCTTATAACCTGGAATGCAGTGTAAGCCCAGGAAGACTAGACTGTTTCATTTGTTGTCCTGGCGCTGTGACACATGCAGGCAGCTTGGAGAAATCTGTGCTGGGAGACAGCTGAAAGAGTGCAGTGGCAGCCCCTGGAGTGTGAGTTGGAGGGTGGAGGGCAGGGCACAGTGGGATATGGCAAGGGGACAGCTTTTATAACCCTGGTTCTGGGCCTGGGTGGTAGCTGGGTTGATGAGCTCACTAGCTTTCCCTTACGCAGGTGAGAATTCCAGCACTGCTTCAAACAGCCCATCCAATGCAGGCTACAAGCAAGGAGTGGGGCCTGTTCTCTTGCACACTGGCCCCCCTCACTCACATCACCAGGGCCAAATCTCTTGTTTTGTCCAGGCAAGGTACAGGCCCCACTCTCTTGATTGCTGTAGGGGGAACATGAGGAAGTGGCAGGGTCAGCTCCCATGTTCTCATGCACTTGGGACTGGCTTTCCTGTGCCCCCAACAACAAGGTCAGCTCTGATGTGCTGCCCAGGTGTGGTGCAGGGTCTGCTCAACTGTGTGCTGCAACTGGTGTGGGGCAAGGCAAGGTCTCTCACTCTTATGACCCTGAAGCCAGCTTTCTTGCCTGCCACAGGTAGAAAGGGACAGAGGAGGGAGGGCATCTTTCCCTCACCCATACCAGCACATGACAGATGAGGAGGGGTCAGTTCCTCTGCTCTCATGCCTTCAGGGTCAGTTCACCTGTGTCTCTGACCACAGAGTCAGCTTTCCTGTGCTTTCCAGAAGTGTTGCATGTCTATGGGGAGGGGTGGGGCCATCTTTTCTGAGTGTGGGGCAAGCTCTCCCCTGAGGAGTACAGCCAGCTCTCCTGCTGCAGTGTCCAGAAACAGATAGGGCTTACCATCTCAGGGCCAGTGAAAGACAGGGCTGGCACAGCACAGCAAGGTTCCAATGATGCCTGTGCAAACATGGGCCATGGGCATGACCTCAGATGCCAACTATAGCAGGACCACAGACCCAGACTGCTCTCAGTAGCAGCTTGGGCCTGGTGCCAGCACAGCCCCAGTGGCAGCCCATGCCAATCAGATCAGCACAGTCCCATTGGCAATATAGCCTTCAGGTATCAACATGGTCCTGGGTGGCTGACCAGACCCTGGCAATGCACAGAGCCCTTGGAGGCCACTAGAGTCAGACACCAGCCTAGACCCTGGCCTCCACAGGGCCATGGATCCAGACATGGCTCTAAGCAGTGGGCCATGCCCAGATGTCTCCATGTTTCCAGGTGACAGCACTGGCCACCCAGATCAGAATGGCCACAGGCATAATACAGTCCTCAGACACCAACCTAGGTGACCAGCTATTGGGAGCCATGTGGACTAGTTTCAGGCCAGTACATGAATGCTCGTCCAATGGATCTCCAGATGATGCAAAAGCCCATGGGGACACAGTCTGACCCAGCAAGGACCAGTGGACTTTGGGGACAGCCCAGAATGTTGCTGGGACAGCACAGTCTGCATGCTTTCTTCAATGATTCTCTTGACAGTTTTCATGTCATTTTGTCATGCATAGGACTGATATGACCATTCCTGGAAACACCATCATTTTATTGAATATCTTCTCCTAAAATTCCTTGGGAGCTGATGCTTCTCAAGTTTCTTGTCTTGGAATGTCAGTTGTAACTTCAGACAAGCAAGTGTAGCTATCCTAATACCTAACAAAATAGAGTTCAAACTAAAATCAATCAAAAGAGATGAAGAAGGGCATTTTATATCCATCACAGGAAATTTTCGTCAAGATGAAGTCTCAATTCTTAACATATGCCCCAAATACAAGGGCTCGTGCATTTGTAAAAGAAACATTACTAAAGCTCAAATGACACACCAAACCCCACACACTAATAGTAGGAAACTTCAACACTCCTCTCTGACCACTGGACAGGTCAGCCAGCCAGAAACTTAACAAAGAAATAAGGGGACTAACAGATGTCATGAGTCAAATGGACCTAACAGACATGTATAAAACACTTCACCCAAACACAAAATATCTATATTCTGTAGCAGGAATCGTAAAAGTTTTTATTAATAAAATCAAACCCGAGGCCAGGTATTGGGGTGAATACTGAAAGATCACAGAAGCAGAAGAAGCCACAGTTACCTCACCTTGCCAGATCCTTAGCTGATCCTGTTTCCTCAGACTGGATGCCTCTGAGTCCTCATCCAGAATAAATCTCAGCTGAACTGCTGCTCCAAAGCCTGAAAGCTTAACCAGCTAAAAGTTTCTAGATTCTGGTCTTCATGCCTTATATATCTTTCTGTTTAATCCCATCACTCACTGTGATTAAAAGCTTACATCTTGAGACTAAAGGCATGTGTCACCATGACTGGCTACTTCCAATATGGCCTTGAACTCACAGAGATCCAGAGAGATTTCTACCTCTGGAATGCTAGGATTAAAGGTGTGAATGCTACCATTTTGTAGCCTTTCTATCTAGTGGCTGTTCTGTCTTTGACCCAAGATAAGTTTATTAGGGTGCACAATGTTTTGGGGAACATGATACCATCACAATATTCTTTTCACTCCCCTATAGAACCTTCTTCAAAATTGACCCCATAGTTGTTAACAAAACAAATCCCAACAGATAGAAAAAATGGAATAACCGCCTATATCTTATCAGACCATCATGGTTTAAAGCTAGAATTCAAAACAACACAAAATGCAGAAAGCCTACAATCTCATGGAAACTGAACAATGCTCAACTGAATCACCACTCAGTCAAGGAAGAAATAAGAAAGAAATTAAAGACTTCCTAGAATTCAATGAAAAAGAAGACACAAGATACTCAAACTTATGGGACACTATGAAAGCATTGCTAAGAGAAAAGTTCATAGCTCTAAAAGCACACATAAAAAAGTTGGAGAAATCTCATATTAGCCACTTAATAGCACACCTGAAAGCTCTAGAACAAAAAGTAACAAATTCATCCAGGAGGAGTACATGACAAAAAATAATCAAATTGGGGGCTGAAATCAATAAAATAGAAACAAAGAGAACAATGCAAAGAATCAGTGAAACAGAGTTGGTTCTTTGAGAAAATCAACAAGATAGACAAATGCTTATAGAAATTAACCAAAAAGCAGAGAGAATATCCAAATTAACAAATTCAGAAATTAAAAGGGGGATATAATAACAGACACTGAAGAAATCTAGAGAATCATTAGATCATACTTTGAAAACCTGTACCACAAAATTGGAAAATGAAAAAGAAATGGACAATTTTTTGGATAGGTACAACATACCAAAATTGAATCAAGATTGGATAAACAATTTAAATAGGCCTAGAACCCCTAAAGAAATAGAAATAGTCATAAAAAGTCTCCCAACTAAAAGAAAGCCCAGGGCCAGATACCTTCAGTGCAGGATTCCACCAGAATTTCAAAGAAGAGCTAATATTAACACTCCTGAAATTGTTCTGAACAATAGAAACAGAAGGAATATTGCAAAACTCTTTTACAAGGCTGCAGTTACCCTGATACCCAAACCACAGAAAGGCACAACTAGGAAAGAGACTTACATACCAATCTCCATTATGAACATTGATGGAGAATTTCTCAATAAAATGCTAGCAAATCAAATCCAAGAACACATCAAAAAAATTATCCACCATGATCAAGTAGGTGCTGTGGATATCAATCTATATAAATAAAACACTAATGGCCAGTGACCAAACAGGAAGTATAGGTGGGACAAGGAGAGAGGAAAATTTGGGAAACAGGAAGAAGGGGAGAGACACTGCAGCCACCACCAGGACAAGCAGCATGTAAAGATGCTTGTAAGCCACCAGCCACATGGCAAGGTATAGATTTATAAAAATGGGTTAATTTAAGATATAAGAACAGTTAGCAAGAAGCCTGCCACGGCCATACAGTTTATAAATAATATAAGCATCTGAGTGATTATTTTATACATAAATTATGGGATTGCAGGGCTTGGTGGAACCTGGAGAGAAGCCCTCCAGCAAGAAGTAGGCTTCATCCCAGATACACAGGATGGGAAAACATATGAAAATCTGTCAATGTAATACACCATATAAAAAAACTGAAAGAAAAAACAAATGATCATCGCATTAGATGCTGAAAAAGCCTTTAATAAAATCTAACACTTCTTCATGATAAAGGTCTTGGAGAGATTGGAGATACAAAGAACATAATAAAGGCAATATACAGCAAGCCAGGAGTCAACATCAAACTGAATGGACAGAAACTCAAAGCAATTCCACTAAAATGAGGAACAAGACAAGGCTGTCCATTCTCTCCATATCTATTCAATATAATACTCAAAGTTCTAGCTAAAACAATAAGACAACAAAAGGAGATCAAGGGGATACAAATTGTGAAGAAAGAAGTCAAACTTTCACCATTTACAGGTGATATGACAGTATATATATATATATGACCCCAAAAATTCTACCAAGGAACTCCTATGGTTGATAAACACATTCATTAATGTGTCAAGATACAAGATTAACTCAAAAAGAAAATCAGGAGCCTTCCTATATACAAATGATAAATGGGGTAAGAAAGAAATTAGAGAAACATGACCCTTTACAATAGCCACAAATAACATAAAATATCTTGGGATAACTCTAACCAAACAAGTGAAAAACTTATATGACAAAAACATTAAATCTTTGAAGAAAGAAATTGAAGAAGATATCTGAAAATGGAAAGATCCCACATGTTCTTGGATAGGATTATCAACATAGTAAAAATGGTAATCTACAGATTCAGTGCAATCCCCATCAAAATCACAATGCAATTTTTCAAAGACCTAAGAAAAACAATATTCAACTTCATATGAAAGAAAAAAATCCAGGTAGCAAAAACAATCCTATACAATAAAGGAACTTCTGGAGGCATCACCATCCATGACTTAAATCTCTACTATAAAGCTATAATAATAAAAACATCTTAGTACTGGCATAAAAACAGATGTGTGGATCAATGTAATGAAATCAAAGACCCTGACAATAATCCACGTACCTATGAACACCTGATTTTTGATAAAAAAGCAAAAATTATGCAATGGAAAAAAGAAAGCACCTTCAACAAATGGTACTGACATAACTGTGTACATGTAGAAGAATGCGAATAGGCCCATATCTACTGCCATGCACAAAACTCAAGTCCAAGTGGATCAAAGACCTCAACATAAATCCAATTACATTGAACCTCATAAAAGAGAAAATGGGAGCCGGGCGGTGGTGGCGCAAGCCTTTAATCCCAGCACTTGGGAGGCAGAGGCAGGCGGATCTCTGTGAGTTCGAGGCCAGCCTGGGCTACCAAGTGAGTTCCAGGAAAGGCACAAAGCTACACAGAGAAACCCTGTCTTGAAAAACCAAAAAAAAAAAAAAAAGAGAAAATGGGAAGTAGCCATGAACATGTTGACACAGGAGATCACTTCTAAATATAACACCAATAGCACAGACACTGAGAACATCAATTAATAAATGGAACTTCTTGAAACTGAGAAGCTTCTGTTAGGCAAAGGATACTGTCAATAAGAAAAAAGGCAGCCTACAGAATGAGAAAAGATCTTTACCAACCCCACATCTGATAGAGGGCTGCTCTCTAAAATATATTTTTAAAAAACTCAAGAAACTAGACAGCAAAATATCAAATAATCCAACTTTAAAATGGGGTACAGATCTAAACAGAGAATTCTCAATGGAAGAATGCGCAAAGGACAGTTAAGGAAATGCTAAATATTCTTAGCCATCAAGGAAATGCAAATCAAAATGACTCTGAGATACCATCTTACACCTGTCAGAATGGCTAAGATCAAAACCACAGATGAAAGCTTATGTTGGAGAGGATGTGGAGAAAGGGGAACACTCCTCCACTGCTGGTGGGAATGCAATCTTGTACAGTCACTCTGTAAATCAGTATGGTGGTATCTCAGAAAACTGAGAATCAACCTACCTGAAGACTCAGAAATACCACTTGGGCATATACCCAAAAGATGCCCAACCACACCACAAGGGCATTTGCTCAACTAGTGGGAACTTATGAAAGTTGGATCAATGGCTGTGGAGACAGCATGGGACTGGACTAGGCCCTCTGCATTGCAAGACAGTTGTGTAGCTTGATCTGCTGGGCAGGAGTAGGGGAGCCTGGCAGTAGTATCAGAATCCATCCCTGGTGCATGAGCAGGCTTTTTGGAGCCACTACCAATGAGAGGACACTTCATGCAGCCTTGAGGCAGGGGAGCAGGGGAGAGGGCTTGGACTTGCCTCTACTGGATGTGCCTCATCATGGGAGGCCTTGTCTTCTTGTGGAGAAGAATGGGGGTGGGTTGGGAGCGGGAAGCTGGGTGTGGTAGTAGAGAAGAGGGATCTTTTATTGGTGTGTAAAATGAATGAAAATTTTTTTCTTAATAAAAAAATAAAATAAAATAGAAAGTCTACCAGAGACTCTGGACCTATAGGCTGATGATGGATGCCGCACCTTCAGAAGAACTTTGGGTGACTCTCTAGGCAGCAAGATGTCTCCATCATTTCTAGAGTTTTGGAAGTTGCTTGCAATGCACTTTTTGTTTACTCAGGTAATATTATATCCTTCTGGTGTCTTTGATGGAGTTAAAGACTAGATAGCTAAAATTATAATTTTCCTTAATTATGATAAAAGGTAAGTTAGAGATGAAACTTCAGACTCACAAAGATAGGATAGATGATAGAGTAATTTCTTTAATTCTGCCAAACACAACTAGACTAGACATTACAACTGTAATTCTTACTTAATAACTGTTTTGTTATATGTAATTTTACCTTCATTTTTGATTAAACAGAAATGAGGAAATGCTATGGGATGTCTTTCTGTATGCTGTGAATATGGATTGCTCTCATTGGCTGATAAATAAAGCTGGTTTGGCTAATAGCCTGGCAGAATAAGGCTAGGCAGAAAAACTATATGGTGATACAGGGAGAAGAACGGTGGAGTCAAGGAGACCCTGCTAGCCACCCAAGAAACAAGATGTGAAAGGACCAATAAGCCACAGGCCACATAGTGATACATAGATTAATAGAAATGGATTAATTTGAATGTGAGAGGTAGCTAGTAATAAGCCTGAGCTATCAGCCAAACATTTATAATTAATATAAGCCTCAGAGTGATTATTTGGTAGTGTCTTCAGGATGGGTTGGGATAAAGAAAAGCCTTCGATTACATTTTCCAATGTTAAAAAATGGGAAACACTATTACAATGGAGAGAGTTAGGTCTCTGTATGATTACACAATAGATGGTTTGAAAATAGAACAATAAAATGAGGGAATAATTAACTTAGCTGAGATTTACATGATGTCAATTATAATCATTATCAGTTTGGTAATTCTTGTTTTCTCTCTAAAATATGTTTGATATCAGTGGAAAATATGAGAAATTGACTGATAAGATACAAACCTTAGAAAAACTTGTTATTCATAAGATATAGGCCTTAGAAAAGGTTACTATTTATATTATGCAATCTCTACAAGTTACTACTAAAGAAAACAATGCAATTATGATTGATTAGTTACAAGCCTTAGAGAAACTTATTTAAAAAGATAATAGAGATATTCAGGCACAGACAGGAATTTGAAAGAGAACCAATCTCATCATTATGTTATAAAATTAGAAACAACAGCCCAAGGTTATCAAACAACCAAGCTTAATTTATCTAGTCTCCTTATGGGAACTACTGCCAAATGACAGGTATCCCAAAGCTATGTAAGAACTGACTGGATTCCTGTAGAAATGTTAAATTTGAGGAGATTTAAGGAAGTGATAGTCTCATGTGGTATGTATTCATATTTGTGAAATGGATATTAAACTCATGGGCAAATCAGAACAGAATTATGCCTCAAGACTGGAAAGACTTGGCATCACTAACACTGGAAGCTGGTCCTCAGTTGCAATGGCAAATATGATGAAAAGAGAACGCTAGGGCTACAGAAGAACAAAACAGGGCTAGAGGTATTAATATTTCCCAAGATCGATTGCTAGGTGAAGGCAAGTATACTGAATTGCAAAAGCAATTTGAATTTGATAACCACACCTTGGTACTATGTCAGTTAGCAGCCTTAAATGCTTGGGACAAGGTTAAAGAACCAGAAAAGAGTTCTGAGTAATTTACTAAAATTATACAGGCCCATAAGAAGTCTTCACTGATTTTTTGCAAAGATTGACCCTAACTGTAAATAGAATAGCATCAGACCCAGAAGTCAGATAAATAGTAATTGAATCTTTGGCTCCTGAAAATGCTAATTCTGAATGAAAAAAGATGATCAGGCCTCAAAGGCAAGATCAGCAGCAATAGTTGAATGGATTAGGAATACAGCTTATATTTGAATCTCATACTTACAATGCAACTTAAATAGGAGAAGTAATTTCTAAAGGTTTTAAGAAAATACAAAGTGTCAAATATCTTGGCTGTGGCAAGCAAGGTCATTTCAATAGGTATTGTAGCCAAAGTGTTCCTAGAAACAAAGCTTTTTTCTAGAGACAACTTAAAAAGAAGGTCCCTGCCTTCTGAAGCATGCAGAAAGAGTGGCAAAGGCTGACACTGGACTACTGAATGCAGATGAACATGGTAAAACAAAACAGTTTTTTACATATTACAACATAAAGCTTGTTACAGGTATACCACACAATCCTACAGGACAAGTAATTATAGAAAAATCTAATCAAACTATAAAATATATGCTTAATAAAAAGAAAGGGATGATAAACACCCCCAGAGATAGATTGCACAATGCTTTATTAACTTTAAATTTTCTAAATACTGATGAGAAAGGAACAACAGTTGTGGAGAGACATTGAACAATAAAAAAAACTACTGAATTAAATCAGCCTTTGTACTTTAAAGATGTGATGACCTCAGAATGGAAACCAGGATGTGTGTTATATTGGGGAAGAGTTTGTGCTTTTGTTTCCACAGGGAAAAACAGCTATGGATACCATCAATATTGATAAAGATTAGATTCGAATGAGAGAGACCTCTTGATTAGAAGAGTTGATAGTTCATCAAATAGCATGGCCATTCAATCTAAACTAACTTATAAGATTAACAAATGCTTTTCATTTGATCAGATATAACTTGCCAAAAGGGAAACTCCCCAATGTTAGGGTTGGGTCAGGTTTTGTTTTTTTGTCTCCAGGAGAATGAAGGCATCTAGGTAAGGAATCTGAAGAACACTGGATAGATGAGACATCTGAAGAAAAAGGATGAATCAGCCAAAGAAAATATCCCAGGAAAAAGAGTAAATTATCCTATTAGTATATCACATTTCCAGAGGATGTTCTCTACAGACACATAATACAAATAGTCTTTTGTAGTCCCGATTCAATTAAAAACTGAAGCTGGCTTAGAGTTGGAGCATGGCTCTCTCCTTCTCAAAACCCAAGCATGCTTGTTAAAAGGAATATTCAAATCTCTCATATCATAAGAGCCACCTGATATGAAACGGAAGAAAAAACAAAATTAATGAACTATTTTATTGCCACTAATCTCATAATTCTTTGGTTTTATTTTGACTCTTTAAAACTTTTCTAAAGGTATAAATATATCTTAAAATCTATAAAATTTATATATATATGCATATATTAAACATTTGTCATGATGCCAATGGTCATATAGAGTACTAAGTAATGCTAGAAATGGACATCAAAAAACCTTCTGTACAAGATTCTGGATTTGAGTCTCTATAAGATAACTAGGAATTAAGTTTTTGTACTCTGGATACACATAACAAATTATGATCCTTTAACATCTTTGTGATCTGCTGAATATGACATTTAAATGTTTAAGTTTTCTGCAGTGATATTTGAAGTCTCCAAAAGGAGGATGATGCTCCACAACAATGATTCCACCTAGACTGTGGTAATGCTACTAAGCTGACAAACAGCACCTAAAGATTGGCTTTGAACTACAACCTGCTCAGAACAATTTCAAGAAGGCTAGCTGAGATAGACCAGCCTCACAGAGTACTCTAGCCAGGACTTGAGACAAGTCTTGCACTTTCCCATTACACAGATACTAGATAACAAATGAAAAAGCTAATTCTCCCAGGACTTGGCAATTAATTTTTTAGTGTTCCCTAAAGATGCCATCACCCCCAGACATCAGTAATTTTAAAAACATGGTGTCCATAGTCCCAAAAGGTGAGTTTGTGGGTTTTGGTCATTCAGATGATTGTGGATATTTGTCATTGTTGGGGGGGGGGTGGTTACAAGTTGGTATCAATAATGGTAAGAAAAAAAGCTAAACAAAGAAGACTAGATTCATGGATCTTGTTCTAAAAAGAAAAATGGACATGCAAATAGGATGAAAGAGTAGATTGTTGAATCTACTTTTAACCCAAAAAAGCAACCACTAGTCTTAAATATTTTACATTGATATGAATTTTTTGTAGATTGATAATAGAATACATGGATAGATTATTAAATCTACTTTTAAGCTAAAGGAGTAACCGTTAGTCTTAAATGTTTTAAATTGATACAGATTTTTGTATACTGATACAAATTTGAGGATATTTTTGTTATATTTTGTATATATACATATATATTTACTCTTTTTTAAGATGTTTTTGTATATTGATACAAATTTAAGGTTATTTTGGTTAGAACATACTATACATATGTGTCTACTTTTATTCAAGCTATTGTACCTATACAGCTCATTTAACAATGTAATGTAAATTTCTAGTCCATGAAAGTTATTTTTATAAACTATTTAAAATAATAAAGAAATATAGGTCAGTAGTTAGTCACCTATTACAATCCATGTATGCTAAGTTTTCAAGGTCAAGTAGAGATATATTTTAGATAGACAGGTGGTCTTCAAACACTTCAGAGATCTACAGAATATGGCATTTAAGATGTTTTAATAACAAAAAGTTCTTTCTTTTTATAAAAACGAGACATGTCTGCTCCTGGCAGCACCAATATACTTCAGAGAAGATGATGGGCATTGAACAAACTCCATGGGGAATTTACCTTCTTTTTTACAAAAGTTAGCCACTGGGTAAGACACTGCCATTTCATTGACTGATGTCAGTATGCTGTCCAATTTGAACAAGTAGGACACAAAAGAAAGTGACTGTCAAACCTTGCCAAGACAAGTTGGGACAGTCCTTCAAAAATCCTGCTTCACGGAAAGTCTGTCAGATATTGTAGGCCTGTAGGTTGAATGTGGATGCCCCAAAGTTACAGAGGAACCTTGGGTAACTGTTTAGGCAGCCAGATGTTTCTGCCATTTCTTAATTTTGGAAGTTGTTTACTCTGTACATCCTGTTTACTCAGGTAATATTATATCCTTCTCAGGTCTATGGTGGAGTAGTTATATTTATAGTTTTTTTTTTTTAACAAATTCAGAAAAGACACTCACAAAAGAGGAATGAAGTGTAAAAGATTGAGAGACATAAAAAGATAGATTTAGGTTAATAATACAAGTTAGGATATAAAGCAACACTTTGAATTCACAAAAATAGGATAGAAAATGGGATATTTTCTCTGAATTTGTCAAATGCTACAGACAAGACATTGTTAATGTCATTATTGCCTGTATATATTTGTATATACTTACTGTTTTTATTGTATATAATTTTTCCATGTTAGTTAAAAACCTTTGCTTTTTGTTTAGACAAAAAGGTGGAAATGTTGTATGATATATTGTTTGTGTTCTGACAAATAAACCTTGCTTGAAGTCAGAGGGCAGAGTTAGCCACTAGTTACCAATAGTCAGGAGTTCTGTACAGAGAAGAACAGGAAGCGATAAAGTGGAGCAGAGACAGGACCTCAGCGCTTTTGGACTGGAAGAACAGAAGAGGAAGGAAGCTACTGTGACTGCTCTCCTGATTCTCTGATCTTTCAGGTTTTACCCGAT
Organism: Peromyscus maniculatus bairdii; assembly: GCF_049852395.1. Lineage (NCBI taxonomy): Eukaryota > Metazoa > Chordata > Mammalia > Rodentia > Cricetidae > Peromyscus > Peromyscus maniculatus. The sequence continues at coordinate 27,440,780 of NC_134852.1, read as the reverse complement.
ATCTGACTCCTGTTTTTTATTTATAAGGTTAATTAGATTTACCTTTCAATTGTTGTTCTTCAAAATGTGTGCCTATGTCAATCAACTTTTAGTTTTGTAAAGACAGGATGTACCTGGCTTGATATTTGCCCAAGCTAGCAAAGTGATAAGTTTTGGTTTGGGGTTTAAAATATTTTGACAAGTAACTCAGGATAGCCAAAACAATCCTATATAATAAAGGAACTTCTGAAGACATCACCATCACTGAATTTATGCTCTACTGTAAAGCTTTAGTAATAAAAACAGCTTGGTGTTGGAATAAAAACACACACATGGATCAATGGAATTGAATTGAAGACCCTGACATTAATCTACACACCTATGAACACCTGATTTTCGACAAAGAAGCCAAAACTGTACAATGGAAAAAAAGAAAGCATCTTTAACAAATTGTACAGGCATAACTGGATGTCAACATGCAGAAGATTACAAATAGACCCATATCTGTCACCATGAACAAAACTCAAGTCCAAGTGGATCAAAGATCTCAACTGTCCAGCTACACTAAACCTGATAAAAGAGAAAGTGAGAAGTAGCTTTGAACATATTGGCACAGAAGACCAATTCCTAAGTATAATACCAGTAGCACAGATACTGAGAGCAAAAATTAATAAATGGGACCTCCTGAAACTGAGAGCCTTCTGTACGGTAAAAGACACAGTAAAAAAAACAAAATGACATCCTACAGAATGGAAAAAGATCCCACATCTGGTAGAGGGCTGATCTCCAAAATATAACTCAAGAAACTAGACATTAAAAAAAAAATAATCCAATTTTTACATGGATGGTGCCACTTGACGGCACTATTTTGGAAGGGTCTGTTTTGGAAGGACTGAATCAAACTCTGAAATGTTGGTGGAGTTTGTCAGGTTGAGACAGAGAAGAGGAAATAAACCAAGAGAAGGAACAGACGGTAAGTATGTTTAGAAACCTTAGGTATCACTTTTAGCTGGAGCAGATGTAAGTAGCAATGGGTGGTGAGCAAGGAGGGGAAATGGTCCAAGTGTGAAGAGCCTTGAAGGCCCCCAGCCTTTCCTTTTAGCTAATTGTCATGTGAGATAATTCCTTGATTTAATAATGGGATCTTTGATTCCTTCTGTTCCACTTTTGTATACAACATCAGGTTTCTTGTTTTTCACTGAGTGTGGTTCCCACTGAAATATTCTAGACATACTAAAAGGTAATGATGTATAGAAGACAATGAATACCCAGCTTGAATAAAATGTCCTAAATGTGTAAAAAAATGAGGTACATATCTAAACAGAGAATTCTCAATGGAAGAATCTGAAATGACCAAAAGACATTTAAAGAACTGCTCAGCACCCTTAGCTATCAGGGAAATGCAAATTGTAAGAACTCAGATACCATCTTACACCTGTCAGAATAGCTAAGATCAAAAGCACTGATGATAGCTTATGTTGGAGAGGATGTTGAGTAAGGGGAACACTCCTCCACTGCATATGGGAGTGCAAACTCATACAGCCACTTTAGAAATCAGTATGGTGGTTTCTCAGAAAATTGGAAATCAACATAACTCAATACACAGCAATACCATTCTGGCCCATACACACAAAAGATGTTGAGTCATACCACAAGAACACTTGCTCAACTATGTTCATAACAGCATTATTCATAATTGCCCAAACTGGAAACAACCTAGATGCCCCTCAACTGAAGAATTTATACAGAAATTGTGGTAACTGCACTAAAAGTTAACCAGAAAAAGCATAAAAGCAAATCAGACAAAATTTTCTCAGAAAATCTCACACATTCTGGCAGTGCTCATACCACTCTTCATAACAACCCAATCTTCTCCCAGGTGAAGATTACATCATATTCTTTTCTCAGTTTTTCAGTGATTCACCTTGAATCCTATCCTCCATCAAGCGTGTTCAATTATTTGACAGCTTTTTTCTGGGTCCAGGAAATCTGTTTGTTTTAGAAGTGGATCCTTATACAAAGCCCCATGTAAGATTGCAATTTCAAAAAGTTTCCCCAAGGTAGGAGAAGAAGTGACCCAAACATCTAGACAGAAAGCAAGTCATTTATCTGTCAGTATGAATTTGCACACTGCCAAACTCCAAAATAAGAAAGTAATCATAAATTAAATGATTCATGAATGCAGACACAAGAGTAAAGTCCTAAGATTCACCAACAATGGTTCATGCTACAGGATAAATATTTCCATTTCTATGCTTTGATATGTATTTTAGATCCTTCAAGGGTTTAATTTGTTCAGTGAAAAGTTCCTAAAGTAAACTCTACATGTAGCTAAAAGAAAGAAAGAGAGAGAGAGAGAAAGAAAGAAGGAAGGAAAGAAAGAAAGAAAGAAAGAAAGAAAGAAAGAAAGAAAGAAAGAAAGAAAGAAAGAAAGAAAGAAAGAAAGAAGAAAAAGAAAGAAGGAAGGAAGGAAAGAAGGAAGGAACAGAAGCTAGAGACATTTCCAAAAGCTATAAAAAACTGAGCTGTTACTATTTATTTTCAGCACATCAACATCGGAATGTGTAATTTGTTTATTGTTAATTGAAAAATACATTATCTCCTTCTATCTCCCTCTTCAACAATCATAAAAGTAAATAAATGTGATTGGATAATGATAAAAAAGAAATGTGGTACATTTATACAATGCAGTATTACTCAGTGATTAAAAAAATGACATCATAAAATCTGTAGGCAAATGGATGGAACTAGAAAATAATCATCCTGAGAGAGGTAACCCAGTCCTAGAAAGACAAACATGGTATGTACTCACTCATAAGTAGATATTAGACACAAAGCAAAGGATAACCAGGCTACATTCCACAAACTTAGAGAAGCTATGTAAAAAGGAGAACACTTGCTTGGCATTTATAAAACCATAGGTTTTGTGATCTAGACATGTTGGGACATGCCTGCCTTCCCATACTGTGAGGGTTTGAGTGAAAGGCTCAGAAATTCAAGATCATCTTTGGCTATATAGAAAGTTTGAGGCCAGTGTGGGCTTCACTAAACCATTTCTCAAAACAATTTTAAAAATGTGTCAGGGAGGGCAATGTCACAGTTGGTTCTCAGGAATCTGTAAGGGGTTTTTAGAAAGGAAGGATTACAGGGATGGAGGGAAGCTCAGAGGAGTATGCCCTGCTCTTATAGAATACACAAGTTCAATGCTCAGCAGGAATAGTGATGGCTAGGAAATCCTCTGCCCTCTCTTGGACTTCATGGCAAAATGCTCATGTGCATACACAGACATATACCCACAGATAGATGATAGATGATAGATAGATAGATAGATAGATAGATAGATAGATAGATAGATAGATAGATAGATAGATAGATAGATGATAGATAATGAGGCTGGTTAGAGAGTAAGAGACCTTGGAACACTAAGTCTTAAATGGAATGTCTCCATCAACTCTCTCCTGTCAGGGCTCAGGGAATCCTGTGGAAGAAGAAGCAGAAAGAGTATAAAGCCAGAGGGAATGGAGAATACCAGGAACTCTTCTTTTTTTTGTGGTACCCACCTTTAATCCCAGTCCTCAAGAGCCAGAGGCTGGTAGGTCTCCATAAATTTAAGGCCAGCCTCTTTCACATAGTGTTCTGGGCCAGCCAGGGCTACACAGCAAGACATTATCTCAAAAAGAAACACAAAAATTAAAAATAGCTCTTTAAATGAATTAAGAAGACACAGTACACATGTGTACAGGACATTTATTATAAAAGAAGTCTTTAAGATCACCAGACTTATGGTTTTGTAAATGCCAAGCAAGGACTTTACTACCTGATTTTCAGGTACAAAAATGCTTTCCAAAATATTAATGGATGCAAGCCATCCTCCTGCCTCACGCATTTGAGTAGCTGCTACTTCAGTTTACTGACAGAGCGTCTAGTTCAGGCCTTGAGATTCAGAACATATTCTGGGCTGACTAGGTTTTTTTCCCAGGGTCCATTGACAAAAAATATTTATTATTCTTATGCCTATTACCAGCAACAGATTAAATCACATATGGACTCAAACTCCAACTGCCTTTGTCACATGAATCACGTTCAGCAACTTACTGTGATTCCTAACAGTAATCCAAGCAAGAAGGATGCTGAGGCAGGAGGATTCCTAGGAGTTAGAGCTCCAAAAAAACCTTAGGTTCAGAGCAAGACCCAGGCTCTTTAACAAATTCAAAACCAAGTAATAAATAAGCAAATGAAAGAACAAATCTACAACAACAAAAAAGGAGAATCCTAAGACAGACATGCATGGATTGCCCCAGGAAGGAGAAATAGTTAAGATCTCCTGGGCAAGTGGAGGAGGCGGGAGAGCGGAGCCAGGGGAATTGGGGGTGGGAAGATAAAGGATCAGGATGACCAGATTGGGAGAGGGACAGGGAGGGAGAGCAACAAAAGAGATACCATTTTTGTTTGCTTTACTACTCTTCTTTATTTTATTTAATTAATGTTAAAAAACTTTTTGTTCATGTTACATACCAACCACAGATCCCCCTCTCATCCCTCCTTCCACTCCCCCCAGTCTTTCCTCCAGCCCTATCCTTAACCCCTCCTCCAAAAAGGTAGGGGCTCCCATGGGAACATATGCAAAGCCTGGTACATTCAGTAGAGGCAAGACCAAACAACTCCTCTGCTGCATCAAGGCTGAGAAAGGCATCCCACCATAGGTAATGGGCTCCAGAAAGACAGCCCATGCACCAAGGATAGATCCTGATCACACTGCTAGAGGCCCCTCAAACATACCAAGCTACACAACTGTCTCCAATATGCAGAGGAATTAGTCTGGTCCCATGCATGTTCATCACAGTCAGTCTAAAATTTGGGAGTTCCTATGAGCTTGGTTCAGTTGTCTCTGTAGATTTTCCTATCATGATCTTGGCCCCCACCCCTGCACATATAATCCCTCTTACCTATCTTTGATGGAACTCCTGGGGCTCAGTCTGGTTCTTGGCTGCGGAACTCTACATCTGCTTCAAACAGTTACTGGATGAAGGTTCTAGGATGAGAGTCAAGGTATTCACCAATCTGATTAGTGGGTAGGCCAGATCAGGTATCTTCACTAGAATAGACTCCACTATTGCTAGGAGTCTAATATAGGGTCATCCTTGTTGATTCCTGGGAATTTTCGTAGCACCAGGTTTCTCCCTAACTCTGTAATGTCTCCCTCAATCAAGGTATCTCTTTCATAGCTCTCCAACTTCATCCCTCTCCCAGCTTGACCATCTCATTCCCTTATTTTCTTATCTCCCATCCTCTCCCCTCTATTGTCCCCATCCTCAGTTTACTCATGGAGATTTCATCTACTTCCCCTTCCCATAAAGATTCATGTATCCCTCTTAGGGTCCTCCTTGTCTCTTAGAAATTGAAGAAGATATCAGAAAATGGAAAGATCTCCCATGCTCTTGGGTAGGGAAAACCAACATAATAAAATGGCAATCTCACCAAAAGCAATCTACAAATTCAAGGCAATCCCCATTAAAATTCCAATGCAGTTCTCACAGACCTCAAGAGAACAATACTCAATAGGGAAAAATCCAGAATAGCTAAAAAAAAAAAAAAGCAAGTTCTGGAGGTATCACCAAAACAATCCTTTATGACAAAGCAAGTTCTGTAGGTATCACCATCCCTGAACTAAAGCTCTACTATGGAGCTATAGTAATAAAAACAGAGGTGATATTAGCATAAAATCCAACATGTGAACCAATGGAATCAAATTGAAGACCCTGACATTGACACATACACTTATGAACACCTGATTTTTTGACAAAGAAGCCAAAATTATACAGTGGAAAAAAGAAAGCATCTTCAACAAATGGTACTGGCATAACTGCATATCAACATGTAGAGATTACAGATATACCCATATCTATTGCCGTGCACAAAACTCAAGCCCAAGTGGATCAAAGACCTCAACATAAATCCAGCTACACTGATGCTAATAAATGAGAAAGTAAGAAGTAGCCTTGAATAAATTGGCACAGGAGACCACTTCCTAAATGTAACACAAGTAGCACAGACACTGAGAGCAACAATTAATAAATGAGACCTCCTGAAACTGAGAAGCTTCTGTCAGGCAAAGGACAGGGTAAATCAGAAAGAGATATCTTGATAGAGGGAGCCATTTTGGGGTTAGGGAGAAATCTGATGCTAGGGAAATACCCAGGAATCCACAAGGATAACCCCAGATAAGACAAACTATTTTGGATGCAGAACTCAGAGGAAATTGTAAAAGAGGTGTATTGAAATGTTGGATCATCTGGGCCATCTGTTTTTATTGATGTCTGGTCCCTTTTTTTTCTGAAAATATAGAAACTTCTAAGGTAACATACATATCTGCATCAATATAAATATAAACTGTATTGTATATAAGCCAATCAAAGATAATTTTCTGTTTTATGTTTGGGCAGGGAAAAATATATTATGTGTCTTGTAGTTACTTTAGGCTTATTTTCTCATGTCTGTATTAAAGATTTCAGGAGATCTTCCCCAATAAAGTCTGATTTTTCTTAATCTAGAATGAATTCATAGTCTCTCATTTCCTGTGTAAACAAAAGCAGAACCTCTTTTTCAAAGTAACACAACTTCTGACTTAAACTTTGGAAACAAAATTTTATCAAAATATACAGGTTGGTTTAACATAGCAGCTTCTACAACTAAATGCCTCATACCAGTTAAAATCCCAAAGATGACATAGTATCCAAACTCTCTGTGTATTTTCCACCTTTATGTGGCTTTTTTATATTACTTTATTTCCTTTTAAGGAATTCATTCTATTATTTTAAAACTATATATCTTTTTTATGACTTTCTTTTTTTTTTTCCTTTGGTTTTTCGAGACAGGGTTTTTCTGCGTAGCTTTGTGCCTTTCCTGGAGCTCACTTGGTAGCCCAGGCTGGCCTCAAACTCACAGAGATCTGCCTGGTTCTGCCTCCCGAGTGCTGGGTTTAAAGGCGTGAGCCACCACCGCCCGGCTTTTTTATGACTTTCTATACTTTCTCTTTTTTCTCTCAAGTCTGAGCACATTTTTTAAACATAATGTGACCCAGTAGAGGTTTTTTCCATCTGAATCTGTTTTATTTTGTATGTGTAACCTTTTTTTCTCATCACTACTTTAAACTGCTAAGCAGGCCTGGCAAGGACCAAAGTGGTGGCTTTGGCTGTTGGTTCCACCCTGTTTGGCTTCCCAACATGGCAGAGGTATCCAGGAGAGTCACACTTAACCCTGCCCAATCTGGAGTCCATGCTGCCATCAGGTAGCATGCAGCTAGCCCACAAAACCTATTTGTCTGTATGAGTAAAAACTAAATCCACCATGCAGCATGCTGCACAGCTTAGAGACACCTGTGTACAATAATGGGAATCCGCCATGTTATGCTGAAGCTGAAATGCTGCAGCATCTCTGTCCTATGGCCTGCATAAGAGACTAGAAAGCTGTTTTTTTGGCTCAATGTATGTGTTCTAGAACACTGTTTTTAAGCTTTCTCAGGTCTTATGTGGAAATTCCTGCCCCACGTGGGGTGCCATTTTTAAACATAAGATTTCTGTCCCACCGAGTCCTACAGCCACTTTTAAAATAATCACTCAGAGGCTTAATATCAATTACAAACACATATTCACAGAGCATAGAAAGACATCCCACAGCAATTATATATATATATATATATATATATATATATATATATATATATGTAAAGAATACCATCTGGGCACTTAGTATTGTTCATCTCTATATGTGTTTACATCAGACCAATTGGGATTGGATGACCCACTAGTGGCTCATCCCTGGAAATACTTAATCTCCCTCTCTCAATACTCATTAATTGCCTACAGCTCTTCATTTAGGGGAGGGACCATCTCCATCCATGCTGCCATGTCAATTGGTGTTGTCATTTTCAGATCTGTTTAGATGGACATATAAATAACATTTCTAGGATGCAGCTTCCATGACAAGTATGGAAGACACAATCACACATGAGATGCCATGGTTCTCTGGCTCTTGAATTTTTCTACCTCCTCTTCTGAGATACTCCCTGAGCCAAAAACAAGGGAATTACATTATATACATAGATCAATTTGGGCTGAGGACCCTGTGGTGTTTCATTGTTCTCCACATTTAAATGAGGTTTTGGTTTCAATAGTGGCCTCCATCAGTGCAAAAAGAAGCTTCTTGGAGGATGAAAGAAACACTTGTCTATGGGTTTATCCACCACAGGGTGGGATATATCCTGAATCTCAGATCCAGGTGTTAAAGCTACCATGTTCTTTCCCTCCACTGGGCTGGAGCTGATGCTTGTAGTTAGGTGTAACAGTGCTGTGCAGACAACAGAGAAGAGATAGCCCTGTGTGGGACCTCTGATCCTTGCAAAGGCATGTTTCCATGGGTGTTAGTCACTAACCTCCCTGGCAACCAAAATAAGAAGAAAATATATAAGAAATGAATCACAGTCAGATGCAAGGAGACATGAGAGGTCAGAGATAGTGGGGACTCCTTGCAGTGTGGGACAAACACAGACTTTTAATGTGTGAGCTGAGCTACAGAGCTTGATGGTAGACAGAGCAAAGACTGACTTGTAGGATGAAGTGGTGTGTCCCTCTAGATGCACTGTCCTCAACTGCTCAGCTTGGACCAAAGCTCTTCAAGGCTTTGCTGTCTAAGGCTGTCCTACAGATAGTTGGTAATGAGAGTTCCATTGCACTTTGCTACAGATAGTTGGTAATGAATTCCATTGCACTTTGCTGGGAAGCCTCACAGTCTGTCCTAAGGACTTGACATGTAAATAGACACCTCAGACAAGATACCAGGAACAGGCTTCCTTTCAGCTCAGTGGTCCAGCAGGACCACAACATGAGCCATGCTGCTCAGATATTTCATATGACTGACATGAGCCATTGGTTCCCTAAGGATGAAGACTAAATATAGAAATGATTTAGGATTGTGAAGGAACAAGGCAGGGTTTGCAACAAAACTACCTTTGACCTTGGATGTTAACACCCCTTCCATTAGAGATATTGACCATGTAGACAGCTATCTTGAGGTTCAGGTGGAAACTGATTACCTGACCTATACAAGCTAGAAGCAAGAACTTCCTAAAAATGACCTGATGGCCCAGGTTGTATGGCAGGTGTGCTGGTTAGTGTGTGTCACCTGACACAAGCTAGAGACATCTGAGCAGCCTCAAGGAAGATCCTCCATCAGCATGCTTTGTAGGTACATCTATACAGCATTAACTTAATTATTGATTGATGTATGGGGTCACCTCTCACTGTGAGTAATACCATTCCTAAGCAGGTCATACTGGGATATACAAGGAAAAAGTAACTGAGCAAATGATTGATAACAAGCCAAGAAGCATTGTTCCTCTGTTGTCTCTCCCTAAATTCCCAGTTGGTAAAAAAATGATACAAATAAAGAATAACAGTAGAGAAAATTAATAAATCAAAGGATTATTCTTCCAAGTTTTTAATGGCATTGATGACTTTTAATTAGATTAACTTTGCTTTTCAAAGATTAACATTATTGGCTATGTGGTGGTCACAAACACCTTTAACCCCAGCACTTAGGAGGCATAAGTAGGTGAATCTCTGAGTTCAAGGACAGCCAAGTATACAGAGCCAGATCCAGGAAAGCTAGACCTACACAGAAAACCTTGTCTCAAAAAAAAAAACAGAAAGATTAACAATAATAATACTTGAAGTGAAATTTGAGACCTCACTGTCTATTCTTCAGAATATTAAGAATTCCATTAGTATTCAATAGCTATGTGCAAACTGTTGAGTGAGCTAGATGAAGCAGACAAATTCCTGGAAGCCCATGACCTAATAAGATGGAAGCCTGAAGAGACACAAAACTGATTCCATGTATAACACATACCTGAGTCAATAAAGACACATGTGACAAAGTAAACAGTTTTTAATGATGAAACAAGCCAAAGTAGGTGTAGAGGGTAGGCCCATGCACGAGGAGCCATGTGGAAGCCCACAGTCCACTCAGTATTAGGTGGGAACACTGAAAACTTTCTCTTGAGGACCAGGATAAACACCAAGATGCTGCTGTGGCCAATTCTGTTCTGTATTCCCTTAGGAGTCCTAGACAGAACAAGTAGGCAAGACATAGAAAAGAAAGGTGGCCAATGAATTGATGTAAAATGTGTGTGTGTGTGTGTGTGTGTGTGTGTGTGTGTGTGTGTGTGTGTGTGTGTGTGTGTGTGTATCCAGGAAAAATGACCCAGTGCAAGACCACATTGTATATGCCACTCTCAGGATGAAACAGTTCAGTGTGTCATTAAGTGAAGGATTTTATATCTGTGCATCAAACTCTGGATCAAAACTACTTAGGAATCAGTTATGTCACAGAGAAACATGGACAGACCATTCTGTCACTCTTCCTTCCTTCACATGGATGACTGTTGTCTAGAGAGCATTGATGTTAGGTAAAACTATTGGAACATATGAGAGGATGGTAATCTCTATGCAAACAGTGCACCATTTAACAGGGGACTCACAGATACAGAAGTTTGGGCAGTTCCTGAAATTAATTCCCACACATTCTGAGGGTGGGCTACATATTTGATCCACACCTAAGCTCTTAATCCCTTTGCAATATTGATTACCATATTGATATCTTTACTTTCCTTTGGAGACTAAGTCTCACTTTAAATGCTGGCTTTTCATTGTGCACACATTTACCCAAGGATTATAGGCTTGAGTCACCATGCTGGCTGTACCTGAGTAATAACTGACAATTTTGACCACATAATTTTTCTCCCCACATACCTTTTTTTACCACATAACTTTTTCTCCCTTTTGTACCCCATTGATAAAGAAATGCCCTCACTCTGCTGTAGGATGAGAGAAGAGGTCACTCATTCATCACGACCAGGCTGACAGGGAGACTGGTCTTCGAACTGACAGAGTTGAAGACTTCACACTTATATTCTCCAGCATCCTCGCTCCTGACAGGAAATATGCTGAGTCCACAATTCATGGGGGACAGGGACATCCTCTCTGTGAGCTGCAGACTCTGATTATTGAAGATCCAACAGATGGAGATTCCAATATCAGCTGAGAGGCAACTGAAGAGCACAGAGCTCTGTACTGTGACTGTGGTGTCAGATACTTCAAGGAAGGGCTTTTTCACAAGCTCTGCAAAGAAACAGAGGAGTGGACAAAATGACATTAGTCTTTCAGAGATCTCAACCAGCCCCCCTATAGTTCACACTTAATAAAGTCTCCATGGTTGATAAGTTAGAACTGTGACTACAGTCATATTTGTGCTTTGGTCCTGCCACCCATGGCTTGTGTGACCCTGATTCAGGCACTGTTACATGTGCCTCAGTTTCCCTACAATATGACACACAGTACATGATTATTGCTGTGTATATCAGTTAAGGTTAGATATGAGCAATGGCCTAACCTTGGGATCTGAGTGAGCTGCTCATATGTGCAGCATCTGTTACTCTTTTCCTATGGAAGAGAATTCCTTAGACTCAACCTCTTAGGATAGGGAGCTGCCTGGAGAAATGTCCCTTCTGTGCCTTCTCCTGAGGACCTGACATTCCTCTGAAGTCTCCTAAGACCATCAGAAGAGTTGGCTTATGTCCTGGTTTCTATCCACTGAGACTCAGGAAAAGATGCCTGTTGACCTATGACCTGCAGCTGTCACAGCAGTGCACAGCTGGCTCCATGCTCTATAGGACTTGGATAGTCAGTAAAGCCTTGTTCCTTCTCAGCTCTGACAGGAAGTCAAATTCTAGCCTTGAAGAGATGCTCTCTAGGGTCAACTAAATTTGAGTCTATGACAGAAGTCTGGAGCCAGTGCTTCTTCACTGGCTGTATAGTAAGCTGGGCAGTGGTGAGTGGGTATCTACAGACTAAAAAAAAGGGTAGAAAGGAAAAGAGACAAATTTACAAATATGGAGACATATAATTGTCTTTGGTAAAAAGGTAGAGCCCTGCATACTGAGAAGCTTAGGTGCATCACTCAGTGATGTGGGTACCAGTGTCTGCACAACTCAGATGAAATAAGAAAATGACCTCCATGACCTCAGTGCACCTGAATGAGTCACATCCTCTGTGTAGAACTCTCTCCCCAAATGTCTTCATGCTCACTGTCCTCACATGCCTGCTCACACACAGAATATGTGTGTGATGGGAGTGCTTTCTCTCACTTCTTCCTCTACAGACCCTGAGTCTTCACCTTCTGACCTCTTTGATCTCTTTCCTCTCTGGATGCAGTCAATCCCTGACTTCACTTAGAGATGGGCCTCCTGGTCTGTCTTCCAATCCACTAGAGATGGGGCTTAGTTAGGAAAAACTAGTTTGATCATTCTTGAAAGTCCAGTGCCTGGAAAGGCTCAGATATATGTGGGAGGATAAAATAACGAATGTCCCAGGACCTTGAATATCCAGGTGTTTATGAAATTCTTCTATTTGGAGCTACCGACACTACTTCAGTCTCTAGCTTACATTGCTATGCATGTGTGGGGAGTGGGAATGGATGCTTATGGGTGTGGGTATTTGTGCAGATGTATGCCATCTTAATTGTATGGGTGGGTGCAGGTCACAGCACCTACACTGAAGTCAAGAAACAACTTGAGGGAGCCTTTCCTATCTTTCACCTTAGGAGATTCCAGCCAGTCTCTGAGCTCCCTCCTCCCACACACTATCAGGGAGTGTTCTCCTCACCTGTGAGCAGGAGCCATTACCAAGGCTGCACCATTTGCAGGGAAGCACACAGTAAGCCACTATGCTGGCTACAGCCTGCTCTGTCCTCCCTCTGTGGAGAACACCTTTTGCTCCAGTACTTGTCTCCAAGCTCTGCAGCCTTTGTCTTTCTGAGCTCAGCTATCTATCAGGCAGGAGCCTTTCCCAGGGTAATGCTGAATGTTATCATGAATAGTGTCCAATGACCTGCTCTGTCCCTTACACACTTAGACTGCCTGTGTCTTCTCTGTATGTGAGTTTCAGTCCTCTAGACTACACAGTGAGCAACAAGGCTGGTGATCATATCTGTGCCTTAGGACAACAACTCACCCCAGGGCTGTCCTCTGCTGTGTTTGCCCAACATGTCCTCTATAATACAGAATCCTAAATGAGCACCTAGTCTGCCCTGTGTTTTCAATGCTCTGAGAAGGTGATATTGGCTCCCCACAGGAATGTGACATGGATGTCTGTGAAGGATGGAAAGGGATCAGCTGAGTGAGGCCTGGAAAAAGGGACAGACTCATTCTCACTGAAGTCACCAGTGCACTGTCATGAAGCCTAGGAGGGGTTATGTAAGGAGATTCATATGGGTGTGAAGCAGGAGGTGACCTGAGTCCTGGAGAGAGGTCTGTGGCTCCTACATCCAAGGGAGAGTTTCAGAGGGACCTTCTATCCTCCTGTGATGGTCAAGCTGTGTGTATGGTCTCTCTATGTCCTTCCTGGGATGCATCTGTCCTATGTAGGTATCCTTTGTAGGTGTCCCATGGGAAGTGGGGTGCCAGAAGGATGGGGTGGTAACACAGGATCCTCTGGTAGAGTAGTGTGCTTAGCAACACAGGAAGCAGGCAGTAGGTCTGAGAATGTGGTCAGTGGCTCCAGGTGTATAGGGACACAGGTGGAAGCTAGGCTACAAGTTAAGCTCCTATCTCCCGGAAACACATTTCAGGGTGTTGTGTGGACTTCTCCTGTTGTCTGGTGGTTACTAAGGGACCTGCAGCTCATGTCTGGGTGCTGTCCAATTCAGCAACTCTGTCACCATTTGCGTACAGGAGAGAAAGTCTCCAGTATGAACCTCAGAAGACAAGAACGTCCAAGGAGGACATGTGTTCTCTGCTCCTCTTCTGGGAACTCTGAGCTTCCTGTGAGGTAACATAGTCCATCAGGACAGTCAGTTAATGGCATAGGCACCTGACCAGCTATTCTCTCACTTCTGAGTCTCTGGAGATGTCCAGGTAGCCTAGCCCAACTGTGACTTACCTGGAAGTACACTGGCTGCTTCCACATACCAAAAAAAGCCTTGTTCCCTGGCATATCTAACAGGAAGTCAAAATGGAGAAATGACAAAAAGCTCCCCAGTGTCACCTGGAGTCTAGCTAGAACAGAGATTATCATTCCCAGGAATGCCTGCATTGGTGAGAGAGCCACATTTCGGGGCTGCAGCTGACATAGTGAGGGTGAGTTTACAAAGCACAGGACATCCTCTGTGCAGGTGAAGACAGGTGAGGAGTTCTGATCTATTGCAGTTTATCTACCCTATGTATGTCCTGGAGTAGGGTCCAAACCCCAGTGTGAGGACACAATGCTGTTGGGGAGAGGAAGAACAGCCCAGTCTGACAGTTCGGTGTATGAAGTAGGATAAGACACAGCCAGCAGCTGCAGGCCATAGAGAGTCACTTACTGTTCACATGGAATTGCACAAGTGCTGTTACATTTTCTGAAACTCTGTTTAAAATTTGAAGTGTGTACAAGCCTGAGTCATTCTCAGTGACATCTTGGAGCAGCAGGGATCCATTGGTGTACACTGTCTCTCTTCCACTGTGTTCAAGCCCCTGGGTGATGGAATTCATGGTTCTGCTGTATTCTGTGATTTTAAAGACAGGACTGATATACACTCCTTTGTACCAGGAAAAGGCTTGCAGATCTTCTGGCAGATTATGGACTTGGAGAAGAATGCTTTCCCCTTCAGCAGCACTCCGTGGCACTGGTTCTATGGTGAGTGGGGCAGAAGCGAGAGGGTTGCAGCAAGTACAAGAGGAAGCTGGAAGGAAAAAGAGAAAAAGCCATTCTATGGGATCGTCATGTTTGGTGGAAATAAGATGACCTATGGAGGAGGTCAGCAACATGACTTCCATTCCCTCAGTATCCTAAATATATAATTTCTCTCCATGGAACTTTCCCCTCAGGTGTCTACAGGGCTGCCCCCCAATGCCCTCAGTCAGACATTGTGCACACTCATGCACACTGAGGTTTTTCTCTTCATACCATGGATCTTTACTTTCTGACTTTTTCCTAGTTTCCTTTGTGGCTTCAGTCAACCTCTGACATCACCTTCTAGATGTCCTTGCTGTGCTGCCCTGAAGCCTCCAGGAGTAGGACTGGATGAAGGCAGGAGCATTATGGTCTTCTTGGCAGGCTCAGGTATTGGAAAAGGCTCAGGATTAGACGGGCTGGCTTTATGTCAACTTGACACAAGCTAGAGTCAATTAGATAGGGGAAGCCTCAAATAAAAGTGCTAACAACAGACTGGCCTGTTGGAAAATCAGTAGAATTTTTTTATTGTTGATTGACGCTGGAAGGGCCAACCCAATGAGACCATTTTCATTTCTGAGCTAGTGGTCTTAGATGTCATAAGACAGCATGCTGAAAAATCCATGAGGAGCACAGCAGTAAGCAACACACCTCCATTCTCTCTGCTTCCATTCCTGGCTTTTATTTAAGAAACTTTCCTGTTCAGAGCTACTAAATGCCACAGTTTGATATGCACTGCCCAAAACCATCATTCTCTGTCAACTCTGAGAGGAAGTAACATACCATACCAGATAAATGTTCCCCATGTTCACATGTAGTTGAGTAGGAGATGACAGGAACCAGGTCTTCCTGGTCTTACATCTCTGTGAGGTTGCTATGGTTTCCTCACAAGCATGACTAGAGCCCCAGGAGACTGAGCTGACTGTTACATTCTGGGCTGTTACTTTCCACCAAGTTCTTCCTTGACACAAGGGGGAGTCAGACAATGGAGTCTGATCTATGGTCTTTAGTCTCCACCATGTGCTTCCTGCGCTACATTCTCAAACCCCTACATGGGGATGCAGTGCACAGGGGAGGTTGTCACAGGCCAGGCATGACAATCCTGTGTGTCTAATCCCCACCTGACACAGAGAATGACCACAGAGAATCACTTACGGTCCACTTGGAGTTGCACATGTGCTGATTCTACTTCCAGGATTCTACTCACAATCCGTAGGGTGTAGAATCCCATGTCTTCACATGTGACATTGTGAAAAAGCATGGATCCATTGCTGTACACTGTCTCTCTACCACTGTGTAGAGGGCCTGGCACACTTGAATTACTTTCTATTATGTGTCGGGCAACTTCCAACTTGTTGAACAAAATCACACCTTTGTACCAGTAAAGGGCTCGAAGATTGTCTGGGAGATTGTGAACAAGTAGAAGAACGCTTGACCCTTGTGCAACCCTGGGTGGCACTGATTCGATAGTGGGCCGGGCAGAGATGTGAGGGCACCCACAGGTGAAAAGTTTGGCTAGGAGGAAAAAGAGAAATCCAACAATATTAGGACCTTTGTATTTTGCCAAAAAGGGGCCCTGAGAAGGTGTGTCCATTGCTCAGCCTAGGTGCATGGGTGGTTGTCTCCCTGTCCTACTTGCTGGAGTTCAGCAGGTGACCTCTGTATTCCCAGAGTCCCTGACTTGTCATTCCCACCATATGGCACTATTTCCTCAGGTGTCAACATTTCTCCAGCTCACTGCCATCAGATCCCTGCTCACATTTACAGTGGAGTGCTGTTGGCCTGTCTGCCTGACCAACCTCGTCCTTACAGACCCTGTGTCTTCACTCTCTGACCCTTCCTGCCACTTTCTATTCCTCTTGTGGTTCCAGTCAATAACTGACTTCACTTTCTAGCTTCTTTACTGGCCTGTCTGTCAGTCAATAAGCACTGCAGTTTTATGAGAACTGAGATTTTCTTACCTTTTGAAAGAAGTGCCACCCATAAAATCTCAAATACCTGTGGAAAATGAATGAATGAATGATGTCCCAGGACCCTGTATGCCTAGGGAGTTATTTAAGAAATTCATAGGTTTGGGGGTACTAGTTGAATTTTTTCATTTGCTTTTACTTTTCACAGTCACTTACATTTGTGTGTGAGATTGTGTGCAAGAGCTTGTGTGGGTGAATGTGGGACAGGTACATAGGTGGACTTTAGAGGACAATTGTGTTCATTGTTTCTCAGGTTGAGAGACAATGAGGCAAATGCCTATATCCACTGAGCCATGTCACAGATCAACACCAGCTTGATTTTTTACATAAGAAGTCACAATTAAGAACATCAGTCTTCAGAATATTGTGGTCATAGTGAATAAATTTGAGTATTCATTTCTTGTTCTTTGGGAAACATTTTTTGTTCACTGAGAGTTTCCTGCAAATGAGCCTCTGTCTGGACCTGTGTCTTCTCCCATACAAACCCCAAGACTCATCTCAGCTACTTTTCCCCCTTAGGAGACTCCAGAGAGTAGGTGAGTCCTCTCCTCCACATACTGTCAATTCATGTTCTCCCCTGTGAGCAGGAGCCGCTGAGAGTCTAACACTTAGCAGAGGGGTACAGGAGGTACCTCGATTGTTTCTATGGGCTGATCTGTCCTCCTCCTGAGTCACCTCTGCTCCAGCACAGCTCCCAAGATCTTGGTCCTTTCCCCTTCTGGCTGAGCCTTCTCTCAGGAAGGAGCACCTACCAGAGTCCCATTGGATGTGGGGATTTTCTGCTCAAAACCATGCTCTGCCCCTTCAATCTCAGTGCTGTCTCTATCCACATCTCTCTTGATGCTTCAGTCCTGAACACCACAGTGATCAAAGGGGCTAATGAGCATCTCTGTGCCCTGAGAGAACAGCAGCTCACCCTCGTGCTGTCTTCGGCTATATCCTGGCCCTGGGTCTATCAGAATCAAGAGAGGGCCTCTATACTCCCTGTGTGACAAAGAAACCCAGCTGGGCACCCAGTTTGCCCTATGTTCTCAATGCTCTGGAAAGATGGAACTTGGCCTTAGCAAGAAAGTGATGGGGATGTGTGTGAATCTTCAAAGAACTATTCGAGTGATGCATGGAGAAGAAGATAGATTTGTTATCACAGCAGTCCTTAGTTAGGGTGCTGACCCAGGACAAAGGCCCGAGAGCTGATGTGTCAGGAGCCTCACATTCTGGTTGTGTGGGAGGAGGTGACATGAATCCTATAAAGAGAGCTCTGGGCTTCACCACCTCATGAAGGATTTTATGACAATGGTCCCAGTTCTTTTGCTGACTGAACTGTGTGATGAATCTGCCCATGTGCTCCCTGACCTTTTGGATGCCTTTGGCCTCTGTCTAGGTGAATACCATGGGATAGCCTATCTTTCCCAAAAGAAATACGTAAAAAGGAACTTAACATGAACCCCTGGCATGGTATCAGATTTAAAAAAAAGCCAGTAGGACTGAGAAGGTTGTGACACCAACTTCCAGGTCAGTAGGGACAGGATTAAAAGTCAGGAAACAAGTTCCTGGTTAGGTAAATATTTTCCCTGAGTATTGATAGTGTGTCCCCCTGGTGATGACTGGGAGGAACTGCAGCTCACATCTGGGGAGCTGTCCATCTCAGCAGAGCCTGGAGACATTTGCCTACAGGAGAGAATTCCCTGAGGTAGACCCCATAGGTCAAGAAATTGTCAAGAGTACCTGTGTTCTCAGTCCCTTCTTTGTGACATTGACCTTCCTTTGAAGTCCCATAAGCCCATCAGGACAGTTAATGGCCTAGGCACCTGTCAAGCTTTGTTGCCCATGCTGAGTCTCTGGAGATGTCCAGGGGATCTAGCCTAACAGTGACCCTCTTGACAGTGCACTAGCTGTTTCCAGAGAGCAAAAGACTTTGACTAGTAGAAAACACTGTTCCTGACCATAAGAAGTCAAACTACAACCTTTGAAAATGCTTCTCGTGGACACCTAGAGTTGAGTCTAAGACAGAGGTCTAGAACCAGGGCATGCTCACCTCTCCCTGAGGATCTAAAGTTTTCCTCAATCAGGCACAATGGTGATTGCCTCATGGTCTGTCTCAAGGACACATTCCTGGTAAGAATCCCAAGAGTGTAGACATAGGATGATATCTTAGGCTGACTTATCCACCATGCATCCACCTCTGTGCATGGATTCTGATCTACTGCAGTTATTCTACACCATGTGTGTCCTGAACTAAATGCTCAAACCCCAATATGGGAATGCATGAAGAGGGGAGGGAGACTCAGGCTTTGTCTGACACTTCCATGTGTATCCACTGGAATAGCCCCACCCAGCACCTAGAGTTCAATAAGAATCACTTACGGTGCACATGGAGGTGCATAGTTGTTATTGATACAGTTCGTCCATGTCTATTTATGGTCTGCAGGGTGTAGAATCCTGTGTCCTTATGGGTGACATTGTGAATCCACAGGGATCCATTGCGGTACATTGTCTCTCTACCACTGTGTACAGGCCCCGGCACAATTAAATTGGTGTTCAGTACATAGAGCGCAATTCTGTGCTTCATATTTGTCAGCCCTTTGAACCAAACAAAGGATAGAAGACTCTCTGGCAGATTGTGGACATGTAGAAGGACATTGTCTCCTTCGAACACATCAAGTGGCACTGATTCAATGGTGACTTCAGCATTGGTTGGGGAATGGCAGTAAATTAAAACGGAGGCTAGAAGGAAAGAGAGAAAAACATCAATATTGAGCGGATGTGATCATGAGCCAGTTTAGGTGTGTGAGTAGGGCTGTGAGCACACTCCTTGATGGGGGTGTACAACATGACCTCCATTTCCTCTGAGTCTCTGATGGTGCCTTTTCCTCTCTATGAAATAATTTTCTCACTTATCTCTCTGCCTCCCCCCAAGTGTTTCCATATTCCTCCACACATAAAGAGTATTTGTTGTGAGGAAGCCATTCTGTCATCCTCCTTTAAAGGGTCCTGTAGCTAGAAGGTCTTTAGAATACTGCCCAGCCCCATGGATTTATTAAATAATCACTCAGAGGCTTAAAATTAATTACCAATTGTATGGCTTATGGCAGGCTTCTTGCAAGCTAGTTCTTTTAACTTCACTCATTTCTATTAATCTATATGTTGCCATGTGTCTTTAGCATTACCAGTCTGTTGGCATCTTGCTGCTCTTTCCTCAGTGGCTGGCATCTCCTCGCTCTTTTCCTTTCTTCTCTCGGTATATCTGCTTGGATTACCTGGCTGCCTCTAAGCTGCATTGCTGTAGGCCAATGCAGGTTTATTTATCAAACAATTAGAGCTACACTTAGTCACACTATACAGAAAGATATCCCACAACAGGGTCCTTACTATCTGAATTTTTTCTCTTTTACCTTTGTGTATCAACCCCTGACATCAACTTCTGGATACACAGACTTATATTCTGATAGAAGCAGGACTTTTGAGGACAGGGATTAGTGTGGCCTTTTAAGAAGATTCAGTTCCTGGAAAAGATTCAGACATCTTTACAGAAAGGAGAGAAAGATGGAAAAAAGGAATGAATGAAGTAAATGTGTCTTCATGGTATTATCTACATAGGTCAAGGTTTGAAATGAATGGCATTAATTATATTCAGGTTTGATTTACTTTTTTGGATTTATTTATATGATCTGTGTGTATTTCTGAAGGCACATGTCTCAGTGTACATATGGGCAGGTTCACGCCAGAGCCCTTAAGTGGAAAGCAGAGAAGTGGCTGCAGGGGCCTGTTCTCTCCATCTACCCTGTGGGAGCAGAGGACTGAATATAGGTTGTCAAGTCTCCACACACTGAGCCATCTCCCTGGCCCATCCCTGTTGATTTATATTTGGAGTCACCCTGCCATGACTGGGGACATCAGGCTTCAGAACATGGCAGCCAATGGGGCTCAATTTGAATAGGGAGTGGTTGGGGCTTCTCTCCTCCTCTCATCACCTCCTGTCCACTGAGAGCTTCAGGATGCTGAGCCTCTGTCCATCACTGTACCTTCTGCCCCGTGACTGCAAACAGAAACCTCAAGTCTCCTCTCAGGTACCTGTCCCCTTTAGGAGACTCCAGCCTGCTTCTGAGTCCCTGTCCACCCCAACAGAAAGAAAATGGGTACTTTTACCTGTGAGCAGGAGCCCCTGCCAGGAGGTACAGCCCTTGCAGGGAATCATAGAGGACACCTCCATCTCTCTTCCCACTGTGCTATCCTCCCTCTGAGGAGAAGAGCTTCAGTTCCAACACAGCTCCAGCCCCTGCTGTCCTTTCTCCCTCTGAGCTGAGTGTCCTTCCAGGTAGGAGCACTTCCCACAATCCAATGGGCTGTTGGTTGTTGGATCTGTGTCCAAGACACTGCTCTGTCCTTTCCACTCCCAGTGCTGTCTCACATGCCTCTCAACTGTTCTCTCTTTATGTTTCAACTTCAAGCAGCACATTGAGCAACAAGGCTGATAAGCATCCCCATGCCCTCAGAGAACAATCACTCATCTCATGCCTGACATCTGCTCTGTCTACACATCTGGCCTTAGGTCTGTCTGCACGTAAGAAGGAGCCTCTATCCTGCCTATGTGTCTTTGTGACACAGAGACCCAGCTGAGCATCCAGTCTGCCTGTGTCCTCAGTGCTCTGAAAACGTAAGATTTACACCATGAAGGAAAAAGGACAGTCTTTGAGGACTGCAAAGGGACTAGCTAAGTGATGACTAGGGATGAATATCAATCCTGTATCACTAATGTCACCAGTCAATTTCCTGATCCAGGAAAATGTCCCAGGAGCCATTGTGTGAAGAGTTTCATGTCCTTGGTGTTGGGGTAGAGGCAATCTGTGTGTTCTTGAAAAGTCTGTTAGCTCCCTCTTTCTATGAAGGGCTTCAATGTAACCTTCAGCATTATGTGTTGGCTGAGCTGTGTTCGGTGAGGCCATGCCCCCTGCCCCCCGATCTTCCTGGGTCACCTTTGCCTTTTGCCTAGGTGATTCCCTGGTAGTAATCCTGTATTCCCCTATGAGAGATGCCAAGAGAAGTGACTTTAGGGTTCCCCATGTGTTCTCAGAAAAAAGGAAGCAGCCAGTAGGTCTGAACAGAGTCTAGGAAGGAAGCTCTGGGTTAGTGGAGACATGGATAGAAATCAGTTGGCTAGGCAAGGTCATGGCTCAGGAAAACAATTTTCTGATTTTTAATGGTGTGTCCTGATATCACCCCATGGAGATCACTGGGAGAACTGCAATCTCCTGTCTATGGCTACAGTAGACATGTTCAACAAGTCAACAATAAACTTCCCTGATACCCTCAGCACAGGAGGGATGCAGGCCCTGTCATCAGGTTCACTGTGCTCTTCAGAACTCCTAATTCCTTCTAGTGTAGGTTGGATCTACACAAGGTTTCAGATTTTTCCTAGGAAGTCCATAAGTTTAAATAGTGTACATCCAGATGATAGGCACCTTCAGAAGGAGCCCTGTGCTCAGAAAATTTCAGAGGAAAGTCCTAGAACATTTCTCTTGAGAGTCAAAGGAAGTAGATTAATACAGGGGCTGCACATGCACTTTCTGGCCCATCACTGGTGTCTAAAGCCTTCTTTTTCTTTGTCCAAATGTTGCTGAAGGGTCTGTTCTCTAGTACAAAGAACACTGATTCAAATTGACATGTCTTCTGCTCTTCCTAATGCACTGTTTTCTTTTCTCCTGAGTATAGCAGCTTAGGAAAGAGTAAAGTGTTTGTTTCCTTCTAGGGCTGTGTCATAGTGTAGCACTGAAGGAAGTCAAGGCAGAAAACATGCTGCTTGCTGACTCATTCACAGACTCACACTCTGGCTCATGTTTAGCTTTCTATCTCATACTTTCAAGGACCATCTGCATATGGATGATGCTGCCCAAAGAGAATTGGTCCCTCCTGAACCAATTAGGACAATCCATCAAGACATGTCCACATCCCAACCTGATAAAGATGGGCCATAGACATGAAGTTGTAGTTACTCAGTTGGGATACTTTTTCCACCAATATGACTTTGGGCTATGTCAGGATGACAGTTAATGCTAACTAGTACACTGTTTCAAACTGTTAGGTCCTTCTCCTCTATAAGGATGCTACATAGGAAGTTCCCCATTATCTAACTAACTGTCTCTTTCAGTTTCTGGCAGTCCTCACTTATGCTGATGTTCATAAAATCTCCAAATTGGACACTCAGAGCCAGGACACAGCTTAGGGTCATCTACCACAGCTTTCACTTTTCCCACTTCCCAGGTCCTCAGTCCAGAGATGCTCTAATATCTACCACAGACATCATAAAGAGTTAATGAAACAGCATCATCAAAACCTAAGTTCCATCCTGACTCAGAACAGGCCTCCTAGGCATAGTCCACACCTGCCTCTTCTGGAATCCAAGCAGAAGTCAATCACCAGGTGAGAAATGACAGGAGCTGAGAGCATTTGGAGTAAAGGAACATGAGCATGGGTCAAAGTTCTGGGTGTTCTTTCTGGGTCATGGTGATCAGGAAAGCAAATGGTGGGGGCATGTGCTAGTGATAGAAAGAAAAATTCACTTGATCTAAAGTACAGTCTCTTTCCTTGGGAGAAAGCCCCTGTCACATCCAAGACCAGACCAAGAAAAACTAGATATGGCTCTAGGAGCTAGGCCCTGGGATAGAACCAGTCCCTGGAAACCCTGACTCATCTCTGACCAGTTGCCAGTCAGCAGGGAAGACTCCTGACAACAGGCTCCCTCACCACATAATAATTAAACCACTAAAAATACAAAATAAAGAAAGAATATAAAGAGCAGCAAAGGAAAAAGGCCAAGTGACTTATAAAGGCAGACCCATCAGAATAACACCCCACTTCTCAATGGAGACTTTGAAAGCCAGAAGGAACTGGACAGATGTAATACAGACACTAAGAGACTATGGATGCCAACCTAGACTAATATGCCCAGCAAAATTTTCAGTCACTATAGATGGAGTGAACAAGACATTCCAAGACAAAACCTGAATTAAACAATACCTCTCCAGCCCTACAGAAAGAACTAGAAGGAAAATTCCAACCTAAGAGGTCAGATACACCCTCGAAAATACAGGCAATAAATAACCCCACAGCAGTAAACCTGAAAGAAGAGAAGTACACACACACACACTATCACCAAAAAATAACAGGAATCAACAATCACTGGTCATTAATATCCCTTAATATCAATGGATTTAATTCACCTATAAAAAGACACAGGCTATCAGAATGGATATGAAAGCAGGATCCATCTTTCTGCTGCATACAAGAAATACACCTCAACTACAAAGATAGACACTTCCTCAGAGAAAAAGGCTCAGAAAAGTCTTTCCAATCAAATGGACTAAAGAAGCAAGCTGGTGTAGCTATCCTAATATCTAACAAAATAGACTTCAAAATAAAATCAATCAAAAGAGATCAAGAAGGATATTACATATTATCACAGGAAAGATCCACCAAGATGAAGTTTCAATTTTGAACATTATGCCCCTAATACAAGGGTACCCACATATGTAAAAGAAATATTACTAAAACTTAAATCCCATATAAAACCCCACACATTAAGAGTGGGAGACTTCAACACCCCACTCTCACCAATGGACAGATCTGCCAGATCAAAACTTAACAGAGAAATAAGGGACCTAACTGATGTTATGACTTAAATGGAGTAAATTAAGGTCTACAGAGCATGCCATCCTAACAAAAAAAGAATATACCTTCTTCTCAGCACCCCATGGAACCTTCTCTAAAATTAACCACATACTCAGTTACAAACCAAATCTCAACAGATACAAAAAAAATGGAATAACCTCCTGTATTCTATCAGACCACCATGGTTTAAAGTTAGAGTTCAACAACAACAAAAATTACAGAAAGCCTACAATCTCATGGAAACTTTATAATGCTCAACTGAGTCAGCAATGGGTCAAGGAAGAAATAAAGAAAGAAATTAAAGACTTCCTAGACATCAATGAAAATGAGTTTACTACATAACCAAACTTATGGGACACTATGAAAGCAGTGCTAATAGGGAAATTCATAGCACTAAACGTCCACATAAAGAAGTTGGAGAACTCTCACACTAGTAACTTAACAGCACATCTTAAAGTTCTAGAACAAGAAGAAGCAAAGTCACCCAGGAAGAATAGATGCCAGGAAATAATCAAATTGAGAGCTGAAATCAATAAAATGGAGACAAAGACAACAATACAAAGAATCAATGAAACAAAGAGTTAGTTCTTTAAGAAAATCAACAGGATAAGCAAGCCCTTATCCTGACTAACCTAAAGGCAGAGAGAGCATCCAAATTAACAAAATCAGAAATGAAAAGGGGATATAACAACTGACAATGAGGAAATCCAGAGAATCATCAGATCATATTTCAAAAACCTGTACTCCACAAAATTGGAATATCTAAAAGAAATGGACAATTTTCTGGATAGGTACCACATGCTAAAATAAATCAAACCAGATAAACAATTTCAATAGACCAATAACTCCCAAAGAAACAGAAACAGTCTCCCAAGCAAAAAAAGCCCAGGACCAGATGGTTTCAACACAGAATTATACCAGATTTTCAAAGAAGAGTTACTACCAATATTCTTCAAAATGTTCCACACACACAAAAAAAAAAAAAAAAAAAAAAACTAAAGGAACGTTACCAAACTTCTTTTATGAGGCTCAGTTACTCTGATTCCCAAGCCACACAAAGATGCAACAAGGAGAATTACAGACCAATCTCCCTCATGAACATTGATGCAAAAATATTTAATAAAATATTGGCAAACTAACTCCAAGAACACATCAAAAACATTATTCACATGATCAAGTAGGCTTTATCACAGTGATGCAAGGATAGTTCAACATACAAAAGTCTGTCAATGTAATACAATCATATAACAAAACTGACAGAAAAAAACCACATGATCATTTCATTAGATGCTGAAAAGGCCTTTGGCAAAATCTAACACCCCTTCATGATAAAGGTCTTGGCGTGACCAGGGATACAGTGAACATACCTGCACATAATAAAGGCAATTTACAGCAAACCAACAGCCAACACGAAAAAAAAATGGAGAGAAATTTAAAGAGATTCCACTAAAATCAGGAACAAAACAAGGCTGTCCACTCTCCCTATATTTATTCAATATAATACTTGAACTTCTTTCTAGCGAAAGGAATAAGACAGCAAAAGGAGATCAAGGGGAACAAATTAGAAAGGAAGAATTCAAACCTTCACTATTTGCAGATGATATGATAGTATATATGAGTTATCCAAAAATTCCACCAGGGAACTTCTAGAGCTGATAAACATCTCAGTAATTTGGCAGGATAAAGATTAACTCAAAAAAAATCAGCAGCCTTCCTATATACAAATGATAAATAGTCTGAGAAAGAAATCAGAGAAATATCATCCTTTACAATAGCCACAAATAATATAAAATACCTTAGAGTAACTCTAACTAAGCAAGTGAAAGACCTGTATGATGAGAACTTTAAGTCTGTAAAGAAAAAATTTGAAGAAGACATTAGAAAATGAAAAGATTTCCCATGCTCTTGGATAGGAAGAATTAACATAGTAAAAATGGCAATCTTACCAAAAGCAATCTACAGATTCAATGCAATCCCCATCAAAATTCCAACACAATTCTTCACAGACCTAGAAAAAAAAATACTCAACTTCATATGGAAAAACAAAAAACCCAGGATAGCTAAAAGAATCCTGTACAACAAAACTACCTCTGGAGGCATCACCCATCCCTGACATCAAGCTCTACTATAGAGCTACAGTAATAAAAACAGCTTGGTATTGGCATAAAAACTGACATACGGACCAATGGAATTGAACTGAAGACCATGACATTAACCCACATATTATAAACACGTGATTTTTTACAAAGAAGCCAAAATTGTACAATGGAAAAAAGAAATCATCTTCAACAAATGGTGTTGACATAACTGGACATCAATATGTAGAAGATTGCAAAAAGATCCATATCTGTCACATTGCACAAAACTAAGTCCAAGGGGATCAAAGACCTCAACATAAATCCAGTTACTCTGAACCTGATAGAAGAGAAAGTAGGAAGTAGTCTTGAATGCATTGGCACTGGAGATCACTTTCTAAATATAGCACTAGTAGCACAGACACCGAGAGCAAAAATTAATAAAGGGGACCTCCTGAAACTGAGAAGCTTCTGTAAGGCAAAGGGCACACTAAATAAGACAAAACAACAGCCTACAGAATGGGAAAAGATTTTCACCAACCCAACATCTGACAGAGGGCTGATCTTCAAAATATATAAAGAACTGAAGAAACTTGACACCAAAATAACAAACAATCCAATTAAAAAATTGAGCTAAACAGAGAATTCTCAAAGGAAAAATTTCAGCATCCTTAATTATCAGGGAGATGCAAATCAAAACAACTCTGAGATACCATCTTACACTAGTCAGAATGGCTAATATCAAAAGCACTACAGACAGAATATGTTGGAGAGGATGTAGAGCAAGGGGAACACTCCTACACTGTTGGTAGGAGTGCAAACTGGTACAGTCACTCTGGAAATCAATATCGCAGTTTCTCAGATAATTGCAAATCAATCTACCTCAAGACCCAGCTCTACCACTATTGGGCATATACCCAAGGAATACTCAGTCATACCACAAGGGCTATGAACTCAACTATGTTCATAGCAGCATTATTTGTAATAGCCAGAACCTGGAAACAACCTAGATGCCCCTCAACTGAAGAATGGACAAAGAAAATGTGGTATATATACATAATGGAGTACTTCTCAGGAGAGAAAAACATCATGAAATTTGCAGGCAAATGGATGGAACTAGAAAATATCATCCTGAGTGAGGTAACCCAGACTCAGAAGGACAAACATGTTATGTACCCACTCATAAGTGGATACTAGACATAAAGCAAAGAATAATCAAGCAACAACCCACAACTCCAGAGAAGGTAACTAACAGGAAAGACCCGAAGAAGGATGCATGGACTGCACTGGGAAGGGGAAATAGATGAGATCTCCATGAGGAACCTGGGGATGAATGGTGGGCAATGGAGGGTAGGGGATAGGGGATGAGAACATAAGGGAATGGGGTGGTTGACCTGGAACAGGGAGGGATGGGGAATGAAAGAGATACCATGAAGGAGAGAAACATCATGGGGATAGAGAGAAACCCAGTGCTAGGGAAATTGCCAGGAATCCCCAAGGATGACCGCAGCCTGGGCTACTAGTAATAGTGGAGAGGATACCTGAATTGAACTGGCTTGCCCCAGAGATCACAACTTTTCTCTTTTGACTGATGGAAGTAGATGCAGAGATCCACAGCCAAACACCAGGTGGAGCTCCAGGAGTCCAGTCAAAGAGAAAGGAGAGAGTTTCTATCAGCAAGTGCATCAGTGCATAATGATGGGGAAACCTGCAGAGATGATCAAACCAAACTAGTGGGAACTCATGAAAGTTGGATCAGTGGCTGTGAAGCCTGCATGGGACTGGACTAGGCCCTCTGCATGGTGAGACAATTGTGTAGCTTGATCTGCTTGGGAGGCCCTCTGGTGGTAGAATCAAAATCCATCCCTGGTGCATGAAGAGGCTTTTTGGATCCTGCTACCTATGATGGGACACCTCTTACAGTCTTGAGGCAGGGGTAAGGGCTTGGACTTGCCTCTACTGGATGTGCCTCCCCATGGGAGGCCTTGCTTTCTTCTGGGAGGGAGTGGGGAGTGGGTTGGGAGAAGGAGGCTGAGGGAGTGGGAGGAAGGAAGGAGTGTTTGATTGGTGTGTAAAATAAATGAAAAAATTCTTAACTAAATCAAAAAAGAAAATCTGTGGCCGGGTGTTGGTGGCGAACGCCTTTAATCCCAGCACTCGGGAGGCAGAGCCAGGCAGATCTCTGTGAGTTCAAAGCCAGCCTGGGCTACCAAGTGAGCTCCAGGAAAGGCACAAAGCTACACAGAGAAACCGTGTCTCAAAAAATCAAAAAAAAAAAAAAAGAAAAGAAAAAGAAAATCTGCACAATAGTTTTTAAAGTCATACATCATTCCTTTAAAGTTTCCCCAAATTTACTGAAAAGTCTCAAGATTTCAGTCACCCTCTCCACTGTCCATCCTCTTTCTTGCATTTCAAAGTAAAAAATATGGATGTGTCTTCATCTGTCTCTGTAGTTGTTCTTTTTATAGTGAGTAATTAAAATCTCTCACTTTCATTTTGCACATAGTTATAATGTGTGAAAAGAGACCTGTCTACCCATCACTCATGGTACTATTACTCACCTGATTAAATTTGTAAAGATACAGTAATGTCCTAATGAGTTTGGATGTTTTCCATGATATTCCTCTAAGTAAAGCAGTTGATTTGCTCTCTTTTCTACATAAGTAATTAGGGATGAGAATGCTCAAATCTGTAAGCCAATAAAACACACTCTCTAGAACCTTTACTTCAGCCTATGGGAGGTTGTAAATGTCAATTCCCAGAGAGCTGTTTAGTAAAAGATGAGAGTTTCTGTTCATTTCCTCAATGACAAATAACACGGCAAAAAATAAGCTGGTAGTTTTCCTCCATCAGCCTGCATGGAAGTGATATTGCATTCAGGAGGGAGCTCAAAACAGTCTGATGTACAAATTTAAATGCAATGGCTTCTACAGTTTGAAAGCTTGTGTTTTGTCAGAAGACATACTTTTACATCTGCTAATGAATGCTTCCAGGTTCCTTAGGCAGTTTAGTATTTATGAACTCCCTCATTGAATTCAATCTATCTGTGGCAATAGTTGGCTTTTTTATAGTTACATATTTATCATAGATTGCATGTGTACACACTGTGCATTAGTGTTTCTGTCTCTGATGTGTTTGTATACATATCTCTCGTGGGGAAAATTTTCAATGCTTGTGCATGAAATGCAGATGATAACTTCTCTGATTGTATTTGTTGTTCAGCCCACTTTAGATTATGTGTCTTAGTTTTTGCCACTACACATGCCAGAGAAACTTCTGAGAATTTTCTTATCTCATCTTCCCATCTCCCTGGAAGAGCACTTCCAATGTAACTGTGCACTATTATGCCCACTATGAAGTGGGTTCTCTGAATCTCAACTCATGATGCTCACTTGTTTCGTAACCACTTTATATGCTCTGTCATCCCCTTATCTTTACAATGATGACTTGTAGTGAAGAAGATAACATACTTTGGAAGGTTAAAAGTACACATACAAGGAGGAAAACAAGCTTTCAACATGTAGTGTTATAAACCGAGGTTTAATTATTGTTAATTTTTCAAATTTTTCTGTAATTGGGAATCCAAAATGCTTATTTCTATCAAGACAGTTTTAGTTGCTTCATAAAATAAAATATTTGCTGCAAGCCACAGGAAATATAACGGAATCCAGCTACTATGACAAAAGCTACTACCTGAAAGGTCAAGGACTTTTCCAGAGGTCAAGCCATGTATGCTATGTATACTTTCAAGAACAGCGTATTTATCTGAAATACTTCTCAAGTATCCTAGGCCATAATGGCAAATGGTCTCCTGAATTAAGATAAATACCCTTCTGAAGACATGACTGTTGCTACCTGCATAGCTTTATTTCTTGTGCAAATGAAGCTCAGACTCTTCTTCCTCTCACAGGCCAAGTGGCATTTCAGAGCAATTGACTCAGAACAAAAGGATTTTTTGCATATCAGGTGCAGTGAAGTATTGAGGCTGTACTCCTATCTCTGAGCAGGGTTGTCCCACCCAACCAGGAAGCAGCAAGTCAGAGTTTTTACAGATTGTATGTGAATTGAGTCAGGTCAGGAGGGTAAGAGAAGAAGAAACATAGTGGACAGAGGATCAGAGCACAAATATGAGGTGGAGAGCAAAAGAGCTTAGCTAGAACTAGGACAAGGAAAGGACAGGAAGAAAAGGGACAAAGAGAAGCTGAATCTGAGAACAACAGAAGCCATGTAGAGAGAGAACTGTCTCAGAAATTAAAGCAAATGACTAAGAGTTTCATGTACATATTCATTTAATACCGTCAAAGATAAGATTATTAGCTGGTTGTAGATTCTTCTCAGACCCTGGGAGAGAGAGGGCTATCACGGGGCAAGACCCCCCATAGACCTCAATAATATTATTCTTTTTTGTATTGGAAACATCCAATTGGCAAAGAGATTAATTCATTTTATTTGTGAAAAGAAAACAGACATTACATTTCTCAGTACAGAATGGCACATCGAATCCTTCTGTTTAGTTCCT
This sequence comes from Peromyscus maniculatus bairdii, assembly GCF_049852395.1. NCBI lineage: Eukaryota > Metazoa > Chordata > Mammalia > Rodentia > Cricetidae > Peromyscus > Peromyscus maniculatus. The sequence continues at coordinate 27,409,807 of NC_134852.1, read as the reverse complement.
AAGCCTTTTAAAAGTAGGGTGGAGCTTTTTAAGCCTGAACCATTCCCAACTTCATCCTAAATATTTTTCCTTATACCCGCATATAAGTGTGGCTCTCACCACTAACAAAAGAAAATACTCAGTGCAACAGAAGATAACCAAAGAATAGCAGAAATTGTCAAAATAGAATGATCAAACTTCAGGGGTGCCCAGGAGAACTGATAAGTCTACCACAAATTTCTTGCAAATATGCTTAGGGAACATGATGGAATATGGGGAGAAAGTTTCTGAGGGTCAGATGACCTGGAAATATTTGACATTACTTGTCTTAGAAATAACAGTGAAGGTACACATGATACCCCAACAATATGACTGCTTATAAAAGAACTTAACTATGACAACTGTAGACGTGCTTCCTCAGGGGACATATTCTCATGAAGAGCCACCTGTAGACATAGGACCACGGGCAACTAATTACTGCTGAAAATGGAGGAGGAGTGGATCTGGGGGAGAGGAGAGGTGGAGGGGGAACTGTGGTTGGGATGTAATATATGAGAGAATAAATAAATAAATAAATAAATAAATAAATAAATAAATAAATAAATAAATATTATTTTTAAAAAAGAACAATGTTGAGTATAACAATTTATTCTAACACCATGATTGTTATATTCCTTAGCTTCCAATTCTTTCACATACATAATTATTTCTAAGAAAAGGGAAGATGAACATGAAAACAGAGCACAAATTTTGTAGCTCAAAAATTGCTCTCATTAAAAATAGAAATGAAAGTCCTGGGAGTTACGAGAGAAAGCACAGTGCCACAGAAGCAAACAAGGTAAATACATTCCTAGAGTGAAGGGTTCACAACACGCCCCCATGGTCGGGCGTGTTTACATATGCCCTGCAGACACTTCCACCTAGCCAGTTCCAGGTCAAGATAGCCATTTCCGGGTCAAGGCATCTCACGTAACCAGGATCCATGATGTTTCATGGCGACATAAGCATGCAACGTGGCCATGTGATCTACACACATGTGTGGAGTAGTAATGTTACCTAGGCACGCCCTGCCTTTAAAATCCCGTGCCATGTTCCCGGTTCCTTCTTCTCCACACACATGTCTCTCCCACAGGCCTGTGCACTCTCTGTCCCTTTATCTTTAATAAAACTGTTATTAGCGGATTCTGTTGTGTTTGATGACATTTTCTTGCAGGGTAAGAGCACAAAGCAGCCAATTAGCTAACATTTTGGTGCCGAAACCGAGCAGGCACTTCTGGGTACCCTGCACCTGGAAACCAGTGAACCAGGGACTGCTTTACACAAACCAGGGACTCTGCTCCGTATGTGAAAGACTACTCTCCATTCGCCTGAACCACATCCAAATTCTATGCAAAACCACTTTCTCTGATTGGTGAGTCCCCCCATTTTTTGGCCAGTGTAAATAGTTTCCTGAATCTGTGAGAATGACCATTGATTGTCTGGTGCCTCACAAGTATTCTTGAGACCGGGGGAACCCCCGGCCATGGTCTTCATTGGCTAAGGTCAGCCCCTATTGCAGGCCTAAGATTTCATTTCTTGCCATCTCCCAAGTCTGCAGACTGAGATATTTCTCACATTGGGACTACTGCTGTTGGGTGCATCCTGGGGGCCATGTGAGGCCGACACGTTCATCCGAGTTGACAAAGTGGCAGGCGCTGTCTGGATTCCCAGGGAATCCTTTCCTCACTGTGGAGGCAGGCCCCTGCTTCTGTGGCTGATGAGTCAAGGAGTAGCCTGTGCCCAGTATCCCTTCTTGGCCTTGGGGACGCCTGGGGCCTTGGCTCCAGATCACGTTTGTTTTTTTATTTTATTTTTTTTATTTTTCTGTCTCTCCACTGCAGACATGGGAAACAAGGCTTCCAACCCTGTTAGTCCTTCCTCTTTGTTGAAGCTTTAAAACCTCTCAGTTTAATGCCTTACATAAAGATTCCTAAGCTAATTCGTCTATGTGCTAAAAAGTAGCCAAAGTATGCTTTAGAAAACAACAAAAAATGGTGACTGAGCGGCTCCTTAGATCCCAATATTTTACGGGAGTTATCTAACTATTGCCAGCGTTCAGGCAAATGGAAAGAGTTGCTTTCTTCTTTTTCAGTGCTAAACTGTCTCTTCTCGATTCCTTCTCTGTGGGAGCCCATTCTCGGGTTCCTCGTGGCTTTACCTAGCAGGTCCGAATAGAGGATGATCAGGACCACAGGCCTGAGTGCAGGTGTCTGAGATGGTCTGCACTTGGCTGTGCTGGGGGAGGAGGTCTTTTGCTCCACCCCTTGGTGTCTCTATAAAAACCCTGGGCCAAAGACAGTCGGGGCCCATTGGAATAGGTTCCAGGCCCTCTCAAGGCTATCCTTTATTTTCTATCTGTTTATCTCCGCAAGATTCTCCACTATAAATCCTTCTATCTAATATTTCCTGCTGATTGCACTCAAGAAAACTCTGGGGAACTGTGGGGGTGGTGGGTAAATGCCCCACAGAATGGCACCTGAACATGGACTAAAGAAAAAAAGGAAAAAAAAGGGACTAAAGAAAAAAGGGGGGAACAAAGAAAGGGGGGACTAAAGACAAATGAACAGGGACTAAAGATAAAGTAATAGGGACTAAAGATAAAGGAAAATAATAGTTTTATTACAGAATTTTTGGTGAAAGTGCTGTCAGCTCTGCCAGGGGAAAGGCATGCCGGTGTTATGGAAAAAATATATATTTTATATATATTTTTGGGAGGCAGGGGTTTTATCCTCGAGAGAAAAGGAAAGCAGACTGGAAGGATGTCCGATGCTGCAGCAAAATTCTCTTCTGGCAAAATTTTCTATCTTCTATCCCCTTCTCAATTTCTAACTGTGAAAAATAAGTATAAGGTATAGGGTAGTAATATAGTTTAGGAAAAACTTAGAAGTGTAAGATTGTGTAGGAAAAAATAAGTAAGGCAACTAGACAGAAAAACTCCAATTTTCTAGCTTTGGGGGCTATGAATGCAAACTGGGGAAAAAAATCTTTCTTTGGGCCTTACGGGTAGTAAAAAAGCTCTTCTTTGAGCTTATGGGGAAGAAAAAGTTTCCTATGGAAGCTTTTGACCTGGAGACAGCTGAAATGCTAAGTCCAAGAGGCAGGAGAAAGTGTTTTCTCCCTGACGCAAAAATGGGGGTGTAAGAAGTCCAAGTTTGAGGTTCAGAAATTTTGGGGAAAGTTGGTCTTTCTCCTGGGGAAAAAAATCTTTCTCTTAAACTATAAAGCTTTTCTTGGAAATTTTTTTGGGGAAAAACTATCTAAAAATCCTTAGTCTTTCTCAAAAGCTCTTAAACTTAAAAACAAAAGCCTTTCAGAACTCTCTCTCTCTCTCTGAAGGACAAAAATTAGTATCACCTGAAGATATTAGTATGGGGACCACCTGTGATTAGCGCTAAGGGAAAACAACAAACTTAAGACAGCAAAACCTCTCTAAGTTCTCTTTCAAGCTTTAACAATCCTCCCTGCAATGCATGAGTCAGGAACAAGTTTCTAAAAACCCCTTCTAAGCTCTGTCTCTTCAAGCTAGTAAAAGACAGTGGGTCAAAGTACCCTGAGGGAAACGCTTGGGGAGAGTAAGGGTGAAGATCTACAGAGAGCCCAAAAGGGCAGGAAACTTTACCTGAGAAAAGCAAAAAAAGCCAAGTTTTTCAGTTACAGCCGAGCTGAGGCAACAAGGGTTTTGTCTGAGTGAGCGCTTCAGAATGGAAAGGTGCTCCAATTGTCCTAATGCAAAGATCCCCTGAAGCAATGCAAATTCCATTGGTATTGTATCCTCACTTCTGACCAAAAACCCAGGGGTGACTGGCCAGCGTCTCTGAGTTGGAGTTCATTTCGGGGATACTGGGGTTCCTGCAGTTGCAAACTTCCTGGAGCACAAAGCTGAGGCAGGAAGGTGCAGGACCTGGGGAAAACTGCTAATAAAACTAAAGCTGGTGGGAATGGCACAGTTGTGTGCTTTCCTACAAGTCTCAGGTTGATAGGTCCACAGCTGCAAAAAGAAATCTGAGAAAAGCTTTCCTATCAGAGAAAGGACCTTTCTGGGAAAACAGTAAAGCTGAACTGTGTCTGAAGCAGTGGTGCTGCCGAGTCAGAACGCTCTCTGGGGAAAAAGCCCAGCCAGGGCAAGACCGGACTATCCAGGAGTAAAGCTTTCTTTTCTGTCAGAGAAAGCACCTCTTTGAGAAAGCTTTGTTTCAACTGACTCCCTGAGATGAGGGAGTATAGCCCTAAGGGGTGATTGCTTCTGGCATAAGCTCTGTCCTTGAGCACCCAGAGAAGCAAATGCAATCCACTGGGGGACTGGGCCAGGTGAAGGCCTGATGAGGCAAAGCGCCTGTCCTAAAGGGAGTTTAGAAATGGCAAAAACCTCCCTTGTTAAATTTTTCAGTCTGTACGCAAACCACACAGACCCCGAAAACAGAAACAGACAAAAAACCCCTACCTTCAGTAGCAGGGAAAGCCGCCGCTCTAGTGTCGGAAACCGTTTTTGGGGTAGAGGGGATAAATTGAGAGCAAACTGGGAACTGTCTGGGAGAAAGACTCTGAAGAAACAGAGAAGGGACATAATCCTCCCCAGAAAATATGTGACCTGAAAAAGCTGCTAGAGTTTGAGGCAGATTCGGGGGGGGAGAAAAAGAAGCCCCTATCTCCAAAGGCAGCTAGCAGAGGTACAGAGCTGCAGACAGATACCTGAAGCTCTGCATCTGGGGGGAAGGAACAAGCAAAATGAGAATAAGATCAGTGAGAGAAAATCTCTCTGAAGGAGCTATGGAAAAGCTGTTGTAAATGATCTTGTTTTTCCCTGACTGGCTAAGGCAAGCACAAGCCCCGAGGAAAGTTGCTATCAGAAATGCCAGCCTCAATGCGTGCTATCGAGGCAGGTATGGTTCTGATTTGGGGGCCAGTGTCTGAAGGAGAAACATCTGTTAAAGCCAGTTGAGAGAATAGAAATCTCCCAATGTGCCATAGCTGAAAATGTAAAATGCTTGTTCAAATCTCCCATTGCAAAGGCAAGAAACTTTGTTCAAATCTCCCGGGCAAGAATTTGTAAGCAAGTCTGGTAAAAGAGAACCAGTTGACTCTCAGACCCAAAAAGAACTATGGGAAATGACTGATATAAGGGAAATGATACAAGGGACTGTTATTATTATGGACTGATACAAGAGAAATGCATTCTGGGAAAGGTAGTTTTTCCACTAAAGATGGTGACATTGCTCTGAAACACTTTTGTCAGCTCGAAAATATGTTCATGGTAAACTTAAAATACAGCTTTTAAAAGAATAAGGAGGAAAATAGTCTAAACGTGTCAGTTCCAATGAAAAATTGAAAGGATACGGAACTAGGTGCTTCATGGTTTGGGGCTCCATTGGTAAAATGCCTTATTTACCCTAATAGCTGTGCAAAGTTTTTACAGTAGATGGATGACAAAAAGCTACCTATAAGAGCAAACAAGTCACTTTAAAATCCTTAAAATATCACCTAATAGCTGTGCAGTTTTTGGCAAAGAGCTTTACAGCAGCTAAATACGGTAATTTCACCCTCAGCGTGAAGTGAAATTTTTCAGTAGAGCAAACCAAAAGTACTGCTGTGGTAGAAACATTTGTTTGAATTGAAGTTCTTAGGGGAGCTATTATGAATTTGGGTGAAAGGACAGCCTCTAGTTAAAAACTGTCTACCGCTGACAGTGCATCTCTGCCAGTTTGAAAAGGCCAACTCGCAAGTTTGGGGTGTGGCTTTGTCCTGAGAATGTTACAATCCCCTAGTAACAAGTATCACAACTCTATAATGACAACACTCACTAAATCCCAGTGCTTTATAACAAAGCTGACTATAAACTCTAAACTTTAGAAATGATGTACGTACTTCCTGTCTAGTTAAGAGAATCCTTCTAATAGAGAGTGATAATAATTAAGAGTAAGAAATAGAAAAATGAAAATAAGATGTGTTTGTAGAAAATATTCTCTTGTTAGATCTGTGTTAAGAAATCTTTAGGTGTTTGCTAAGTTAGATATATGTTAATGGTAGCCTATATAAGTTTGTAAAATAGATCTATAGAGTTCCTTTAAGAATATAAGCTTGTAAGAAGTAGCTAAGGTAGTCTTATGACATGTAGTAATAACCTTGTAAGAAGTAAAGATACTAGTTGTGTATAAGAAGTAATAAGAAATATATTTGCTAAAGTAGTTTTATAGTTTCCTTAAGGAGTATGAATAAGTAGATGTTAATACGTTATATGTGAGTTTGAAAAAAATGTGAATGTTGATTGTGAGACTAAATGCTTTGCAAGGCAAAAATGTTATGTGAGTTTTTAAAGTGTAAATGTTAAGTGTGAATCTATTCTTAATGTATATGGTGAAAGAACCTGAGACACAGAAGGTTAGTGTCCTAGTAGACTGCAAAATAGGCAGTCTGAATGGTTTCAAAAGCTCCAGAAGCCACTAAGAAGCTAAGAATGGCGGACGCCAGTACCAGCACAAGGCATCCGCAGCTGAGATCCGTGGAATATCAATGCAGCACAGAAAAATCTGAACTAACAGCAAAAACGGTGCGGTTTAGAATATTACTATAACTTAAAAGGTCTGTCTGTTAGAACAAAAGTTACAGAGACGCTTGTTTGAACAAAAATTATTAACTGCAAAAAGTTTCGTTGAAAAACGTCTCTTCATATTTGGAAGTGAAAGCCTGATAACAGAATTTATTTCTTGTTTGAACTTTTTGAACTTAAAATGAGATAAAACTACAAAGATTTTGGTTATGAATTTCTTCATATTTGGAAGGCTAGTACCAGAATTTATCATTTGAATTTTGGGACATAAAAAATGAAAAGAACAATAGAGATTTCATTGCAATGGGACAATTTTGAGTAATGACCTAGGAACGGTTTTCTGGAATTGGGTTAAATGAAGAAATTTATTTCTACCTAGAATCAAGATGCCGTTTTGTGTATGCATATATGCTTTATTAACTGGTGATTCATGAATTGTTTTGTGGAACTGTTTATGTAAAAATGGAATTACTTATAGAACTGGTTTTGTGTTACAAATGGAACTGTTTAAACAGAAAAGTTTGGGTTTTCTAACAAGGCTTGAGATTTTGCTTAAAATTATAAAGAAAAGGGAGAGTTAATATTCCTTAGTCTATTTAATTTAAATTGTTGTTTGAGTAGATTAATGTCATGTTTTGTTAGTAAGAAATGCAAATGGGGAATACTAAGAGACTATTTTTAAAGTGTGTAAAGAGTTTTATTAAGAAACTGCATTTGGATGTTTTGCTAAAAGTTTTCAAAGCGTTAATGGTTAGGTTGAGAATACTGCATTTCAATATGGGTTGATAGGAACTGTGTAAGTTTGGGTTCCTCTAACTAGGTTTGAGATTTTGTTTAAAATATAAAGAAAAGGAGGACTGAATTATGTTCACAGAAACCTATTGATATTAATGCACCCTGGTTTTGTGGAGTTAAGGAAATGTTTAAGTTTGATGTGAATACATCGAAGTTTTTCCTATGTTCTGTTAACAAGAAAATTCAAATGATTGAGTTAAAGCTGTAAGATGGAGAAAATTGTTAACTATATATAGCACCATATATGCTAATTCAAATGGTTCTGTTAAGAGTTTGCTTTGAGTTGTAAGTTTGAGAGAATTGTGACTATGTATAGCAATATTTATGTTAACCTGTTAATGGTAATGATGAAGCTAAGGGATTCTTTAAGTTTGTAGTCGCCTTAAGAATTTTTGGTTTAGAAAGGGCTTGAGGCAGCTAAGACTGCTGTGGTCACCTTGGACCTAATTCAAAAGAGAAATGCCATTTATATCATCCTCTACTCCCATTCTGGGAGGTGTAACAGCTATGGAGATTGCTGTGAGCCATTAATAGTTATTTTTTATATATATTAAGAAGGGGAGACCTGTGGGAGCCCGTTCTTGGGTTCCTCGTGGCTTTACCCAGCAGATCCGAATAGAGGATGATCAGGACCACAGGCCTGAGTGCAGGTGTCTGAGATGGTCTGCACTTGGCTGTGCTGGGGGAGGAGGTCTTTTGCTCCACCCTTTGGTGTTTCTATAAAAAACCTGGGCCAGAGACAGTCAGGGCCCGTTGGAATAGGTTCCAGGCCCTATCGAGGGTATCCTTTATTTTCTATCTGTTTATCTCCACGATATTCTCTGCTATAAATCCTTTAATCTAATATTTCCTGCTGATTGCACTCAAGAAAACTCTGGGGAACTGTGGGGGTGGTGAGTAAATGCCCCACACTTCTCTCCTTCTCATATGCTCCTAGCTATACGTAAACCAGAGGATTCTCTGACTCTGGAATCTCTGACTCTAGATCTTGCTAACAAACCACTGATTAAAGTTCATGTTCCATTCTCTCTAGCAGAACTCTCTCAGAAAGAAAGTAAACTGGGTTCTTAAACTTCTAATTCTGCTTCCTTTATTAAACAGTTTCAATATATAACTCAATCTTATAGTCTCACCTTTCATGATATATTCATGATTCTTTCTAATAATTTACTTCCTGAGGAACACAGGCAGGTATGGGAGCAGGCTAAGACCCATGCAGATGAAATTCATCAAACTAACCTTTCACACCCTCCAGGAATTGAGGCAGTTCCTGACCAAGAACCACACTGGGACTATAACACCCAGGGTGGCTGTCTAGCCAGAGATAGGTTTATTACCTGTCTCCTGACAGGCCTCCGTAAGGCTGCCCTAAAACCAGTAAACTATGAAACACTAAAAATGGTAATTCAGGATAAACACGAAAATCCATCTCTTGTTCCCCAGACCTCCCCGACTAAAACTTAAGCATCTAGAGAGCAAGGCTCCTGACCCCACATGCAAAAGAGTCATCTGTGGCATTTAAGGTGTGCCAGGGAAAAGATAAAAGCCGAAAACAAAATTGCCAAGTGCTGGCACTCGCTGACTCCCAAAAGCTGTTGGGTCCCTGTTTTAAGTGTGGAAAGGCCACGGGCTAGCGAATGCCCTGCCAGGCCATCAACAGCCTTGTTAAAAGTGCGGCCTAGAAAGACAAAGAGTCAGCTGACTGCCCCCAGGCACCAAGATGCATGGGTTCATCAAGCTAAGACCTAGGCTTGGCTACAGACATGGCAGGGAACCCAGAACGCAGCAGGGACGTGATCTGTTTCTTTGCTTCTGGACACCAGAGCCATTGACTCAGTCCTGGGAGTTTTGGGGTGTCACCTCTCCTTTATTGTCGGGTATAGAGGACAGCCTTACCTGCCTCATCAGACACCACCACCCAATTGTATTTTCAGATGCATCCCTCTCACACATACACATTCTTAGTGGTGCCAAGCTCCCCTGTACCTTTAATGGGGAGGGATCCCCTAGCTAAGGGAGGAGCATCCATTTCTTTCACTCAACACATTTGCTTCATCCCAGACTCACCAGCAGCTCCTCTTCTCCTCCTAGCCACTCACTCTACAGACTCCAAATATGCTTTTCATATCCTCCTGTCCCACGCTGCTATTTGGAGGGAGCGTGGCCTTCTCACAGCAAAAGGGGGATCTGTATCTAACTCAGGCCAAATAATGGTCATACTGAAGGCTTCCCACCTCCCCAGGACTATAGGAATTGTCCACTTCTGGTCTCATCAGACTGACAGCTCCATCATCTCTAGAGGAAACAACCGGGCTGACCAGGCAGCCAGAACAGGGGCCCTCCAGGGCCAAGTCTCACCTCACCCACCACAGGGAATCCATATAGTATAGCCTACACCCTCACAGGAAACTCCAGACATTAGACAAATTCTTTCCTGTCTACACCAGCTCTTTCATCCTAATAATCTTGCTTTGTCTCAATTAGTAAAAGCTCACCTGCAGCCCACCTCTGAGGACTTACAGTTCTTAAGAACTGTTACTGCCTCTTGTGAGATCTGCCTTTAAAATGTATGGAAGGCCAGTTCTAACACCACGTCTTTTATCCAAGCCTCCAACTGTTCCAGATAGCCTGGTAACTCCTCTTTTATGTCACCTAAGGTCTATTCTATGGAGCTATGCAGACTGTTCATTACCTCAGCCGTGTGACATTAATTTCCACCTCCAATACACACTGGAGATCAGGTTCTTCTCTTCCCTCCAGGCCAGTGCCCTTCACCCCTTTCTCCTAAGTAGCAGGGACCCTTCAAGGTAATTCTTGTAACCTCCACAGCTGCTAAACTCTAGGGCTTTCCTCACTGGGTCCACCTGTCTCATCGAAAACCTTTTATCTCACCTCCATCCCAGAAAAATCTCTCTTCATATACAGTGAAATAAACAGGGCCTCTCACTCTCAAGCTCCAGAGGACATCAGGATCCACTGCCTTTTCACCAATTCCAGAGGAATAAGGTATCACCCCTCCATTTCCCAAACAGGGATATACAGAGCCGGAGGCAAAAAGGACCATCAAAAATATCCAGGCGGTAAGGAATAATGTAATACAACAATCTATCATTGTTCAATACTCAGCAACTGATCACCTGCATTTTCTAAATGTTAACTTAATAAGGGAAACAGGTGCCTTAAATAAACTACCTCTAATAAGGCTTGTCTCAGATAGAAATTAAACAGAGTACTAAGGCCAGATCTACCTCAGGTAAATGTCACATGTCTCTATCTGGGCAGGCCGGATCTACCTCAGACAAATGACAACTCCAAAATAAAATAATAATGATTCTTTCTCTCTAAGCTCTTTCTATGTCAACAGTATCTTGTCAAACGGAAGGTCCCCAGCCACAGCACAAATGGACAGCTGCAGAATGATGGGATGGCAGAACGTCATTCCAGGACCTCCCCACCATCATCCCAGGACTTGACAAGATACCCCCTCACCCCCCCAACCCCGAGCCAACCAAAGCCCACTATTCAGCTGGAAGCAGTCTTTGAGAGAAATGTCGCCCCCATACCCAGTCAACCACAATTTTTTTTCTTTTTTTAAAAGGAAAGAGTCAGGGATGAAGGGTTCACAATACTCTCCCAGGGTCGGGCATGTTTGCATATGCCCAGGGGACAGTTCTGCCTAGCCAGTTCCAGGTCAGGATAGCCATTTCCGAGTCAAGACGTCTCTCGTAACCAGGATGCCCAGCGGACCTGGACACTTCCACCTAGCCAGTTCCAGGTCAAGATAGCCATTTCTGGGTCAAGGCATCTCACGTGACCAGGATCTGTGCTGTTTCATGGCGACTTAAGCACTCAGCATGGCCATGTGATCTATGCACATGCCTGGAGTAGTGATGTGACCTGGGCATGCCCAGCCTTTAAAATCCAGTGCTATGTTCCCGGTTTCTTCTTCTTCTCCACACACGTGTCTCTCCCACAGGCCTGTGCACTCTCTGTCCCTTTATCTCTAATAAAACTCTTATTAGTGGATTCTGTCGTGTTTTGTGACATTTTCTTGCAGGGTAAGAACACAACGTGGCCAATTAACTAACATAGAGTCATCTCTTTTTTTCCCCCTTAGGACAATGATTCATTTAAATTATGACAGCATCAAAATCACCATCTGGCTGAAGAGGACTTGAAGGGATCATGCCCATATATTTAGCACACATGGGTTGTGAATACAGGCATGTGACTCAGAACCCACTGTACACAGTGCTAGGGGATAAAACTCATGCCTTGAGCATGCTTGGAAAGTACTCTGCTGTCTAAGATACATCCTTATCCATTCATTGTCATTATAGTACAATGCAACAGTATCAAGTAAGTGGAGACCTTTCCTGTAGAAAAGAAATTAACCTAGCAAAAACTATAGTAGCTCTATAGATAGATCACAAATTCTCATAAATATAAAAATAAAAATTAGAATCATTATATCTTTACTAATATTAAGTGGGAGACCAAAATGAGCCATCTTAGAAATAAGACCAAAATGCTTTCACCCTAAAATTAAGGCCTAAGATTTCTCCTTTTGGGAATAGGCCATTAGTTACTGAAACCAGTCAATTCAGATTCCAGAAACCAGGAAGTGTAAAAGTACAGAGTCACAAGATAGTCATGAGGTAATGCCTGCTGGACTATGGAATGTCCTCTCCCTGGTTTCCAGAGTAACTGACCACAGAAATGCCCCCACCTGAGGGCAGCCAATGAGAAATGGTGGCCGGCAACCACTCCCTAAGAAGTAATTTCCAGAAGTCCCTAGAAGCGAGCCAATCAGAATTGTACCCATACTAGCACCTCTAAATGATGTAACCTTGTGATTTTTTCCTTTAAAAACTGAGCTTGAAGACTTTTGGGCACTTTCTCCAGCATCTACTGTGTTGGATGTATTGGACAAAGTCCTTGCCTAGGCTTGTATTGCTTTTGGATATCCAGAATTAATCCTTACTTTTGCATTCCGGCATGCTCATTTTTGGTGATCTTTCTGGGGGTTATGATCTGGGCACAATATTAAGTACAAGACAAATACAATTCAAAAAGCTTTAAAAACTTTAACCCATCTGCTGTGGGATGGGCTGTATGTCAAATTGCTGTGATTGGTCAATAAATAAAACACTGATTGGCCAGTGGCCAGGCAGGAAGTAGGTGGGACAAGGAGAGAGGAGGATTCTGGGAAGCGGAAGGCTGAGGGAGAGACACTGCAGCCGCCGCCATGACCAGCAGCATGTGAAGACGCCGGTAAGCCACCAGCCACATGGCAAGGTATAGATTTATAAAAATGGGTTAATTTAAGCTATAAGAACAGTTAGCAAGAAGCCTGCCACGGCCATACAGTTTGTAAGCAATATAAGTCTCTGTGTTTACTTGGTTGGGTCTGAGCGGCTGTGGGACTGGTGGGTGACAAAGATTTGTCCTGACTGTGGGCAAGGCAGGAACATTCTAGCTACACCCATCCAGTACTGTCCAATACAATTTACAAATTCACTGGAAACCAAGTGAAAATAGTTTGTTTATGGTAGTTTAAATGGTATTATGATGGTTTAAAGACATAGAAAAACATTAATTTTTGCACCATGATGAAATGCCAACTTTCTGAGCATGAATGTAGGTGTTATCCCTTTTACATATATAGTGTTCAACTTAAGCAGAAATTGGAAATATGTAAGATAGAAGTCAATAAATGTTCCAAGTGTTTTGCTCACAGAAACAGAACACCAACAACTGAATTCTTATGGAAAAACTGAGTAGGATCACCCATGGTGGCCTGTGTCTATGGTGATAACACTAAGAATGCAGATGCACCCATATCTGTGAATTCCAAACCATCTTTTGTTTTATGTCATGGGTTTCAGGCTATCTCTAGATGTACTGTGACCGATATTAAAAAATATGAAAAATAGACAATACTGTGTAGGCACAATATTCATAAAAATACCTAAGTTAGAGGCACTCTATTATATGACTGTAAGGTGCATTAGGAAGAAAAGGCAGTTAAAATAACAGATCTTGACTATTAAAACAGACTGTCAGATTTCGGGTTCAGGATTAAAGTATGAATATCTAACCCTATGCATTACAATCAAGGGATTCCTTATGTGGATGTGAAGAACAAATTGGAAAGAGCACATTTTCAGTGAAAATCTGGGAAATACAGAAAGCCACATGTGTACGACTGTTATAGTTGATGTTTTTCTCACCTTATATAATATCATCTGAAATTAAATAAAATATCTAAAAGGAAAACATCAAGCTATACAACATATACAAGCACTTTGTGAAGGCACTGTTTGTTAGATTCATAATTACCAGAAGAAGCAAGATTGAAGATATAGGACAGAAAAATAAAACCATTATGTAGAGTCACAGAGAAAACAGATGCTCGATAAGAAAGGCCTTTGCAACTGGGCTGTGGTGGTGGACGCCTTTAATCCCAGTACTGGGGAGGCAGATGCAGGCAGATCTCTGTGAGTTTGAGGCCTGCCTGGGCTACCAAGTGAGTTCCAGGAAAGGCTCAAAGCTACACAGAGAAACCCTGTCTCAAGAAACTAAAAGAAAAAGAAAAAGAAAAGAAAAGAAATTGAAAGGCCTTTGCAAATGATTCACATAACAGATAATTAATACACAAAATACACCATGCAGTTATAGGACTTAGTTATCAGAACCCCCCAGTAATGCAATTAAAGCAGAGAGTGTCATCTGAAAGGATAATGCAATAGTTTCTTTGTGCAGCTGTGAAAAACACCATGATCAAATGTAACATAGACAAGAAATGATTAATTTCAATTCACAGGGAAGCCAAATCAAGAACTCAAGGCAGGAACTGAAGTAGAGACCATGGAGTAATGATGATTTCTCCATTGATTGATCAGCTTGCTTTTTTATATACCCCAGGACCTCCTGACAACTCTTGGCAATGTCCACAGTGGGCAATTCTTCAGTTGTGGTTACTTCTCTTCGGTTCACTCCAGTTTGTGTGAAGTTGTCAGAAACCAAAAGCACAGTCATGGACTAAAACAATACTTCCAATGGTCAACATGTTTTTAGAATAATTGCCTGATTTCATTATTTTTCATGGTAAGACATGTCATAACAAGTGGGAGCAATCATTTCTCCCGAGTTACAATGTTACTGTTAAAGGGATTGGGTCATACATACTGGTGATGGTGTGGACGAGGAGGAATCTCTTATACAGTTGCTAGTGCTATAGATTATTAACATCATCACTAAGAACCATGCATGTTCATGACACCTAGTCCACTTCTCTGGATATCAAAGGAAATGATATTAATATTATCGACTGTCTCCTGATCAGCAGAATACATACAACTGCCATTTAAACACAGTACTCTGGATGGACTAGCGATTTCTTCATAGGAGGGACTGTGAAGACTGGAGGGGTAAACTTAGTCTGGAGAGTTATGATGCAAGCACAATTTAAGTGAATAACACTATCTAAAGACCTGCATTGTACATCATCTACTTTATTACATATAGTGGATAACAAATACAGGTGAGGACCTCAAATCTCCAAACACAAAGCAATGATGTAGATATTGACAAATCAACTAGACTTGAACATTATATTTAAAACCTGCTCAGAAAATATCATGTCATAAATATATACAACTATGAAATAAATGAAGATTTTATTTTAAAAGGAGATATTTATTAAGTGCCATTATTTGATCACTGAATAGTCCATAATCTGCTGGATTATCATCAGACATAACCAAAATAAAAATATCTTTCTCTGGGTATCCTGGAACTTGCTCTGTAGACTAGCCTGGCCTCAAACTCAAAGAGACTTGCTTCCCTTTGGCTACAGAGTTCTGGGATTAAAGGCGGGTACCATCACCACCTGGCATATATTTTTATTTATTCTTCTCAAACAATGCATCCTGATCACAGTTTCCCATCTCCTTACTCCTCCCAGCCCCCATCTCCCTTCTCCACCAGATCCATTGCTCCTCTGATTTTCTTGAGAAAAGAGCCTCCCAGGGATACCAACTGAACATGGCATGAAAAGATTCAATAAGGCTAGGCTCAAACCCTCATAGCAAGGCTGGGTGAGGTAACCCAGTAAAAGGAAAAAGATCCCAAGAGCAGACAATAGGGTCAAAGACATTCCCACTCACAGTGTTAGGAGTCCCACAAAAAATACCAAGCTAACAACCAAAACTAATATGCAGAGGACCTAATGCAGGGCCATGAAGACCTCATTATTGCTGCTTCAGGATCTCTGAGCACCTATGAGCCACTCTTAGTTGATTTTTTGGGCCATGTTTTCCTCCTGGTATTCTCGGCCCATCTGGTTCCTACATTTCCTCCTCTCCCTATTTTTTCAGGGTTCCCTGAGCTCCAACGGGAGGATCCCAATGGAGGTCTCCAGTTTAGGCTCTGCCTAATGTTTGGCTGTGGGGGCTGGTGGCCATGTGAGAGGAGCATCAGTTGGCCATTAAGTTTCAAGAGATTAGCCCACCAGGAAGGAAGGTACTGATGAGTGAATCTTACATAGGCAAGGCCCTGAGGGCTTTGGCTCTGGACTGTCTCTTGCTATTGCTGTGCCTTTACATGGTTGCTGCATTTCTCTGGTCTGCCTGTTTTCTCTGGTATCTGGCATGGTGTAAATGGGTGTAGGGAGATCCCCACTGCCTTTAATGTAGTGGGACTGGAAATATTCTGTTCTACTTGGCATGTTTCCTATGGATTATTATGAAGATGATTTCCTCTTAAGCTGTACTCTTTAACTGAAGCAGTGATTTTATACTATAATTGTTTTAGTGTAAATGGGATTTGATGATTAAGAGTTTTTGATAAATATAGTGAGGGACTGTGATAGAGGTCAGCTGAGTGGGAAATTAATATAGGTAAAGGTAGGATTAGTGATGCCCGGCCCTGACAAAACAGGGGCTGCAGAGGATAGAAAATAAGAACAAGGAAGAGTCTCACAGCTAAGACTCATGAGTTTAACTTGAAGAGCTATATAGACTGTGGGTTTGGTTAGGGATTAAGAAAAACAATTGGGCCTCAGGAGCCAGGCTGGCTCGAGTTCATTTAATCTTGATGAATGTGTTCATGAGTTTCAGTGGGCATCATAGCTGAAACAACGGTTTCAATAAGGACTTCATGTAACTACAACACAAAGAATTGAATGGCTAGTTAAGATAACTGGGCAGGACTCTAAAAAATATGAAAAGTGAAACTAGTAACTTTCCCTCCAGCAGGACAAGAAAACCCAAGGGCACAGTAGTGGAGGTGTTCAAGGAGCAACTAAATCAGCACAAAGAGGCTATGAGGTAAAAGCTCCTCCATGATTGCTCCTTTGCACACTTGCATAGGCCTGAACACAAGTAAATGGTGGCCCCAGCCACCCTAGTCACTGCAGAGTATGCATGGGGAGCAGCCACACAGGAAGAGCACCCCACTCTACACCCTCCCACTGCTATGTGTCTGGGCAAAACAACCTGAGCTCTCTGGTGGGGAGGAGCCTACAAATCTTTCTGGGCCCACCCCTCTCAATTTTTCCTCCTTTTCCACTGGGAGAGCTGAGAAAAGATCTATAAAAGGAAAGCACAGTGGGCTCAAGGAACCCTGCCAACCCATGGACAGCTCTACCAAACCAAGCTCCTTAGGAAAGGCTTCCAGGACAGATGGTAGGGCCAGACTCTCTGGCTGTACAGAGTCACCAACAAAGCAACCCGCCACTATGCAGACACTTGGGACCCTGCAACAGTGTATGAAAGTCAAAGGTCAATATGTCTACCTTCAGGGTTCGTGGCTCCCACATGTGGCTGCCAATCACCAGTCTAATCAATGCCTTGCTGGCTGCGGATACAGACGGGGGCAGACTTGCAGCGGGTTCACTCCAAGGTTAGCCAGGAGTAGATCCTTCTGTTTTGTTATTTTTGCTTGTTCATTTTGTTTTTGTTCTTTTGTTTTTCAAGACATAGTTTCTCTGTGTAGTTTTGGTGCCTGTCCTGGATCTCGCTCAATAGACCAGGCTGGCCTCGAACTCACAGAGATCTGCCTGAGACTCTTCTGATTTAAAGGAATGGGATCTCAGAGCTGCCACTGCCATGGCTCACCCCCTTGAGAAGGAGGCCTGCTGGGTTGGAGAAGGGGCCTGGACTGGCAGAATCTCTGGCAGTTTCAGGCTGAAAGATAAGCCAATGCCATATTTCAATCCCTCCAGCAGTTTCCCCCTCAGGGCCTGGTGACAAGGTAAGGGAGAACCCGGGCCTCAACCTTTTCCTGCACAGGGATGTGGGAGGATGGCCGGGAGATAGAGGTGGTGCTGGCCAGTTTGGCAGTTTGTTCCAGGAACTGTGGACAGAGTTGTGGGGGAGGGGTGCGGAGGGGGAGGGAATAAACAGTGAAGCGAAAACTCCTTTACCAGTACTTGGAAATTAGAAAGGGGCTGGAGTGTAGCTCAGTTAGCTGAGTGCTTGTTTAGCACTCACAGAGTCCTGGATTTGATCTCCAGATCCACGACACGGAGGTGCATACCTGCAATACGAGCACGTGATAGGTGAAGATAATAAGAGCAGTTCAAGGTCATCTTTAGGGACATATGAAATGCGAGGTCACTGTGGGCTACATCTTGTCTTAAAAAAAAGTGAGCAAGAAAGAAAAAAAAAATGGTCTTTCTAAATCAGAGCAACACTCTGGTTGTCTTGGCTCTAGGCCTGTCCTTTAACTTCAGCCCTTCTGAGGCCGAAGGATACCTTCTTCTCCTTATACCCAGGTCCACACTAGGGCCATGTTCAACCCCTAGACCCAGTCTGTCAGCCTCCTAGCCTGTCCAAGGGGTTAAGCATTGGGAGGTCACAGGAGCTGTGGAGGGGGAAAAGTTTATTTAATCAGAGAGCCTCCAAAGGCATCTAGTTTCCGTCACAGAGAACAGGCATTCAAGAAGGAAGGGAGAAGGAACATCATCAGATCACATACTCCAGTCAGGCCTGCCACCTCCACCCCCGTCCTTGTGATAGGCAGAGAGACAGCTCTCTCTCAGCCTAGGAGCTTCTTGTGCTTGGCTTAAGCAGAGATCAGTCAGAGCTGTGCACCCTTGCCACTCTGACCCCCCATTGACAAGTCCATCTGCAGAGGCTCCCTCCCTGGGACCCAGATATCTGAGCCCAGCACAGACCGGAAGAATGCAGAAGTCAGCTAGAAGAGCAAACTTTTGGACCTCTGCTCATTGACCCTGGCAGAGAAGGTAATGAGCAGGAAGCAGACAGTACCGTCCTGTCGCCATATGGTCACAAAACTGACCTTAATAAAAATATTGCTCCCCTAGCCAGGCCTAGAAACAGAAAGAAGGCCGTGATGACACCCACCACCTGAGAGCTATTTTCTTTAAGAACTCCAAGTATAATTTCACAAGCTCTCCTCTCTGTAGAAATATTGACAAGACCTGGTATCACTTGGGTGTTTGGATTTTTTCCTGTGGTATGACGTTGTCCATAACACACATAATACAGTTATAGTTTTTGTAGGTTTGTGCTTTTTACACCATGATGTGAAAGGTGAACAAGAGTTCCGGTCTTTGTTCCAGAGACAGAAACTCAGAGAAGACCAACAAGGAGAATGGCTGTGTCTCCTGTAAATGAGCAGCAGGTCAGTGTTGTGTCCGCATATTTCCTTGCAAATTATTTTGATATTGAAGTCAGGAAGGCCTTTAGTACTCTGCCTTGGACAATGTCATCAGATGTGTTTATTTCCTGTGACTTTTTTTCTATTTTCTTCTCTGGTTATCAAAATTGTCGTTAAATCATGTGACCTACATAGCACAGCCTTGTTCTATTTTATATTCTCTCCATTACTACTGTGAAGCAACTATTTTTCATAGATTTAAGACCTGCAGTTGTGAAAGAGAGTCCATTGTGAATGACGATCCATGACATATATTGCTGCCCTACAGTTCCTACAGAGGATGGATCTGTGTTCCTATATATTAGTGATGAAGGAAAGTCTGATGTGCCGCAAAGGTTACATTTCAGGGATGGTCAGGTTTCCAGAACCAGGATTATGAATGTGACCATGCAAATACATGAAACTATTTCCTTGTATCACAGAAAAGACTCACTGTCTAAATCCTAATACTAAATGTTTCAGCAGTGTAGAGTGGGCAGATGAGAGATGGAATGCTCTGCCTTGCTCTTGCCATGAAACTGATGTTTCTGTGAAGAGATGCGGATTGCAGTATACTGGTTTTTCTCATTGGCATTTGATATCATTCAGTGATGATGTGCCTCTAGGTGTTTGTTTGGTTTTCTTTTTCAGCCTTTTAATTCTGATTTATATTTTTCTCACATAGAACACATCCCAACCAACTGTGGTTTCCCTCCTGCCACTCCTCCCAGTTTCTTCCCACACTTCCCCACCTCCCACTCTGTACTCCTCTGGTTCCTTTCAGAAATGAACAGGCCTTGTGCTCTGAGGGGAGGGACCTCATGGGGATCTCCAATTTGGACTCTCTCTATCTAATGTTTGGCTGTGGATCTCTGTATGCTCCCATAAGCTGCCAGAAGAAGCTTTTCAGATGAGAATTAGGCTAGCACTGATCCATGAGTATAGCAGAATATCACTTGGATCATTAGAACACATTTTTTTTTTGTTTTCTATTACAGGCCTCTGGGCTTTCCAGCCTCTGCTTCCTGGTCTTCCTGGCAGTGTTGGGCGTGGACTCTCTTTTGTATCCTGGGCCTCAATTTAGACCAATCACTGGCTGCCCACTCCCAAAAGTTCTACACTTCCATTGTCCCTGCATATCTTGCAGTCAGGATAGATTGTAGGTTGAAGGTTTTGTGGCTGGGTTGGTGTCCCAGTCTCAACACTGGGAGGTGTCTGGTTAAAGAATATGGCCAGTGCAGACTCTATTTCCTCCATTGCTAGGAGTCTTCCCTAGGGTTACTCTCATAGTATTGTGGAAGTTTCCACTGCACTAGGGTTCAATGTAGCCCCCCAAATGTTCTCCAATTCCATTAGCCTCTCTCCCCTGTACTGTCTTCCTCCACCCCTCCCCTACCACTTGATCCCTCCTAATCCATCTGAAAAATCAATTTCCCCTTCCCAGGGAGATCCATATATCCAGCTTTGAGCCCAATTTGTTACTTATCCTCTCTGGGTGTGTGGGTTGTAGCATTCTTAACCTTTATTAACAGCTAACTTCTAAGTGAGTACATACCATGTTTGCGATAATGGGTTACCTCACTCAGGATAATTTCTTGTAGTTGCATCCATTTACCTGTAGATTTCATGATGTGATTATTTTCAACAGCTGAGTAATATTCTGCCCCTGCCAGTGGGGTCTTCAACAGGGACCTGAAGGGAGGGCCAGCGAGTGAAGAGGGACAATGGACACAAAGAATGAGAGCAAGACAGGATGTCTGATCAAGCTCCAAAATCTTACTTTCCTCTTAAGGTATATATAGGGAGGGGCAAAGGGGGGTGCAAGCAGAGAGGGGAATTTAATCATGGGTTGTTCTGCCAGCAGGGAATGTTGCTATGAGGATTATCTATTCTTGCCCAACTGCCTAACTGTAACGTGGTCACCTGATTTCTGAGAAGAGGTTCTGATATTTATGAGAAGAGGTTCTGGTGCTATGGAGACTTAAGCAAGGCCTAGATCTAGGAAAAGAGGAGAGAAGCCTAAATGTGGTGGCATGTGTGTCAAGGATCACTTAGGCTTTTGGCTCCCGTCAACACTCCATTGTGTAAACACCCCACGTTTCCTTTATACATTCTTTGACTGAAGGACATGAGTTACCAGTTTCTGGCTATTGTGAATAATGCAGCTATGAGCATAGTTGGGCAAGTGTCCTTGTAGTAGGATGGAACATCCTTTGGGTATATACACAAAAGTATTAAAGCTGGGTCTTGAAGTAGATCATTTCTCAATTACCACCTGCCCCTAGTCCACTGGCCAAATCTATTCTATTTCCCCTTGCCAGGGCATTCCCTGCATGGGAATCCTTTCATCCATGTGTTGGATTCTCCTGGTGATGCTTGCATCTTTTGTTCCTGTTTACTTAACTCCTTTTTTTATTTCCAGAATTCCTTCAGTTTGTGTTTTCTTTATTGTTTCTATTTCCATTTTTAGGTTTGAAAAATTTTATTCATTTCCTTTAACTGTTTATTCTTATCATTCTTTAAGAGATTTATTAATTTTCTCTGTTTTTGTTTGTGTTTTTCTTGATTTCTTTAAGGGATTTATTTATGTCCTCTTTAAGGACTTCTATCACCTCCACAAACCTGGTTTTAATGTCTTTATTTTTTTTGTGCTTCAGTTGTGTTGGAATATTCAGGACTTGATTTATAGTAAGATAGCTGGGCTCTGGTGGTCATGTGGCCTTGACTGTTGTGGATTGTGCTCTTGGGCTGGCATCTAGGCATCTGGGATTGTTGTGGTTATAGGTGCAGGTGTCAGTTTCTGATTTTATCTTTGTTGGAGGGGTGTTTATTGGGTGGTTTTGTTTTAGTTTTTTTTTTTTTTTTTGGTTTTTTGGTTTTAGGTTTTTTTTTTTTGTTGTTGTTGTTTTTGTTTGTTTGTTTGGTTTATGTATTATCTCTGGTCTCCAGGTTGATGTGGCCTGTGGTTGAGTATGTGTCTTTCATTCAAGTTGAGGGCTGAATTTCTCGTGGCTGGGGAGGCATCTGGTCTAGCAGGGTTTCACCTGAGTTGGAGGTTTGGACATAGTGATGAGGTATTGTGGGTGAATTGAGAATGGGGAGTGCACTGAGTGTATGAGGGGAGTATGAGGCATGTGGCCTACTTGGTCTTATGGTAAATGCATGGCTTCTGGTAAGCAGGGGGTCTCTGCCTGAGTCAGGAGCTGGGACAAAGTAATGAGGAGGGTAAAGAATGTTGGGGGTAGGTTGGGCAGGCACTGAGAGAGTAGAGGTGGTCTGTGGTGGGTGACCTATCTAGATTTCTGGTGGCCAGCATAACATCTCATCAAGTAGGGGGTCTCTGTCTGAGTTGTGGGTGGGGACATGACACTGTGGTGAAGATGGGAGGGGCTTGAGAGTAGAGAGGTCAGGGGACTACAGAGTGAGTGAATGTCCTCTGGCAGATGGCATACCTGCAGTTTTGGTGGCCTGCATGGCCTCTGGTCAGGCAGGGGGGTCTCTGTTTGAGCTGGGGACTGGGAACACAGGATTTGAATACCTGAAATATATTTGTCTCAGGATATCTCTTGCTCTTATCATTCTCTCAATTCCAATGGTCAATGGTATATTTTCAATAGATTAGTAATTTCTCTTTGTCCTTCATTTTGTTTTTCAAACATTGTACCACAGAGCATTTTTATAAGCAAAGCAGGCCCCATATTGATATTGCATCATGTGAAATATAAAGTAAGACTTTTCTAGAAACAGTTGTCTTGGAGCTGTGCATAAACCATCAATTTTCTAGCCTCAGTGAATGCCTCTGTTAATGATTTTGCTCTCTTCTTTTGGGGAGAGGAAAGCTCCCCCATCCTATTGTTTTGCTTCCCCAAAGTTACTGTATGACCTAGGTGGAGATTCTGAAGTGAGGCTGCAATGGACAGGTTTCCATTTCTTTCTTTTAAATACAATGTATTTACATATGTGAATGTTTTCAGCATGTTTTTATATGTACCACATGCCTGCTGGTCAATATGGAGTCCCGAGGTTGGCACAAAACACTTGGCTCTGGAATCTGGTACTGTATTGAGCTGCCACATGTGTAGACAGAATAGAACTGGGTTTCCCTGCAAGAACAGCAATTTCTTTTTACCACTGATGTATTTCTCTAGCCTTCAGCTTTACATTTCTCATGGACATTTTTCAAGGAGTGGGGATAATAACCTTGTGTCTTTCAGAAATATGAAAGAACAATAATAAATGACAATTTTTCAAGCAATCTAAAATTCTCTTAGAGGAGTGAGCTCAAATATTGAATTAAAGAACAGAGTTAGAATGACAAGATTCAAGTTTTAAATTGAGCTGATCTTATAGGCAGCAAAGTACTTAATATTAATGAAGAATCAATATAATTCTGACAAACATTGCACATTCTTGTTGATCACAGAAGATTTTTCTACTTCATCTGAATTCATTGTCATATAGGCTATTTATTTATACAAATTTCTCTACCTATTCTGTAGTAAAACCATATATGGAATTTCTGAAATTGTTATTCATCTGTATTGGCTTGTGGGATAACAGTATCTAATACTGATTTTTCTATTTCATGGTAGTCAAAGTAGTGTCATAACTTAACATCACAGATTATTTGACTTTGTTGTGTATTTTAGAGCATGGGATATATGCACTCTTACTGATCTTCCTTATCGGAAAAAACAACAGACCTCACTGACTTTGAATTCATCCCTGAATTCTGCCTTCCACATTGTTCTACAGAGGGTGCAGCATGGAACCTGGGCTTCAGTATCCCAACTGAGCATTTTAGAACAGCATCTTGTGAGGCCAAGATTCAGATTGAGCCAACATCCATACGAGAGCAGGACGATAGGTGAAACACTTGGAAGCAGTTTTGCTTATCATAACTTTTCCATGTGAGATTAGACATGGTGATAATGTTTGATATTAAAATGCCCCTCATAACGGTGCATCTCTACATCTATCCCTCAAATAGTTATTTTATATTCCCTAAAAGTTTAATTGTAAAATCTTTGTCATCCTGTTTTTACAGAGATTTTTAAAAAAAGTATGAATATTCTAGAAAGTACCTTCAGAATCAACTTTCACTTTTCCTTTAAAATATCTGCATGACTGCTGTCTATCTCCTGCCTGCAGAGATCAGGAGTAAGCATTGGATCCCATGGAACTGGAGTTAAACTCAGTTGTGTAGTAGGAATTGAATGTGAATCCTCTGAAAGAGCAGCTAGTGCTTGAAATTGCTAACCTTTCTCTGTACAACCTCTAGAAAACTTTAGTCTTTAATAATTGTCATGCCTCATCTGCATCACAAAAGTGGCTGTCATTCCTTATGTTTCTTTCCATAGGAAAGCATTTTGCCCAAAGCATATGATAAAAGGGTAATTTTCTATTACAGGGTCTGTTGCGATTCAGTGATTTGGATGAAGACTTTTCCCATGAGGAGTGGGAATGTCTGAATCCTGCTTGGAGGACTTTATATATTGATGTGATGTTGGATAATTACAGAAATCTGGTTTTTGTAGGTAAGAATGTTCTTCTTGTAGAATTCCTGGCACATTGTTTATATTTACCTATTTTTTGTGTTATTTTTAAATAAACTCCATGAACATTCTATGACTACTACCAGAAATGAGGGAAGTTCTGGTAATAAACATAATTTTACCTGGTGCTTCTTTTACATTTTTTCTGCAAAAGCAACAAATGCTATATACTGTGATCTCTCAAGGCCTCTTAACTAGTTTTAACTGAAAACTTCAAAGAATATTGAATATTCAGAGCATGGAAATGTAGTGAAATACCGTTAGTGATTGGAATATTTTTATTTTACTATTGAATTAAACTATTCACCTCTTTCTGACTTAAAAAATGGAGAAGTTTTAAAATAGAGAAAATACTATGGTAACTATGTTGTTGTTTTTTGTTTGTTTTATTGATCAATTTTTGAAATCTGGTCTGTATCTTTAGTCCTGGTGAACATGATTTTAATCCTAGCACTAGGGAGGCTGAACCAAGAGGAACTGGTGAGTTTCAGGCTACCTTGAGTTACCTAGTGAGTTCCTAGTCAGCCACAGCTGTACAGTATGACTCTGTATAGAAATAATCCACATATGATGCTTTCTCAATCACCCATTTTTTCCTGCCTCTTCAAAATATCCATTTCATGTGAGGATGGAAGCCCCTTCTGTGATCCTTGTGTTTAATGGAGACTAGAGTGGTTTTTATTACTGTTCAGTTAATGAGAGTAAAACACAGAAGGCCTATGCTGAGAGCTCTGCTTTTAGTAAATGATTGTTACCTTGAGGGAACTTCAAGTATTGAAGCTCTTACTCATTCAGCAGTTCCTATTAGCTGTGTTTGGTCTGACTTTCCAGAGAAATATCGCATATGTGGTAAATATGAGAACATCATGGATCAAGGATCAAATAGTACTATCAGCATGTGAATATCCAAAAGAAGTTTTATAAAGATCTTGGCAAAATGCTTTACAAATCATCTCGGTGTATACCTTGTAACACCTGCAATACTACAGGAAACCATCAGAGAATTCATACAGGAGAGGAGCCTTACAAATATGGTGAATGTGAAAAATCTTTTGGATGTAGCTCAAATCTTGGAACACATCAGAAATCTCAAAAAGGACAGAAGCCTTACAAATATTGTGAGTGTAAGAAGTCATTTACATGCAATTCAACTCTTTAAAATCATCAGAGGATTCATGCAGGAGGGAAATCTTACAAATGTAGTGAATTCAAGAAATCATTTACATATGGTTCTACTCTTAAATATCACCAGAAGATTCATACAGGAGAGAAAGCTTACAAATGTAATGAATGTGAGAAGTCATTTACAAATAGTTCAACTCTTACAAATCATCAAAGAATTCATACAGGAAAAAAACCTTACAAATGTAGGGAATGTGAGAAATCCTTTGCATGTGGCTCAATTCATATAAAACATCAGAGAACTCACACAGGTGAGAAACCTTACAAATGTAATGAATGTGTAAAGTCCTTTTGCATTTTAGCACAAATCTTGAGTCACATGAGAAAAGTCATAAGGAAAGAAACATTACAAATGTAGTGAATGTGAGAAATTATTTAACTAAAGATCAGGTCTTCGAAAACATGAGAGAATTCATACAGGAGAAAAACCTTACAAATGTTGGGGATGTGAGAACTCCTTTTCAAGTGCTTCAGAGCTTAGAATACATAAGCAACTTCATATAGGAGATAAACCTTACAAATGTAGTAAATGTATGAAATCATGCATATGTGCCTCAACTCTTAAAAAAATCAGAGAGTTCATACAAGAGAGAATCCTTGTAGCTAATGCTACTAATGCTTTAGCTAGCAGACACAGCTAAGGATCCATCAGAAAATTCATCCTGGGGAGAAAACTTTCTGTTGTAAGTGATTTTGTATATGGTTTTTCCAAGCTCTGTCCTTAAAGGACACTAGAAAATATGAACATTAGATAGCCTTTATGTAATGTTCAACTCTTAGAAAATATCTATAGTTTGCACTAAGCAAACTTTCTAAATGTAGAAAAAATTCATTAAAACATTTTACTCTTAATCTCAAAGACTGCATAATTTATGCAAAGTGGTAAAAATAGGAAGGTACTGTTGATTAAATATTTTCTGGAGACTGTAACATTTCATCATGGAGAAAAGGTAATAACACACACACAAAAATAACATATTCATATATCATTGGCAAGTCTGCAAAACTCATAGGATTTCTTATACTTAAGTCTCCCAAAGAAACTCGGACCAGAAATCATGCTTAGAAGAAGCTCTGATGAAATGATACCCTCCATCATGTAGATAGGCCTACACATGTGCAGTGGGCTCAGGGTGTCCAGTGTTCATAATTTGTATCCCACGGTGTTTCATGGTAGCAAATGTCTGAGCCCCTTTTACTACTGTAAGCAACTCCTTTCACATATTCCTGTAACTGAGTAAAACTCACTCATTCAACAAAATGGACTTCAGTGACATCTGTACTTTGTTCTTTTACAGTTCTTCTCTTTTTATGAGTAAATATATATTCATGTTTCATCTCTTGAATAATCATATTATAAAACATGTAATGAACCCACAATTTTTCCTCAAAACTTTTGTCCACCAAAAAATTGATAGTAAGGAGAAAACACTTTATTCAGTTTTGTTAAATTAATGCCTCATTATTAATGCACCCTATAAAGTCCATTCTAGAAAAGCCCCAAAATGCATAGCATCTGTCAAAACTAGTGCTAAAAGTGTAGATCCATCAGAAAATTGATCCTAAAGGAACCCATACACACACCAATGCTAATATTCAGTTATTATCCACCTTTAAAATACTGATTCGCCAGTGAAAACCTACAAATAGAAATAATTTAACATGCATGGTCATATACAACTAGAAAACCCCAAAAGTGTGAAGAAAATTAGTTTAGCAGTACTCCGTGCAGTAGGAAAAATACTAATCAACATAATTATCAAATCAATTATAGAAGATTCATATAG
The DNA here is from genome assembly GCF_049852395.1 of Peromyscus maniculatus bairdii. NCBI lineage: Eukaryota > Metazoa > Chordata > Mammalia > Rodentia > Cricetidae > Peromyscus > Peromyscus maniculatus. Next base: position 27,382,259 of record NC_134852.1, on the reverse strand, counting down.
AAATACAAACACAGATTTGTAGACATCATATAAGCTAGCATAATCCAATTAAGAAACTTATGAACCTCTAATGCATTTTTTTGGGTGAGAATTCTTGTTTCTAAGTGACTATGAAAATGTTTTTTGGAACTATTTTTATATTGCAAACATTGGAGTTCATAGATGTCAACAGAGTTGCACACTTAACCTCCAGTATGATCCTGCTGACTCGATTACAAATTATTACAGGATAATGTTTATTTTGCTGCACCATGGTGATATACCCTGAAAATATTAGTAGAAAGGCTTTTTCTGTCAGCTCCCTTTCATGCCACCCAAGCTGCAAACAAGTTTTCACAAAGGTTAAATACTACTACAGAAAGAGAATAAGATGATTCTATCTGAGCAAATAGACAAGCATTTCTGCAGAGGATGCAGTCTTATCTCAAACTTCCCTTGAACAACAGGGTAAATGTCAGAGGGCCATCACTGAGTTGCTGTTGCTTTCTCTTACTGGTTTCTGCTCTTCCTTCATAGGAGGAACCATAGTGGACATACTTGCTTTCCAACCTACTTTCAGGGTTTGCCCCAGCTGCAGGTAATATCCTAGTCCAAGGTCTTTATAGGGAAGGTAAGCCAGATTATAGTTGGCCTGGGAAAGGAAGCTGTGATTGTAAGTTTTACATACAGTCAACATTGATAATAGGTCCTCAGGGCGGCTTTTGCTTTTCTTCAAGACTGAACAGGGGAAGACTTTGCCATTCCCATGGGTATGACATTGAAATCCTTGGTATGACCATGCCTGTGTCAACTATACACATTCAACCAGAACTTCATCTGCTTCCCACATGTACCCCAAGGGGAGTAAGCTTATCTGGCATTAAAGAAAGCTCAAAATGTATTAGACATAGTTGCTAGCATTCTAGAGAACTCGTGTTACCTGTTTTAACAGAAATGCTACTGCTGAGGAGATCTGAGATGAGGGTAAAAGCTGCTGGTGAGACAAGTGACTATGTAAATTACAATCCTTTGAAAGAACACAATATTCCCTGCCCTTATTCTGCCTCTGTGCTTAAAGGAAGTACATCAGTTAGAACCCCCAGTGAGTCTCTGTTCTCTGTTCTCAATAGACTGCTAACAATGATCGAGAGACAGCCAGAAATGACCTACTCTGGTGATGGGATGGCCAAACACCCTAATAGTCATGCCAGAAACCCCATCCAACGACTGAGGGATCTGGATGCAGAGATCCATGGCTAGGCTCCGGGTGGAGCGTCAGGAGTCTAATTAGCAAGAAAGAGGAGGGTTTATATGAGTGAGAATTGTTGAAACCAAGGTTGAATAAAGCACAGGGACAAATATCCAAATGAAGGCTGAGGGGCCCCCAACTGGATCAGGCCCTCTGAATAGGTGAGACAGTTGATTGGCTTGATCTGTTTGGGAGGCATCTAGGCAGTGGTACTAGATCCTGTGCTCATTGCATGAGTTGGCTGTTTGAAACCTGGGGCTTATGCAGGGACACTTGGCTCAGTTTGGGAGGAGGGGACTGGACCTGCCTGGACTGAGTCTACCAGGCTGATCTCAGTCCTCTGGGGAAGCCTTGTTCTGGAGGAGGTGGGAATGGGGGGCTGGGGGGAAGGGGAGGGGACAGGAGGAGGGAGAACAAGGGAATCCATGGCTGATATGTAGAACTGAATGGTATTGTAAAAGAAAATAAAAGGAAAAACAAACAAAAAACCACTCATACATATAAAATTAAAAAGAATAAGAAAAGTAAGAAAAAAAACAACAACAACACAATTCTCAGGGGAAAAAAGCTCTCTTAATTCTGATGACCAACCAATTGCAAAAATTTACTGAGGAAAATGAGCATAATATATCCTGTCCCATATTAGCCTTTATAATTGACACAAGGGGTAGTATAATAGTATTTTCCAAACAAAACAAAACAAATGAACCAAAAATGTTTCACCCCTAAGACAGTAGTTTACCAGAGGGAAAGTTGCCTGAGCATAGCAAACAAGATCATGTTGTCTCCTGTTACAAGTTTTTCTTTTATCCCCTTGATAAAAGGCACTGGATTCTGCATTGATTCTACTATTGATTAGTTTCTGGATCTTTAACGTATATTTATCTTGTGTTTCCTTTAGTTCAAAATGCTCTTTTTGTAGGTGATGCAGCATTATCCTTTAAAGTGATATCTTGAGGTAGCTGTCAGGTATAAGTCTTTTGCTTGTCTGCTACCTTTACCACCCACTCCTCAAACTGTGAGAAACTGATTCACTCAGAAAATTCCAAGCTCCAAAACTACTTCTCTGGAGTAATGTTCAGGGAAGGCCTTGGAGTTAGGAACCTTTGAACAGAAACTTGAAAGAGACAAAGGATGAAATCTAAATTGGATTTTAGATTGCAAAGTTGGAATCTAAATCTCCATTATAAACAGGGTTAGAGAAAAGAAGGAGATCCAGACCAGATGGGAGATAACAGAGTAAAACTAAAGTCATGGGGCATACAGGAAGGAGTAATCCCTGTGTAGAGATCGGGGCCATGAAGAGAACCAGTCAGCTTATGTAAGAAGTCTAGCTGGGCCTGGAAGACAGGTAGAGTTTAGAGCTGGCAAGGTTGGGTATGTACATTGGAAGAGTGGGTATGTTGGGGACTGCCATTCAACAGCCTGATCCTTGAAACATGAAAGTTTCAATAACATGGCTGGAACGGTGGAATATTTAAGTTCCTTTCCTCTCAGATCTGAGGGTGGTGTTGGGAGGTTGTGTTTTAATAGTCTTGGGATTAGAGGAATTGTGTTGGCAGTGGTCCCTTGAGGCTGAAGGGTAGGGTGGTCCTTGAAGAAAATGACCAGTACATGGCCAACAACTGTCCTTGCCCTAGTCCACCCCAGGCCTTTTCTGTCTTCAAGTCACCACATTGCAGAAGAACCAACCATTCATAGAGTCACTGCTTCAGAATGCAGCCAGGATGCCACCTGGTCCACAACCTGACTCCTTCTGGTCCAGCCACAAGTCCCCTGACAATGTCAAATCTGTTGAAACTCCATCTCCAGGGCACAGGATCAGTGTATGGCCTCTGAACTTCATAGCTGACGTCCCTACTCCTGTCCAGGAGGCCCAGTGGATGGACTGCACTGCACCTGGCTGTGGAAGCTCAGGAGCACAGCATGGTGCAGTTCCTGGTCCAAGCTGTCCCTAGGCAGATGACCCCGTGCTCAATGAATGCACACCTGTGTACCTGGCAACTGACTTCTCAACAGCATCGCTTCCACTGTTTGGGTGGCTGCTGCTGAATCTCTGCTGCTGAATATGGAAAATGAAGCACCCCAGGACCAGGGTGAGAATGTAAGAGATATGTGCTCTGCACAGCATGGCCTCTCATCCATAACAGGGGCACTTTCACTAGGGAAACGACCCTGACCACTGTTAAGATGTGACTCAGTTGACAGGGTACTTCCCTTGCCTATTAGGGGCCTTGGGTTCAATTGCCAGCCCCACATAAGGTGGCATATACCTGCTATTCCATCACTGGGGAAATGGAGGCAGGAGGGTCAAAAAGAAAAGATTGTTTTCATCTGTGCAGAAAGGTCAAGGCCAGCCTAAGCTACATGAGATCACCTCTATAAAAAACAAAACAAAAGAAAACAAAACAAAAAACCTGCGGAGATAGAACAGAGCTGCTTCTTACCAACTGAGGCACCATGAGCTGATTTTGCCCCAGTCAGATTGTTTCTTTAACAGGTCAGGCCCCAGGAGCCCAAACATGAACTGCCAAACAGGAGTGAATCACTGAAGCTACCAGATAAAAGAAAGGGAATGGTGAGGCCTGTGAGAAACCCGAGAGCCATGCCTCATCATGTGTCCACAGTCAACTTCACCACATATGTGCAACTATACAGGTATACCTCCCATTTCTAGGTGTTAGGTTTTTTTTTGGGGGGGAGGGAGTATGTTAATATTCTGACCCTGCCCCTTGGGACCGCCCTGCATCCTGACATAGAAGTCTCTTATTAAGGGATAACTCCACCCATTTCTTTCTCTTCTCTCCCCGCCCTGCACCTCTCCATACCCTTCTCACTCTCTTCCCCTTCCTCTTCCCCCTCCTCCTTCCCTCTCTCCTCTGTCTCTCTGCATCTTTATAATAAACCATTTCCACACGGATGCAGCCTCTGGGTTGTGAATGTCCAAGGGCCACCCTGATGCCATGCCCGCCGGCCACCGCTGCGCTGCATCTGTCCAGCATGCCAGCATGGTTCCCTGTGCTCAGGATACCTATGGGGGGCCCCACCTCATAATAATTCATAACAGCATACATATTTGGTTTTGTTAAGAGGCAGAACTGGATGGGCAGTGGTGGCGTATGCCTTTAATCCCAGCACTCAGGAGGCAGAGGCAGGCGGATCTCTGTAAGTTCGAGGCCAGCCTGGGCTACCAAATGAGTTCCAGGAAAGGTGAAAAGCTACACAGAGAAACCCTGTCTCAAAAAAAAAAAAAAAAAAAAAAAGAGGCAAAACTGAAGTTTTCCATACATAAAAATATTCAGGGGGGTTGGGGATTTAGCTCAGTGGTAGAGCACTTGGGGGGGGGGGCGAGGAATTCAATTGGGCCAAGAGGCACATGACTTTAATCACAGCATTCAGGAGGTAAATGACAGCAGGACTATGTGAGTCTGAGGTCAGTCTTGTCTACTCAATGAATTTCCTGACAGGCAGAGCTACATAATCAGATCCTTCTACACCTGTAAAACAGCTACAAAAAGTAGGAAAATGGATTTTTCCTCTAAGCCTCTCCTAGCCTATGTATACTGCATGGTTTTTAGGAGAGCTTGTCTCAAACTTTGGAGCTTGGCCATCCTCAGACCACACACTGCCTGGGAAGTCTGACTGAGTCCCCTGCTGGTCTTAAGCTCTGGTGGGAAGAGTGCTGCCTGCCTAGCAGCTTTCCTGGGATCTTGCTGCAGCATCTCATGACACTATCTCAGTTTCTCTTCATTCTCTTTCTAAGCACCCTTCTTCTTTGCCTTTTGATAACCTGAAAATCTCAGGAAGCCACAGCAGTGCACTGCCTAAAGGCTGGACAGGCCCTCTACCTCTTCCTACCTGGAAGCTGGAGCCACCGCTGATACAACTGGGACTCAAACAACATGCTCCTCTGCTAGTGTAGTCCTAAGTTAGAGGAAGAACAAGAAAAAAATGAATTGTGAAGGCAATACAGACTCCACCTTAGGGCAGGGCCACCATCTCAGACCACCTGCTGTACTCAGTTCCAGGAAGGACCCCAGGAATGTGCCATGACAACTCGAACAGATGCAGAGCAGTATCTTCCTGCAGACATCTTGTCTGCGGTTTATGGCCCTTGAAGATATCTAGATAATCCTGCTGAGCAGCCCAGATAATCCTGTTCAGCAGGTTGTGGTTCCCCAGCCAAAAGTCTAACCCAATGGTTTCAAATGTGGCTTTGCGCTGAAAATCTAGACCAATTGTTTACAAAATCACCTTGCCCCATATCCCTACTACCCAATCCCAAGATGCCAAAGCATGTAAGCCCTGACTTGCAGTTTTTCCCTATAAAAAACTCTCTGCACCTGGACTTGCCGGCGCAGCCACATTTCCCTCCATCGGCCTTTAATCCCAGCACTTGGGAGGCAGAGGCAGGCGGATCTTTGTGAGTTCAAGGCCAGCCTAATCTACAGAGCTAGATCCAGGAGAGGCACAAAGCTATACAGAGAAACCCTGTATCGAAAAACCAAAAAAAAAAAAAAAAACCAACTCCTATAAGAAATTTTCCTTGATGATGAGGGACACGAGGTGAGTGAAATGCAAAGTTCTCCACCTCTTCCTCTGGCATCCATTAATGAAAAGGCCATGTAATACCATGAACCACAATGGCTGCACCTTGTAAAATATTAATGTTCACCTGTTTCAATTAAGTGGCCTTATACAGAGGCAAAGTTAATACTGCTTTAAGTCCCAAGAGATGAGAATAGACATTTTTAAAAAGTAGTTGAAACTTCAGTGAGAAGGGAAATCAAGAGTGGAAAATATTCAAAGAATGGTTTTCAACCAATGGAAAGTCAGACTCTGAACTGTTTGTTAGAGCTCAGCTAGATGGCTCAGAACCCCAACACCTGCCGGTACATCTTGGGGGAAAATCCAGCTAACTAGATTAAGAACTTTACACAGCACCCATGTACTTATAAGTGGGTAGATTGTTAAACAGACCTTTTCCATCATTTGGGGGAAGAAAAAACTAAGAGGAACAGCAGCCATTTCTCTGTGCTTTTCCCCAGGAGCATAAGTTGATGAAATGGTTTTACAGTGCCACCCAGAAGGGAACAGGAACCCCAGAGCACAGGAGTGGAGGTGTTCAGATGGCAATTAAATCAGGACAAAGAGCCAGTGGGGTAAAAGCTCCAGCATGATGCTCTCTGTGAAGACTTGCATAGGCCCCAACACAAGTGAAACAGTGACGGAAGCTCTCCAGCCAGCCCAGTCACTGCAGAGCATGCCTGGGCAGGAACCACAAGGGAGGAGGTGTTACTGTACCCCTTTCCACCATCCAGCATCTAGTCACTGCTGTGGGGACCCAGTGTTAGTTATTTAGCTTCGTTGTGTTCTTACCCTGCAAGGAAACGTCACGAAACACGACAGAATCCGCTTATAAGAGTTTATTAGAGTTAAAGGGACAGAGTGCGCAGGCCTGTGGGAGAGACACGTGCGTGGAGAGAAGAGAGGAGAGAAGAGAGAGAACCGGGAATATGGCGCTCCGCTTTAAAAACCGGCTGGGGGCGTGGCCAGGTCACATCACTATTCCATGCGTGTGCGTAGATCACATGGTCACGTTGCGCGCTTACATAGCCATGTAACATCATGGATTCTGGTCACGCGAGATGCCTTGGCCAGAACTTGCTAGGCGGAGGTGTCCGGCCTGACCGGAATTGGCTAGGCGGAAGTGTTCACCTGGTAAATGCGACCATGTTGTGAACCCTTCATTCCCGACTCTTTTATTTTTTAAAAAAAGAAAAAATTGTGGTTGACTGGGTACGGGGGCGACATTTTTCTCAAAGACTGCTTCCAGCTGAATAGTGGGCGTTGGTTGGCTCTTGGGGGGGGGGGTAAGGAGTATCTTTTGAAGTCCGGGGATGATGGTGGAGGTCCTGGAACGACGTTCTGCCATCTCCTGGTTCTGCGGCTGTCCGTGCTGCTGCTGGGGACGTCCCATTTAACAAGATACTGTTGACATAGAGAGAGCTTAGAGAGAAAAAATCATTATTATTTCATTTTGAAGTTGGCATTTGTCTGAGGTAGATTTGGCCTGTCCAGATAGAGGCATGTGACATTTACCTGAGGTAGATCTGGTCTTAGTACTATGCTTAATTTTTATCTGAGACAAGCCTCATTAGAGGTAGTTTATTTAAGGCACCTGTTTCCCTTATTAGGTTAGCACTTAGGAAACACAGGTGATCAGTTGCTGAGTATTGAACAATGATAAATTGTTGTACTACATTATTCCTTACCACCTGGATATTTTTGATGGTCCTTTTTGCCTCCGGCTCTGTGTGGCCCTGGTTGGGAAAGGGAGAGTTGATACCTTATTCCTCTGGAATTGATGACAAGGCAGTGGATCCTGATGTCCTCTGGAGCTTGAGAGTGAGAGGCCCTGTTTGTTTCACTGTATATGAAGAGAGACTTTTCTGGGATGGAGGTCAGATAAAAGGTTTTAGGTGAGACAGGTGGACCCAGTGAGGAAAGCCCTCGAGTTTAGCAGCTGTAGGGGTTACAAGAATTACTTTGAAGGGTCCCTGCCACTTAGGGGTAAGAGGTGAAGGGCGCTGACCTGGAGGAGAGAGAACCTGATCTCCAGTGTGTATTGGAGATTGGCAAGGATTGTCACACGGCTGAGGCAGTGAACAGTCCACATAGCTCCATAGAATAGACCTTAGGTGACATAAAAGAGGGGTTAACAGGCTGTCTGGAACAGTTGGAGGCTTGGAAAAAAGACCTGGTGTTAGAACTGGTCTGAGGAGATATTTAACTTTTCCTGATGGTGGGCATATGGGTAAAATCGAGCTGTAGCCCTGGGGAGGTGGGAAGCCTCCAACATGGCCATTATATGGCCTGAGTTAGATACAGATCCTCCTTTTCCTGTGAGAAGTCCACGCTCCCTCCAAATAGCAGCGTGGGACAGGAGGATATGAAAAGCATATTTGGAGTCTGTAGAGTTAGTGGCTAGGAGAAGAAGTAAGAGAGCTGCTGGCGTGTCTTGGAGGAGGCAAATGTGTGGAGTGAAAAGAAATGGATGCTCCTACCTTAGCTAGGAGATCCCTCCCCACTAAATGCACAGGGCAGCTTGGCACAACTAAGAATGTATGTGTGAGAGGGATGCCTCTGAAAATACAATTAAATGGCGGTGTCTGCTGAGGTAGATAAGGCTGTCCCCCAACCCGAGAATAAAGGAGGTGGCATCCCAAAACTCCCAGGACTGAGTCAATGGCTCTGGTGTCCAGAAGGAAAAAAAACAGATCGCTTCCCTGCTGCGTTCTGGGTTCCCTGCCATGTCTGTAGCCAAGCCTAGGTCTGTTGGAGGTCTTAGCTTGATGTACCCATGCATCTTGGTGCCTGGGGGCAGTAAGCTGACTCTGTCTTTCTAGGCGGCACTTTTAACAAGGCTGTTGATGGTCTGGCAGGGCATTCGGTAGCCCGTGGCCTTTTCCTCATTTAAAACAGGGACCCAATAGCTTTTGGAAGTCAGCAAGTGCCAGCACTTGGCAATTTTGTTTTCGGGCTTTTATCTCTTCCCTGGCACACCTTAAATGCCACAGGTGACTCTTTTGCCTGTGGGGTCAGGAGCCTTGCTCTCCAGATGCTTAAGTTTTAGTCAGGTAGGTCTGGGGAACAAGAGACAGATTTTCGTACTTATCCTGAACTATTTACTGGTTTTAGGGCAGCCTTACAGAGGCCTGTCAGGAGACAGGTAATAAATCTCTCTCTGGCTAGACAGCCACTCTGGGTATTGTAGTCCCAGTGTGGCTCCCGGTCAGGAACCGCCTCGGCTCCTGGAGGGTGTGAAAGGTTAATTTGATGAATTTCATTTGCATGAGTCCTAGCCTGCTCCCATACTCGCCTGAGCTCCTCAGGAAGTCATGAAAGGTGAGACTATACGATTGAGTTATATATTGAAACTGTTTAATAAAGGAAGCAGAATTAGACGTATAAGAACCCAGCTTACTTTGTATCTCAGAGAGTTCTGTTAGAGAGAGGATGGAACATGAATTTTAATTATTGGTTCCTTAGCAAGATCTAGAGTCAGAGATTCCGGAGTCAGAGAATCCTCTGGTTTACATACAGCTAGGAGCATATGAGCAGGAGAGAAGGAGAGAAGAGAGAAAACTGGGAATATGGCGCTCTGCTTTAAAAACCGGCTGGGGGCGTGGCCAGGTCACTACTCCATGCGTGTGCGTAGATCACATGGTCATGTTGTGCACTTACGTAGCCATGTAACGTCACAGATTCTGGTCACGCGAGATGCCTTGGCCGGAACTTGCTAGGCGGAGGTGTCTGGCCTGACCGGAATTGGCTAGGCAGAAGTGTTCACCTGGTAAGTGCGACCGTGTTGTGAACCCTTCACCCAGAAACTTCCACAACAATCTTGAGCTCTTGGGAGAGGAGGAACCTAAGAATCTTTCTGTTCCTGCCCTTTCCCCATTTCTCCTCCTCCTCCCCTGGGAGCTCAGGAAAGATCTAGAAAGGAAAAGTGCGGTGGGTTCAAGCATCCCTGCCAACCTCTGTATCCCTCCCCCAAACAAGTACCTTGGAAAAGGTTTTCAGGACAGGTGACCCGGCCAGCCTTACTAGGCCAAGCTCAGGTACAGAGCAGATGACCAGTGAGCAGATGCTTAAGACCCAGATGCCACATCTAGAAGGGTGCTGCAGCCCGCGAAGCTGGAGCAGGAAATCTGGTGAGGGACGCCGAGGTTAAACAGCACTCTAGGTACCCAGTTTCAGTTTGTCAGGGAAGCAGCTCCCTTTATTAGTACCAACATGGGTTTATATACCCCTCTAACAGCCAGAGTCAAGGAATGGCTACTCTGTATCCAGACCCAAGCTGGACAATGCTTTCCATACAGGAAAAACCACAGGGGAACTGATTCCCAGCACCACCACCACCACCCCCACCCCTCCCCAAACCCAACTGCACATTTTTCACACAAATAACTTAACTGGGATAGGACAAAAAAGGGCATTTAAAACGAAGGCAGGGAACTTACTGCTGCTGACAGAAGGGGACAGCAAAATGGCTGTGTACAGTGTAGGCTCCCAGTGGGAGCGGCCACCTGGGCAGGAAAGGCTGTGTCCCCACATTGTGAGCTGCTGGTCTAAATGCTCCAGGGAGTCTTACCACAAGCTTGCACCACAGACAGCCTTGAGCAGCTGGAGACTTTCCAGGCTCCTCGCACAGGTTGCCCGGATGATGGGAGCCTTTGAGACAACAGATAATCATATCACTGTGAGGCTCTTGAGAAGGAATCTCAAGAGTGGCCAGGGGCAGTCTGTCATGGCTTGACAGTAGGACAGAGTGTGTGGTGGACTGACTCTCACACAAAAACTTAGCTGCATGGGGAGTGACTGTAGAAAACTCTCCCACATGCACCAGGACCTCCATTTTAACTAGAGCCTCCTCTCTGGCCCCACCTCAGATTCCTCTGCATTAAAAGAGTGGCATCCAGTGGACCAACTGCAGCTCTCCACCCCCGGACTTCTGAGGAGCAGCGGGAACCGGTGTGTGTGAGCTGGAAGCTTTTCTCTGGCTGTCTGTGAAGGAAGGAGCCACACTGGCACTACTGTGATTTCTTCCAACATTGTCGTGGCAGGGCCTGGTGCTAAGGTAAGGGAGAACAGGGACTCCAGCCTTTTTCTTCCTGGGATGGGGGAGTATGGCCAGGAGCGAGGTGTTGTGTGGGCCAGTTTGGCAGAATTCATTCCCCGAGCTGAAAACAGCATTTGTTGGGGAGGGGCGTGAAACAGTGAGTACAAGGGAAAGATCCAAAACTGCTTTCATTTCCAGTATTTTGAAATAAGTAAGAAAAGCTGCCTGGCAGTGGTGGCTTATGCCTTTAATCTGAGCACTCAGGAGGCAGAGGCAGGCAGATCTCTGTGAGTTCAAGGCCAGCCTGGTCTACAGCGCGAGATCCAGGAGAGGCACCAAAACTACACAGAGAAACCCTGTCTCAAGCCAAAAAGAAAAAAGAAAAGCTGGGGTGTGGTTCAGTTACCTGAGTGCTTGCCTAGCATGCACAGAGCACTGGATTTGATATCTGGGTCTAGGACATGATGGTATTACCTAAGGAGTGTAATGCTGGTTTAATTTTTGTGTATATCTTTGCAATCTATTTTATATCTATTGACAAGAGACCATGAAATATTTAGCCATGCAGAATATGTGACCAGACCAGAGCATGTGTTGGAAGATTTTGGTGATCATTAACTCTACCCTGAACTGATAGACTACAAGTTGTAATGTGTGTTAGCTACACTTCAGTCAGTAATATTAGCAAGTCTCCAAATGTTAGCAACATAGTTCATTTCCCTTGTACATTCAATATTCTTGATACTAAAATGCTGGAACTGGGTGGTCCTTTTTAAACTAAACATTATTTGCAAACAAAGGGTATTATTTGTTTTTAAAGCTTTTGTAAATAAAGGCTTCAGAAATGTTATAAAAAAAGAAGTGAAGTTCAGGAGAACAGTTTAAGGTCATACCCAAGTACATCTTGTCTCATAAAACAAAAAATGGGCAGGAAAAAAAATAGCCTTTATAGATCAGGGTCACAATCTGGATGTCTTTACTCCAAGCCTGTCCCTCCTGTGTGGTCCCAGCAGGGGGCACTGCAGCTCCTCTCTGAACAAAAGGCTCCATTCTCCTGAAGAGACCCCACCCCACCCCACATAGTAGGGGCATCCAGCTGGACCCTGGATTAGGCAAAAACCACATCCAAACACTGTTTTCACAGGGAGATCCTTTATTAAGCAGGGAAGTTAAGCTAAAGTGGCTGCCTTCTGGCTCAGGCAGAAAAACAGCAGCAAATGACCTTGCATGTGTAATTTCTTAAGAAAAAATGGGAAAAAAAAAGACAAAGCCAGGCAGTGGTAGCACATGCCTTTAATCCCAGCACTTGGGAGGCAGAGCCAGGCAGATCTCTGAGAGTTTGAGGCCAGCCTGGGCTACAGAGTGAGTTCCAGGAAAGATGAAAAGCTACACAGAGAAAGCCTGTTTCAAAACACAAAAAAAGAAAAAAAAGAAAAGAAAAAGAAAAAAAAAAGGCAGGTCAAGGGGCTAGGATGTGCATTTTAATAGGGCATGTTAATTAGGTGAACCGAAGGGGGCTTTTGACCACTGGATTTTAGATAGCTGGGCATTGATAGTCACCTCAGTAGGAGTGCCAAGTAGGGTAATAGTGGCTAGCTTTAGGAGTGTAATCTAGTGGTTTTTAGCAAGGCAGAGGGAATTGGGGAGAAGGGCAAGGCTGCCACAGCCACATGCTCAAGTGGCCTAGTGTCCCTTCACTCCCCATAATGCCCAGGCCCACATGAGGGTCATGATCAACTCCTAGACCCAGGGTGCCAGCCTTCTGTCCAGTCTAGGAATTAGGCCAAGGACCGCACAGGGAACTGGGAAGAGGAAAGAGTGTTTGTTTAATCAGAGGGCCTTTGAAGGGACCTGGTTTATGTCAGTATAAAAAAAGGCAGTAAACTGACAAGGAACGGAGACACAGAGACCAGTTACATAAGAAAGGACAGACAGTGAGAACATCAGATCACATGATACAGCAGTCAGGCCTTAAGCCTCACCCCATCTTTATTTTAGGCAGGCAGACAACTATCATGGGGAAGCCGTTTCACTGACTGCCCCTGAAACCCCTAGCCTAGGCATTGTGCCCCTCACTAGAAGCTTGCAGCTTGGAGGCTAAATGGCTCCCATATTGTCATCTCTCATTATACTTAGGGACACCCCTGGGTCTCTTAATTAAATGCCACCTGATGTCATGATTCCCTTACTTGGTGTCTAAGACATGCAGTGGCCAGCAGGGGTTTGGAGTATTCAAAGAGGGACATGAAGATGATGAGCCAGGAGTCATGCTTAAAGACCAAAGACAGGTAGTAGCATTCTCCTGCGTTTTACAGCAATATCAGGGAAAGAAGCACAAGGCTGCCAGCCCGGAAACTTGGCAGTCAGCAGCTATCCTTGTCAGGCTGTAAGGAACAAGAAATGGCCCAGCCCAGCTTGGTCCTCAGAGGCCCTTGGAAACTGGAAACAACTTCTGGGCCTGGTTACCTTTGAGGGTGCTGATAGCCAGGGATGCAGAGGTGGTGAATCTAAGATACTTAATTTTTTTTCCTTCTTTTTTTGAGACAAATTTTCCTGTATCTCAGGCTGGCTTCAAACTCACTACTTTCAAGAATGACCTGGAACTTCTGATCTTCCTGTTTTCACCCCAAGTGCTGGGATTATAGCTGTGTACTACCATACTTGACATAGGAGATGCCCTGGATCAAACTCAGGGTTTCTTTTTTTTTTTTTTTTTTTTTTTTTTTTTACAATTAATAAACATTTTTAGCAAAGTAGGTGGATACAAAAATAGTTTACAAAAATCAATAGTCTTCTTACATTCAAATACTACTTTGAGATTTCCTCTTACATTCATCATTATAGGTAAGCTCAATAAACAATGATAGTTTATGCTGGCCCAGATACGGAAGAAGGGGAACACTCATCCACTGATGGTGAGGATGAAAACTAATTCAGCCTCTATGAATATGATGACACAAAACTTGTGTGAGTTATCAACAAATATCTCATTTCAGTTAAGGTCCACATCATGAGATAGAATCCATATGAGAAACTTCTTGGGTGCCCAAGTGTCTGAGACTAGATAGCTCGGGGGCCTATTGTAAAGCCATAAACTGTTTTACTCAAAGAACAAAGCAACAAAATGACTCCTAACCTCTGTTATTTACTCTCCATTTTTTGCATATCTATTATGGTTACTGTTTTATTGTTGCAGCTATTGTTTATTTTGTTTGTTTATTGATTTTACCAGATTCTTGAATGTAGCAATAAGCATGTTTCTAAATCTATATCTATTTATTATTATTATTATTATTATTATTATTATTATTATTATTATTATTTTATAACACCATTCAGTTCAACATAATAGCCACAGAATCCCCTGTTCTCCCCCTCTCGCCCACCCCTCCCCCCAGCCCACCCCCCATTCCCACCTCCTCCAGATCAAGGTCTCCCCCGAGGACCGGGGTTGACCTGGTAGACTCAGTCCAGGCAGGTCCATTCCCCCCTCCCAGACCGAGCCAAGTGTCCCTGCATAAGTCCCAGGATTCAAACAGCCAACTCATGCAACGAGCCCAGGACCTGGCACCAATGCACAGCTGCCTCCCAAACAGATCAAGCCAAATGACTGTCTCACCCGTTCAGGTGGCCTGATCCAGTTGGGGGCCCCTCAGCCTTTGGTTCATAGATCCTGTGCTTCCATTCATTTGGTTATTTGTCCCGGTGCTTTATCCAACCTTGGCTTCAACAATTCTCGCTCATATAAATCCTCTTCTTACTCACTAATTAGACTCCCAGTGCTCCACCAGGGGACCAGTCGTGGATGTCTGCCTTCAGATTCCTCAGTCCTTGGATGGGGTTTATGGCACCACTATTTGGGTGTCTGGCCATCCCATCACCAGAGTAGGTCAGTTCCTGCCGTCTCGCGACCATTGCCAGCAGTCTTTTGAGGGGGCATCTTTGTGGATCTTCGTGGGCCTCCCTAGCTCTCTGCTTCCTCCCCTTCTCACCTTCTCATGTGGTCTTCATTTACCATGGTCTCCTATTCCTTGTTCTCCCTCTCTTTTCTTGATCCAGCTAGGATCTCCCACTCTTTCCCTCGACTGTCGCCCTTCATTGTTCCCACTCATGACCAGGCTATTCATGTAGATCTTGTCCATTTCTCCGTGTCTTTTTTTGGGGTCCCATTTTCCAGGTAGCCTCACTGGTGATGTGAGTAGCAGTCTAGTCATCCTTGTTAGACATCTAGCATCTTCCTATGAGTGAGTACATACCATATTTGTCTTTCTGAGTCTGGGTTACCTCACTCAGGATGATTTTTTCTAGATCCATCCATTTGCCTGCAAACCGTGTGATGTCGTTGTTTTTCTCTGCTGAGTAGTATTCCATTGTGTATATGTGCCACAATTTATTTATCCATTCTTCAGTTGAAGGGCATCTAGGTTGTTTCCAGGTTTTGGCTATTACAAACAATGCTGATATGAACATAGCTGAGCAAGTGCTCTTGTGGTATGATTGAGCATTTCTTGGGTATATGCCCAGGAGTGGTATAGCTGGATCTTGGGGGAGATTGATTCCCAATTTTCTAAGAAAGCGCCATATTGATTTCCAAAGTGGTTGTACAAGCTTGCATTCCCACCAGCAGTGGAGGAGAGTTCCCCTAGTTCCACATCCTCTCCAGCATAAAGTGTCTTCAGTGTTTTTGATCTTAGCCACTCTGACAGGCGTAAGGTGGTATCTCAGAGTTGTCTTGATTTGCATTTCCCTGATGATTAGGGAAGTTGAGCAATTCCTTAAATGTCTTTCAGCCATTTGGAATTCCTCTGTTGAGAATTCTCTGTTTAGTTCTAAAGCCCATTTCTCAATTGGACTGTTGGTCCTTTTGATGTCTAATTTCTTGAGTTCCTTATATATTCTGGATATCAGTCCTCTGTCAGATGTGGGGTTGGTGAAGATCTTTTCCCATTCTGTAAGCTGTCGCTTTGCCTTGTTGACCGTATCCTTTGCTCTACAAAAGCTTCTCAGTTTCAAGAGGTCCCATTGATTGATTATTTGTCTCAGTGTCTGCGCTACTGGTGTTATATTTAGGAAGTGATCTCCTATGCCAAGGCGTTCAAGACTATTTCCTACTTTTTCTTCTAGCAGGTTCAGAGTAGCTGGATTTATGTTGAGGTCTTTGATCCACTTGGACTTAAGTTTTGTGCACGGTGACAGATATGGATCTATTTGCAGCCTTCTACACGCTGATATCCAGTTATGCCAGCACCATTTGTTGAAGATGCTTTCTTTTTTCCATTGTACACTTTTGGCTTCTTTGTCAAAAATTATATGTCCATAGGTGTGTGGGTTAATGTCAGGGTCTTCAATTTGATTCCATTGGTCCACATGTCGGTTTTTATGCCAATACCAGGCTGTTTTTATTACTGTAGCTCTATAGTAGAGCTTGAAGTCGGGGATTGTGATGCCTCCAGAAGTTGTTTTATTGTACAGGTTTCTTTTAGCTATCCTGGGTTTTTTGTTTTTCCATATGAAGTTGAGTATTGTTCTTTCCAGATCTGTGAAGAATTGTGTTGGTATTTTGATGGGGATTGCATTGAATCTGTAAATTGCTTTTGGTAAGATTGCCATTTTTACTATGTTAACCCTGCCTATCCATGAGCATGGAAGATCTTTCCATTTTCTGAGATCTTCTTCAATTTCTTTTTTCAGGGACTTAAAGTTCTTGTCATATAGGTCCTTCACTTGCTTGGTTAGTGTTACCCCAAGGTATTTTATGTCATTTTTGGCTATTGTAAAGGGTGATGTATCTCTAATTGCCTTCTCAGCTTCTTTGTCCATTGTATATAGGAGGGCTACTGATTTTTTTGAGTTGATTTTGTATCCTGCTATGTTGCTGAAGGTGTTTATAAGCTTTATCAATTCCTGGGTGGAATCTTTGGGGTCACTCAAGTATACTATCATGTCGTCTGCAAATAGGGAAAGCTTGACTTCTTCCTTTCCAATTTGAATCCCCTTAATCTCCTTATGTTGTCTTATTGCTCTGGCTAGAACTTCAAGTACTATATTGAATAAGTATGGGGAGAGTGGACAGCCTTGTCTCGTTCCTGATTTTAGTGGAATTGCTTTGATTTTCTCTCCATTTAATTTGATGTTGGCTGTTGGTTTGCTATATATTGCCTTTATTATGTTTAGGTATGTTCCCTGTATTCCTGATCGCTCCAAGACTTTTATCATGAAGGGGTGTTGGATTTTGTCAAATGCCTTTTCTGCATCTAGTGAGATGATCATGTGGTTTTTTTCTTTGAGTTTGTTTATATGGTGTATTACATTGATGGACTTTCCTATGTTGAACCACCCTTGCATCCCTGGGATGAAGCCTACTTGATCATGGTGGATAATTGTTCTGATGTGTTCTTGGAGTCTGTTTGCCAGTATTTTATTGAGTATTTTTGCATCAATGTTCATGAGGGAGATCGGTCTGTAGTTCTCTTTCTTTGTTGCATCCTTGTTTGGTTTAGGAATCAGGGTAATTGTAGCCTCATAGAAGGAGTTTGGTAATGTTCCTTCTGTTTCTATTATGTGGAACAATTTAGAGAGTATTGGTATTAACTCTTCTTTGAAGATCTGGTAGAATTCTGCGCTGAAACCATCTGGTCCTGGGCTTTTTTTGGTTGGGAGACCTTTAATGACTGTTTCTATTTCCTTAGGGGTTATTGGACTATTTAAATAGTTTATCTGGTCTTGATTAAACTTAGGTATGTGGTATCTATCCAGAAAAATGTCCATTTCTTTTAGGTTTTCCAGTTTTGTGGAGTAGAGGTTTTTGAAATATGACCTTATAATTCTCTGGATTTCCTCAATGTCTGTTGTTATGTCCCCCTTTTCATTTCTGATTTTGTTGATTTGGATTCTCTCTCTCTGTCTTTTGGTTAGTTTGGATAAGGGCTTGTCTATCTTGTTGATTTTCTCAAGGAACCAACTCTTTGTTTCATTAATTTTTTGTATTATTCTCTTAGTTTCTAATTTATTAATTTCACCTCTCACTTTGATAATTTCCTGGCGTCTATTCTTCTTGGGAGACTTTGCTTCTTCTTGTTGTAGAGCTTTCAGATGTGCTGTTAATTCACTAGTGTGCGATTTCTCCAACTTCTTTATGTGGGCATTTAGTGCTATGAATTTCCCTCTTAGCACTGCTTTCATAGTGTCCCATAAGTTTGGGTATGTGGTGTCTTCATTTTCATTGATCTCTAGGAAGTCTTTAATTTCTTTCTTTATTTCTTCCTTAACCCATTGGTGATTCAGTTGAGCATTATTCAGTTTCCATGAGGTTGTAGGTTTTCTGTAGTTTTTGTTGTTGTTGAAATCTAGCTTTAAACCATGGTGATCTGATAGAACACAGGAGGTTATTCTGATTGTTTTGTATCTGTTGAGATTTGCTTTGTGGCCAAGTATGTGGTCGATTTTAGAGAAAGTTCCATGGGGTGCTGAGAAGAAAGTATATTCTTTCTTGTTAGGATGGAATGTTCTGTAGATATCTATTAGGTCCAATTGGGTCATGACATCGGTTAAGTCCTTTATTTCTCTGTTAAGTTTCGATTTGGGAGATCTGTCCAGTGGTGAAAGTGGGGTGTTGAGATCTCCCACTATTAATGTGTGGGGTCTTATATGTGGTTTAAGCTTTAGTAATGTTTCTTTTACTTATGTGGGTGCCCTTATGTTTGGGGCATATATGTTCAGAATTGAAACTCCATCTTGGTCGATCTTTCCCGTGACGAGGATGTAATGTCCTTCTTGATCTCTTTTGATTGATTTTAGTTTGAAGTCTATTTTGTTGGATATCAGGATGGCTACCCCTGCTTGTTTCTTAAGACCATTTGATTGAAAAGTCTTTTCCCAGCCTTTTATTCTTAGGTAGTGTCTATCTTTGAATTTGAGATGTGTTTCTTGTATGCAGCAGAAGGATGGGTCCTGCTTTCGTATCCATTCTGTAAGTCTATGTCTTTTTATAGGTGAATTAAGTCCGTTGATATTAAGGGATATTAATGACCAGTGATTCTTCATTTCTGTTATTTTTGGTGGTAGTGTGTGTGTACTTCTCTTCTTTGGGGTTTACTGTTGTGGCTTTATCTATTGCCTGTGTTTTCTAGTGTGTATCTGACTTCCCTCGGTTGGAATTTTCCTTCTAGTGCTTTCTGTAGGGCTGGGTTTGTGGATAGGTATTGTTTAACTCTGGCTTTGTCTTCGAATGTCTTGTTCCTTCCGTCTATGATGATTGAAAGTTTTGCTGGGTATATTAGTCTTGGCTGACATCCATGGTCTCTTAGTGTCTGCATTACATCTGTCCAGGTCCTTCTGGCTTTCAAAGTCTCCATTGAGAAATCGGGTGTTATTCTGATGGGTTTACCTTTATAGGTCACTTGGCCTTTTTCCTTGGCTGCTCTTAATATTCTTTCTTTATTCTGTACATTTAGTTGTTTAATTATTATGTGTCGAGGGGACTTTTTTTGGGGGTCTTGTCTGTTTGGTGTTCTATAGGCTTCTTGTATCTTCATAGGCATTTCCTTCTTTAAGTTGGGAAAGTTTTCTTCTATAATTTTGTTGAATATATTTTCTGTGCCTTTGAGTTGGTATTCTTCACCTTCTTCTATCCCTATAATTCGTAAGTTTGGTCTTTTTATGGTGTCCCAGATTTCTTGGACATTTTGGTTCATGACTTTGTTGGCTTTAGTGTTTCCTTCGACTGATGGAACTATTTCTTCTACTGTATCTTCAATGCCAGAAATCCTCTCTTCCATCTCTTGCATTCTGTTGGTTATACTTGCATCCGAAGTTCCTGATCTTTTACTCAGGTTTTCTATTTCCAGCATTCCCTCTGTTTGTGTCTTTTTCATTTTTTCAATTTCCCTTTTCAGATCTTGGACTGTTTCCTTTGTTTGTTTCATTGCTTTTTCATGATTTTCTTTCAGTGCTTTATTGTTTTCTTCCAGGATTTTAATGTTTTCTTCCAGGACTTTATTGTTTTCTTGGAGGGCTTTATTGTTTTCTTCTAATTTGTTTGCCCTTTCCTCTAGTTGTTTACAGCGTTCTTCCAATTTTCTTGTCTTTTCCTCTACACAAGCCTCTACCTTCTTCATGAAGTTACTCATAAGGCTACTTTCTTCTGCTTCTTCCAATTTTTGGTGTTCAGGTCTAGATGTTGGAGGCGAGCTAGGTTCTGGTGATGCTGTATTGCTCTTCATTTTGCTGTATGTACTTCTGCTTTGACGTCTGCCCATCTCCTTGTGATTCCTTCTTGGTCTTATCAGTGGACTTGTTTCACAAAGAGCTGACAGACTCAGGAAGACTCTCTCTCTTGTCCAAAAGGGAGTTCTCTTGTCCAACTCTTTGGTCCAGAAGGGAAGTCAGGGGCAAGCTCTGGTCCAGAATGGCAGTCGGGGACAGGCTGGGAGCTGGGGGGCGGTCTCTAAGTCTCAGGAAGTGGGTGGGGTCTTGGGCAGATGGGCGTGGGGGCAGGGCACGGAGACTGCAGGGGCTGCCGGGGGCTTGGAAATGGGGATCCCTCCCGGTGGGGCTAGAAGGGGAGCTGCCCGGTGGCCAGAACCTGGTGCCAAGTTGGGCAGGCCTCTTAGGAGTGGCTGGTGGCCAGGGATGGGGTCCTGGCTGGACCCAGGCACTCACCTCTGGTCCAGAAGGGAAGTCGTCAGGGGCAGGCTGGGAGCGGGGGGCCGGTCTCTAAGTCTCAGGAAGTGGGTGGGGTCTTGGGCAGATGGGCGTGGGGGCAGGGCGCGGAGACTGCAGGGGCTGCCGGGGGCTTGGAAATGGGGATCCCTCCCGGTGGGGCTAGAAGGGGAGCTGCCCGGTGGCCAGAACCCGGCGCCAAGCTGGGCAGGTCCTCCCGGGGTGGCTGGTGGCCAGGGATGGGGTCCGGGCTGGACCCAGGCACTCACCTCTGGTCCAGAAGGGAAGTTGTCGGGGGCAGGCTGGGAGCTGGGGGCCGGTCTCTAAGTCTCAGGAAGTGGGTGGGGTCTTGGGCAGATGGGCGTGGGGGCAGGGCGCAGAGACTGCAGGGGCTGCCGGGGGCTTGGAAATGGGGATCCCTCCCGGTGGGGCTAGAAGGGGAGCTGCCCGGTGGCCAGAACCCGGCGCCAAGCTGGGCAGGCCTCTCAGGAGTGGCTGGTGGCCAGGAATGGGGTCCGGGTTGGACCCGGGTACTCACCTCTGGTCAAGAAGGGAAGTCGTCGGGGGCAGGCTGGGAGCTGGGGGCCGGTCTCTAAGTCTCAGGAAGTGGGTGGGGTCTTGGCAGATGGGCGTGGGGGCAGGGCACGGAGACTGCAGGGGCTGCCGGGGGCTTGGAAATGGGGATCCCTCCCGGTGGGGCTAGAAGGGGAGCTGCCCGGTGGCCAGAACCTGGTGCCAAGTTGGGTAGGTCCCTCTGGAGTGGCTGGTGCCCAGGCACTCACCTCTGGTCCAGAAGGGAAGTCGGGGGCAGGCTGGGAGCTGGGGGCAACAAAAATGGGCAGGGAAAAAAATAGCCTTTATATATCAGGGTCACAATCTGAATGTCTTTACTCCAAGCCTGTCCCTCCTGTTTGGTCCCAGCAGGGGCCACTGCAGCTCCTCTCTGAACAAAAGGCTCCATTCTCCTGAAGAGACCCCACCCCACCCCACATAGTAGGGGCTTCCACCTGGACCCTGGATTAGGCAAAAACCACATCCAAACACTGTTTTCACAGGGAGATCCTTTATTAAGCAGGGAAGTAAAGCTAAAGTGGCTGCTTTCTGGCTCAGGCAGAAAAACAGCAGCAAATGACCTTGCATGTGTAATTTCTTAAGAAAAAAATGGGGAAAAAAAAAAGACAAAGCCAGGCGGTGGTAGCACATGCCTTTAATCCCAGCACTTGGGAGGCAGAGCCAGGCAGATCTCTGAGAGTTTGAGGCCAGCCTGGGCTACAGAGTGAGTTCCAGGAAAGATGAAAAGCTACACAGAGAAACCCTGTCTCGAAAAACCAAAAAAGAAAAAAAAGAAAAGAAAAAGAAAAAAAAAGGCAGGTCAAGATCTAGGATGTGCATTTTAATAGGGCATGTTAATTAGATGAACCGAAGGGGGCTTTTGACCACTGGGTTTTAGAAAGCTGGGCATTGATAGTCACCTCAGTAGGAGTGCCAAGTAGGGTAATAGTGGCTAGCTTTAGGAGTGTAATCTAGTGGTTTTTAGCAAGGCAGAGGGAATTGGGGAGAAGGGCAAGGCTGCCAGAGCCACATGCTCGAGTGGGCTAGTGTCCCTTCACTCCCCATATGTCCAGGCCCACACTAGGGTCATGATCAACTCCTAGACCCAGGGTGCCAGCCTTCTGTCCAGTCTAGGAATTAGGCCAAGGACCGCACATGGAACTGGGGAGAGGAAAGAGTGTTTGTTTAATCAGAGGGCCTTTGAAGGGACCTGGTTTATGTCAGTATAAAAAAAGGCAGTACACTGACAAGGAACGGAGACACAGAGACCAGTTACAGAAGAAAGGACAGAGAGTGAACATCAGATCACATGATACAGCAGTCAGGCCTTAAGCCTCACCCCATCTTTATTTTAGGCAGGCAGACAAATATCACGGGGAAGCCCTTTCACTGACTGCCCCTGAAACCCACAGCCTATGCATTGTGCCCCTCACTAGAAGCTTGCAGCTTGGAGGCTAAATGGCTCCCATATTGTCATCTCTCATTATACTTAGGGACACCCCTGGGTCTCTTCATTAAATGCTGCCTGATGTCATGATTCCCTTAGTTGGTGTCTAAGACATGCAGTGGCCTGCAGGGGTTTGGAGTATTCAAAGAGGGACATGAAGATGATGAGCCAGGAGTCATGCTTAAAGACCAAAGACAGGTAGTAGCATTCTCCTGCGTTTTACAGCAATATCCGGGAAAGAGGCACAAGGCTGTCAGCCTGGAAACTTGGCAGTCAGCAGCTATCCTTGTCAGGCCCAAGAATGGCCCAGCTCAGCTTGGTCCTCAGAGACCCTTGGAAACTGGAAACAACTTCTGGACCTGGTTACCTTTGAGGGTGCTGATAGCCAGGGGTGCAGTGGTGGTGCCTCTAAGATACTTAATTTTTTTTCCTTCTTTTTTTGAGACAAATTTTCTTGTATCTCATGCTGGATTCAAACTCACTACTTTCAAGAATGACCTTGAACTTCTGATTTTCCTGTTTTCACCCCAAGTGCTGGGATTATAGCTGTGTACTACCATACTTGACATAGGAGATGCCCTGGATCAAACTCAGGGTTTCTTGAGGCAAGCAGTGCTAACAACTGAGCTGCATCCCAACTCCCAAATATTGGAATAGAACTTTTCTTCTGTGTAGATATGTGTGCATGTACATGTACTCACACCCCTGCCTGATAACACAAATCAGAACTGTACACATGGCCTGGAGAGATGTTTCAGTTATCTAGAATGAGTACTGCTCTTGCAGAAGACCCAGGTTCAGGTCCCAACATCCACACCAAGCAGCTCACAGCTACCTGTAACTCAAGCTCCAGAGTATCTGATGCCCTTTGGGCATTAGTGCCATCTGTGGACACTTGCTCTCACATAAACACACTCGCACACACATTTATACACAATTTAAAAATAACTTTAAAAATCTTAGCTGGCCATGATGGCACAGGCAAATGAGGAGCGGAGGCAGGTGGATCTCAGTAACCAGCCTGTTCTACAAAGTGAATTCAAAGACAACCAGAGCTTTATAGTGAGACCCTGTCCACTGAAATAAAAGCAATAAAGTACTAATTTTTATGTCTAAAAATAAAATATTATATTTAAGTTTACACATAAGTTGTGTCAAGATTTGAAAAGGATAGTATCCTTAGTACTTTTTGTTTGTTTGTTTGTTTTTCTGCTTCTTACCCAGCTACAGATAGAACTCAGGTGTGACATGTCAGGTGTCTACTGTCCCGGCCAGCAGGGTCTTCAACGGGGACCTAAAGGGAGGGCTGGTGAATGAGAGGGAGAAGAGACACAAAGATTGAGAGCAAGACAGGACGTCTGATCAAGCTCCAAAATTTTATTTTTCTCATAAGGCATATATAGGTAGGCAAAGGGGGTTGAGAGCAGGAAGGGGCTTTGTTAGGAAAAACTAGTTTGATCTTTCTAGAAAGTCCAGTGCCTGGAAAGGCTCAGATATATGTGGGAGGATAAAATAATGAATGTCCCAGGACCTTGAATATCCAGGTGTTTATAAAATTCTCCTATTTGGAGCTACTGAAAACTAGTTAAATCTCTAGCGTACATTGCTATGCATGTGTGGGGAGTGGGCATGGATGGTTATGGGTGTGGGTGTTTGTGCAGGTGTATGCCATCCTATGTGTGTGCATGGGTACAAGTCACAATACCTACACTGAAGTCAAGGGACAACTTGATGATCCTGCCTGTGTCTTCTCTGTGTGTGAGTTTCAGTCCTCCAGACCACACAGTGAGCACAAGGCTGGTGATCATATCTGTGCCTTAGGACAACAACAACTCACCCCAGGGCTGTCCTCTGCTATGTTCTCCCAACAGGTCCTCTGTAACACAGAATCCTAAATGAGCACCTAGTCTGCCCTGTGTTTTCAATGCTCTGAGAAGGTGAAATTGGCTCCCATGGGAAGGTGACACGGAAACACATTTCGGGGTGTTGTGTGGACTTCACCTGTTGTCTAGTGGTTACTAAGGGACCTACCTGTAGCTTAAGTCTGGGTGCTGTCCAATTCAGCAACTCTGTCACCGTTTGCCTATAGGGGAGAAAGTCTCCGGTAGGAATCCCAGAAGACAAGAAAGTCCAAGGAGGACATGTGTTCTCTGTTCCTCTTCTGGGGACTCTGAGCTTCCTGTGAGGTCACATAGTCCATCAGGACAGTTAGTTAATGGCATAGGCTCCTGACCAGCTATTCTCTCACTGCTGAGTCTCTGGAGATGTGCAGGTAGCCTAGCCCAACTGTGACTTACAAAGAAGTACACTGGCTGCTTCCGAATACCAATAAAGCCTTGTTCCCTGGCAGTTCTAACAGGAAGTCAAAATGGAGAAGTGACCAAAAGCTCCCCAGTGTCCTCTGGAGTCTAGCCACAACAGAGATTTGCAGCCAGGGCTTCCTGGTGCTCACTGTGAGGATCCCATGGCTTCCTCATCTAGGACCTGCCTGATTCCCACAGTATCATTCTCAGGGATGTCTGTATAGTAAGAGATCCATGTATCTGGCCTTTAGCTGAATTTCTGGGACTCAGTTTACCCAGCACAGGACATCCTCTCTGCAGATAAAGACAGGTGAGAGGTTCCAATCTATTCCTGTTTATCTACCCTATGTGTGTCCTGCAATAAGGGACTAAAGACAAGATTGGGGACACAATGCAGTGGTGGAGAAAGAGCAGGAAAAGCCCAGTTCTGACAGTTCAGTGTATAAAGTAGGATAAGCTACACCCAGCAGCTGCAGGCCATAGAGAGTCACTTACTGTTCACATGGAATTGCACGTGTGTCGTCACACTTCACGAAACTCTGTTTAAAACTTGAAGTGTGTAATACCCTGGGTCTTATACAGTGACATCTTGGAGCAGCAGGGATCCGTTGGTGTACACTGTCTCTCTTCCACTGTGTTCAAGCCCCTGGGTGATGGAATTTCTGGTTCTGCTGTATTCTGCGATTTTAAAGACAGGACTGATATACACTCCTTTGTACCAGGAAAAGGCTTGCAGATCTTCTGGCAGATTATGGACTTAGAGAAGAACGTTTTCCCCTTCGATAGCATTCCGTGGCACTGGTTCTATGGTGAGTGGGGCAGAAGGGAGAGGGTTGCAGCAAGTACAAGAGGAAGCTGGAAGGAAAAAGAGAAAAAGCCATCCTATGGGATCGCCATGCTTGGTGGAAAGAAGGCGACCTCTGTCCTGAGTAGATGGGTTCATCACTCAGCCTAGAGATGCAGTTGTGGGTGTGTCTACCCCACATTTGTGGGAGGTCAGCAACATGACTTCCAGTCCCTCTGTACCCTAAATACGTCATTTCTCTCCATGGAACTCTCCCCTCAGGTGTTTACATGGCTGCCCCTCACTGCCCTCAGTCAGACATTGTGCACACTCATGCACACTGAGGTTTGAGATGATGTCTCCTCTGACCTTTTCCTCTATACACCCTGGATCTTTACTTTCTGACTTTTTCCTAGTTTCCTTTGTGGCTTCAGTCAACCTCTGACTTCACCTTCTAGATGTCCTTGCTGCTCTGCCCTGAAGCCTCCAGGACTAGGACTGGAGGAAGGCAGGAGCACTATGGTCTTCTTGGCAGGCTCAGGTATTGGAAAAGGCTGAGCATTAGACTGGCTGGCTTTATGTCAACTTGACACAAGCTAGAGTCAATTAGATAGTGGGAGCCTCAAATAAAAATGCCAACAACAGACTGGCCTGTTGGAAAATCAGTAGGATTTTTTTTTTTATTGTTGATTGATGCTGGAAGGTCCAACCCAATGAGACCACTTCCATTTCTGGGCTTGTGATCCTAGATGACATAAGACAGCAGGCTCAAAAAGCCATGAGGAGCATGCCAGGGAGCAGCACTCCTCCACTCTCTCTGCTTCCATTCCTGGCTTTTATTTAAGAAACTTTCCTGTTCAGAGCTACTAAATGCCACAGTTTGACATGCACTGCAAAAAAAAACCATCATTCCCTGTCAACTCTGAGAGGAAGTAACATACCATACCAGATAAATGCTCCCCAGGTTCACATGTAGTTGAGTAGGAGATGACAGGGACCAGGACTTCCTGGTACTCACATCTCTGTGAGGTTGCTATGGTTTCCTCACATGTATGACTAGAGCCTCAGGAGACTGAGCTGACTCTGACATCTGGGCTGAGTTACTTTCTATCAAGTTCTTCCTTAATACAAAGGGGATCCAGACAATGGAGCCTGATCTATGGTCTTTAGTCTCCACCATGTGTTTCCTGCACTAAGTGTTCAAACCCCTACATGGGGACGCATTGCAGAGAAGAGGTTGTCACAGGCCAGGCATGACAATCCTGTGTGTCTCACCCCCACCTGACACAGAGAATGACCACAGAGAATCACTTACGGTCCACCTGGAGTTGCACATGTGCTGATTCTACTTTCACACCTCTACTCATAGTCCGTAGGGTGTAGAATCCCATGTCTTCACATGTGACATTGTGGAGCAGCAGGGATCCATTGCTATACACTGTCTCTCTACCGCTGTGTGCAGGGCCCAGCATAATTGAATTCTTCTCTGCTATGTGTCTGGCGACTTCCAATTTCTTGAAATAAATCACACCTTTGTACCAGAAAAGGACTCGAAGATTCTCTGGGAGATTGTGAACAAGTAGAAGAACGCTTGACCCTTCTGCAACCCTGGGTGGAACTGATTCGATAACGAGCCGGGCAGAGGTGTGAGGGCACCCATGGGTGAATAAGTTGTCTAGAGGAAAGAGAAAGATCCAATAATATTAATACCTTTGTATTTGGCCAAAAAGGGGACATGAGAAGGTGTGTCCATTGTTCAGCCTAGGTGCATGGGTAGCTGTCTCCCTGTCCTACTTGCTGGAGGTCAGCAGGTGACCTCTGTATTCCCAGAGTCCCTGATTTATCATTCCCACCATATGGCACTATTTCCTCAGGTGTCAACATTTCTCCAGCTCACTGCCATCAGATCCCTGCTCACATTTACAGTGGAGTGCTGTTGGCCTGATGTCTGCCTGACCAACCTCGTCCCTACAGACCCTGTGTCTTCACTCTCTGACCCTTCCTGCCACTTTCTATTCCTCTTGTGGTTCCAGTCAATAGCTGACTTCACCTTCTAGCTTCTTTACTGGCCTGTCTGTCAGTCAATAAGCAATGGGGTTTTATGAGAACTGAGATTTTCTTATCTTTTGAAAGAAGTACTGCCCATAAAATCTCAAATACCTGTGGAAAATGAATGAATGATGTCCCAGGACCCTGTATGCCTAGGGAATTATTTAAGAAATTCATAGGTTTGGGGGTACAGAGTTCAATTTTTCCATTTGCTATAATTTTTTTTACACTCACTTGTATTTGTGTGTGAGATTGTGTGCAAGAGCTTATCTCAGGGTATGTGAGTGAATGTGGGACAGGTACCTATATGGAGTTGAGAGAACAGTTGTGTTCATTGCTTCTCAGGGTGAGAGACAATGAAGCAAATGCCTATATTCCCTCAGTCATATCACTGATCAACACCAGCTTGATTTTTTAATATAACAAGTCACAGCTAAGAACATCAGTCTTCAGAATATTGTGGTCATAGTGAATAAATTTGGATATTCATTTACTTTCTTTGGTAACCGTTTCTTGTTCACTGAGAGCTTCCTGCAACTGAGCCTCTGTCTGGACCTGTGTCTTCTCACCTACAGACCCCGAGACTCATCTCAGCTTCTTTTCCCCCTTAGGAGACTCCAGAGAGTAGGTGAGCCCTCTCCTCTCACAAACCATTAACTCATGATCTCCTCCCCTGTGAGCCGGGGCTCCTGAGCGTCTGACATGTTGCAGAGAGGGACAGGGGTACCTCCATTGTCTCAATGGGCTTATCTGTTCTTGTCCTGAGTCACCTCTGCTTCAGCACAGTCACCAAGATTTCTGGTCCTTTCCCCTTCTAGCTGAGCCTCCTTTCAGGAAGGAGCACCTCCCAGAGTCCCATGGGTTGTGAGGGGGTTTCTGTTCAAAACCATGCTCTGCCCCTCCACTCTCAGTCCTGTCTCTATCCACCTCTCTCTTAATGGTTCATTCCTGCACACCACACAGTGATCAAAAGAGCTAATGAGCATCTCTGTGCCCTGAGAGAACAGCAGCTCACCCTGGTGCTGTCTTCGGCTATATCCTGGCCCTGGGTCTATCAGAATCAAGAGAGATTGACAAAGAAACCCAGCTGGGCCGCCAGTTTGCCCTATGTTCTCAATGCTCTAGAAAGATGGAACTTGACCTAAGCAAGAAAGTGATGGAGATGTGTGTAAAGCTTCAAAGAACTATTTGAGTGATGCATGGAGAAGAGGACAGATTCATTATCACAGCAGTCCTCAGTCAGGATGCTGACCCAGGACAAAGGCCCGAGAGCAGATGTGTCAGGAGCCTCACATTCTCGTTGTGTGGGAGGAAGTGACATGAATCCTATAAAGAGAGCTCTGGGCTTCACCACCTCATGAAGGATTTTATGATGATGGTCCTACTTCCTTTGCTGAATGAACTGTGTGATGAATCTGCCCATGGCCTCTTGGATGCCTTGGGCCTCTGTCTAGGTGAATCCCATGGGATAACCTACCTTTCCCAAAGGAAATGAATAAAGGGGGAACTGAACATGAACCCCTGGCAGGGTATCAGACACAAAAAGGAGCCAGAAGGTCTGGGAACACTGTGACACTGACCTCCAGGTCTGTAGGACAGGAGTAAAAGTCAAGAAACAAGTTCCTAGTTAGGTAAATGTTTCCCCCCAGTGTTGATTGTGTGTCCTGATGCTCCCCCTGTTGATCACTGGGGGAACTGCAGCTCACATCTGGGGAGCTGTCCATCTCAGTAGAGCCTGTAGCCATTTCCCTGCAGGAGAGAATTCCCTGAGGTGGACCCCAGAGGACAAGAACTTGTCAAGAGCACCTGTGTCCTCAGTCCCTCTTCTTTGTGACACTGACCTTCCCTTGAAGTCTCATAAGCCCATCAGGATGGTTAATGGCCTAGGTACCTGTCAAGCTACGCTGTCCCTGCTGAGTCTCTGGAGATGTCCAGGGGATCTAGCCTAACTGTGGCTTTCCAGACAGTGCACTAGCTGGTTCAAGAGAGCACAAGACTTTGACTAGTAGAAAACTCTGTTCCTGACCATAAGGAAGTCAAAATACAACCTTTGAAAAATGTTTCTCTGCCCGGGCAGTGGTGGCGCACACCTTTAATCCCAGCACTCTGGATTCAGATCCAGGTGGATCTCTGTGAGTTCAAGGCCAGCCTGTGCTACAGAGTGAGTTCCAGGACAGGCTCAAAAGTCACACAGAGAAACCCTGTCTTGAAAAACAAAGCAAAACAAAACAAAACAAAAGATCACTTACTGTACACATGGAGGTACATGGTTGTTATTGATACAGTTCATCCATGTCTATTTATAGTCTCTAGGGTGTAGAATCCTGTGTCCTTTTGGGTGACATTCTGAATCCACAGGGATCCATTGCGGTACACTGTCTCTCTACCAATGTGTACAGGCCCCGGCACAAATAAATTGGTGTTCAGTGCGTAGAGTGCAATTCTGTGTTTCGTTTTTGTCAGCCTTTTGAACCAAGCAAAGGCTAGAAGATTCTCTGGCAGATTGTGGACATGTAGAAGGACATTGTCTCCTTCGAACACATTGAGTGGCACTGATTCAATGGTGACTTTAGCAGTGGTGGCTAAATGACAGCAGATTAAAAGGGAGGCTAGAAGGAAAGAGAGAGAAACATCAATATTGAGCGAATGTGATCATGACTCAGCTTAGGTGTATGAGTAGGGCTGTGAGCACACTCCTTGATGGAAGTGTACAACATGACCTCCAATCCCTCTGAGTCTCTTATGGAGTCTTTTCCTCACTATGAAATAATTTCCTCACTTGTCTGTCTGCTCCCCCTACAAGTGTCCCCATATCCCTCCTGACTTAAAGAGTATTTGGTGTGAGGAAGCCACTCTGACTTCCTCCTCCAGAGGGTCCTCATGTTCTGACTCTTTTCTCTGTTCTCTTTGTGTGTCAACTCCTGACATCAGCTTCTCCATACACTGACTTACAGTCTGATAGAACCATGGCTTCTGGGAACAGGGATTAGTGTGACCTTCAGGAAGATTCATTTCCTGAAAAAGATTCAGGCACCATTACAGAAAGGAGTGAAAGAAGGAACATAGGAAGGTAGGAAGTAAGAATGTCTCTGTGGTGTTATCTACATAGGTCATGGTTTGGAGTGAATGGCATTAATTATAATCAAGTTTGGTTTAATTTTTTAGATGTATTTATATACTGTGTATATATTTCTGAAGGCACATGTCTCAGTGTGCATGTGTGCAGATCCATGCCAGAGCCCCTATGTAGAGGACAGAGAAGAACCTGCAGGAATCTGTTCTCTCCATCTACCCTGTGGGAGCTGAGGACTGAATATAGGTTGTCAAGTCTCCACACACTGAGCCATCTCCCTGGCCCATCCCTGTTGATTTATATTTGGAGTCACCCTGCCATGACTGGGGACATCAGGCTTCAGAACAAGGCAGTCAATGTGACTCACTTTGAATAGGGAGTGGTTGGGGCTTCTCTCCTCCTCTCATCACCTCCTGTCCCCTGAGAGCTTCAGAATGCTGAGCCTCTGTCCATCACTGTACCTTCTGCCCCGTGACTGCAAACAGAAACCTCGAGTCTCCTCTCAGGTACCTGTCCCCTTTAGGAGACTCCAGCCTGCTTCTGAGTCCCCCTCTACTCCAATAGAAAGAAAATGGGTATTTTACCTGTGAGCAGGAGCCCCTGCCAGGAGGTACAGCCCTTGCAGGGAATCATAGAGGACACCTCCATCTCTCTTCTCACTGTGCCGTCCTCCCTCTGAGGAGAAGAGCTTCAGTTCCAACACAGCTCCAGCCCCTGCTGTCCTTCCTTCCTCTGAGCTGAGTGTCCTTCCAGGTAGGAGCACTTCCCACAATCCAATGGGCTGTTGGTTGTTGGATCTGTGTCCAAGACACTGCTCTGTCCCTTCTACTCCCAGTGCTGTCCCACATGCCTCTCAACTGTTCTCTCTTTATGTTTCACCTCCAAGCAGCACATTGAGCAACAAGGCTGATAAGCATCCCCATGCCCTCAGAGAACAATCACTCATCTCATGCCTGACATCTGCTCTGTCCTGGCCTTAGGTCTGTCCGCACGAAAGAAGGAGCCTCTATCCTGCCTATGTGTCTTTGTGACACAGAGACCCAGCTGAGCATCTGGTCTGCCCTGTGTCCTCGGTGCTCTGGGAAGGTGAGATTTACTACCGAAGGAAAAGGACAGTCTTTGAGGACTGCAAAGGGACTAGCTAAGTGATGACTAGGGATGAAGATCAATCCTGTATCACTAATGTCACCAGTCAATTTCCTGATCCAGGAGAATGTCCCAGAAGCCATTGTGTGAGGAGTTTCATGTCCTCAGTGTTGGGGTAGAGGCAATCTGTGTGTTCTTGAAAAGTCTGTTATCTCCCTCTTTCTATGAAGGGCTTCAATGTAACCTTCAGCATTATGTGTTGACTGAGCTGTGTTCGGTGAGGCCATGCCCCCTGCCCCCGATCTTCCTGGGTCACCTTTGCCCTTTGCCTAGGTGATTCCCTGGTAGTAATCCTGTCTTCCCCTATGAGAGATGCCAAAAGAGGCGACTTTAGGGTTCCCCATGTGTTCTCAGAAAAAAGGAAGCAGCCAGTAGGTCTGAACAGAGTCTAGGAAGCTAGCTCTGGGTTAGTGGAGACATGGATAGAAATGAGTTGGCTAGGCAAGATCATGATTCAGGAAAACAATTTTCTGATTTTTAATGGTGTATCCTGATATCACCCCATGGAGATCACTGGGAGAACTGCAATCTCCTGTCTATGGCTACAGTAGGCATGGTCAACAAGTCAACAGTGAACTTCCCTGATACCCTCAGCACCGGTGGGATGTAGGGCCTGTCATCAGGTTCACTGTGCTCTTCAGAACTCCTATTTCCTTCTACTGTAGGTTGGATCTACACAAGGTTTCAGATTTTTCCTAGGAAGTCCATAAGTTGAAATAGTGTACATCCCGATGATAGCACCTTCAGAAGGAGCCCTGTGCTCAGAAAATTTCAGAGGAAAGTCCTAGAACATTTCTCTTGAGAGTCAAAGGAAGTAGATTAATACAGGGGCTGCACATACACTTTCTGGCCCAGCACTGGTGTCTAAAGCCTTCCTTTTCTCTGTCCACAGGTTGCTGAAGGTCTGTTCTCTAGTACAAAGAACACTGATTCAAATTGACATGTCTTCTGCTCTTCCCAATACACTGTTGTATTCTTTTCTCCTGAGTATAGCAGTTTAGGAAAGAGTAAATTGTCCATTTCCTTCTGGGGCTGTATCATAGTGTAGCACTGAAGGAAGTTAAGGCAGAAAACATGCTGCTTGCTGACTCATTCACAGGCTCACACTCTGGCTCATGTTTAGCTTTCTATCTCATACATTCAAGGACCATCTGCATAGGGATGGTGCTGCCCAAAGGGAATTGGTCCCTCCTGAACCAATTAAGACAATCCATCAAGACATGTCCACATCCCAACCTGATAAAGATGGGCCATAGACGTGAAGTTGCAATTACTCAGTTGGGACTCTTTTTCCACCAATATGACTTTGGGCTATGTCAGGGTGACAGTTAATGCTAACTAGTACACGGTTTCAAACTGTTAAGTCCTTCTCCTCTATAAGGATGCTACAAAGGAAGTTCCCCATTATCTATCTAACAGTCTCTCTCACTTCCCGGCAGTCCTCACTTATGCTGATGTTCCAAGAATTTCCAAACTGGACACTCAGAGCCTGGACACAGCTTAGGGTCATCTACCCCAGCTTTCACTTTTCCCACTTCCCAGATCCTCAGTCCAGAGATGCTCTAATATCCATCACAGACATCATAAAGAGTTAATGAAACAGCATCATCAAAACGTAAGTTCCATCCTGACTCAGAACAGGCCTCCCAGGCATAGTCCACCCCTGCCTCTTCTGGAATCCGAGCAGAAGTCAATCACCAGGTGAGAAATGACAGGAGCTGAGAGTATTTGGGGTAAAGGAACATGAGCATGGGTCAAAGTAATGGGTGTTCTTTCTGGGTCATGCTGATCAGGAAAGCAAATGGTGGGGGCATGAAGGAATGAGCTAGTGATAGAAAGAAAAATATACTTGACCTAAAGTACAGCCTCTTTCCTTGGGAGAAAGCCCCTGTCACATCCAAGAGCAGTCCTGGAAACCCTGACTCATCTCTGCCTCAGTTGCCAGCCAGCAGGGAAGACTCCTGACAACAGGCCCCCTCACCACATAATAATTAAACCACTAAAAATACAAAATAAAGAAAGAATATAAAGAGCAGCAAAGGAAAAAGGCCAAGTGACTCATAAAGGCAGACCCATCAGAATAACACCCCATTTCTCAATGGAGACTTTGAAAGCCAGAAGGAACTGGACAGATGTAATACAGACACTAAGAGACTATGGATGCCAGCCTAGACTAATATGACCAGCAAAATTTTCAGTCACTATAGATGGAGTGAACAAGACATTCCAAGACAAAACCTGATTTAAACAATACCTATCCAGCCCTACAGAAAGCACTAGAAGGAAAATTCCAACCTAAGGAGGTCAGATACGCCCTCGAAAATACAGGCAATAGATAATCCCACAGCAGTAAACCTGAAAGAAGAGAAGTACACACACACTACCACCAAAAATAACAAGAATCAACAATCACTGGTCATTAATATCCCTTAATATCAATGGATTTAATTCACCTATAAAAAGACACAGGGTATCAAAATGGATATGAAAGCAGGATCCATCTTTCTGCTGCATACAAGAAATACACCTCGCCGGGCGGTGGTGGCGCACGCCTTTAATCCCAGCACTAGGGAGGCAGAGCCAGGCGGATCTCTGTGAGTTCGAGGCCAGCCTGGGCTACCAAGTGAGCTCCAGGAAAGGCGCAAAGCTATGCAGAGAAACCCTGTCTCGAAAAACCAAAAAAAAAAAAAAAAAAAAAAAGAAATACACCTCAACATCAAAGATAGACACTACCTCAGATTAAAAGGCTGGGATAAGTCTTTCCAATCAAATGGACTAAAGAAGCAAGCTGGTGCAGCTATCTTAATATCTAACAAAATAGACTTCAAAATAAAATCAATCAAAAGAGATCAAGAAGGCTATTATATACTTATCCCAGGAAAGATCCACCAAGATGAAGTTTCAATTCTGAACATTATGCCCCAAATACAAGGGTACCCACATATGGAAAAGAAATTTTACTAAAGCTTAAATCATATATAAACCCCCACACATTAATAGTGGGAGACTTCAACACCCCACTCTCACCACTGGACAGATCTGCCAGATCAAAACTTAACAGAGAAATAAGGGACCTAACTGATGTTATGACTTAAATGGACTTAATTAATGTCTACAGAGTATTCCATCCTAACAAAAAAGGAATATACCTTCTTCTCAGCACCACATGGAACCTTCTCTAAAATTAACCCACATACTCAGTCACAAAGCAAATCTCAACAGATACAAAAAAAATGGAATAACCTCCTGTATTCTATCAGACCACCACGGCTTAAAGTTAGAGTTCAACAACAACAAAAATTACAGAAAGCCTACAATCTCATGGAAACTTTATAATGCTCAACTGAATCAGCAATGGGTCGAGGAAGAAATAAAGAAAGAAATTGAAGACTTCCTAGAGATCAATGAAAATGAATGTACTACATACCCAAACTTATGGGACACTATGAAAGCAGTGCTAAGAGGGTAATTCATAGCACTAAATGTCCACATAAAGAAGTTATAGAACTCTCACACTAGTAACTTAACAGCATACCTGAAAGCTCTCGAACAAGAAGAAGCAAAGTCACCCAGGAAGAATAGATGCCAGGAAAAAATCAAATTGAGAGCTGAAATCAATAAAATGGAGACAAAGACAACAATACAAAGAATCAATGAAACAAAGAGTTGGTTCTTTAAGAAAATCAACAAGATAAACAAACCCTTATCCAGACTAACCTAAAGGCAGAGGGAGCATCCAAATTAACAAAATCAGAAATGAAAAGGGGGATATAACAACTGACAATGAGGAAATCCAGAGAATCATCAGATCATATTTCAAAAACCTGTACTCCACAAAATTGGAATATCTAAAAGAAATGAACAATTTTCTGGATAGGTACCACATACTAAAGTTAAATCAAGACCAGATAAACAATTTAAATAGACCAATTACTCCCAAAGAAATAGAAGCAGTCTCCCAACCTAAAAAAAAAAACAACCCAGGACCAGATAGTTTCAACACAGAATTATACCAGATTTTCAAAGTAGAGTTAATACCAATATTCTTCAAAATGTTCCACACAATAGAAACAGAAGGAACGTTACCAAACTCCTCTTATGAGGCTCAGTTACTCTGATTCCCAAGCCACACAAAGATGCAACAAGGAGAATTACAGACCAATCTCCCTCATGAACATTGATGCAAAAATATTCAATAAAATATTGGCAAGCTGACTCCAAGACCACATCAAAAACATTATCCACATGATCAAATAGGCTTTATCCCAGTGATGCAAGGATAGTTCAACATACAAAAGTCTGTCAATGTAATACAACCATATAACAAAACTGAAAGAAAAAAACCACATGATCATTTCATTAGATGCTGAAAAGTCCTTTGGCAAAATTCAACACCCCTTCATGATAAAGGTCTTGGAGTGACCAGGAATACAGGGAACATACCTACACATAATAAAGGCAATTTACAGCAAGCCAACAGCCACCATGAAGATAAATGGAGAGAAATTCAAAGTGATTCCACTAAAATCAGAAACAAGACAAGGCTGTCCACTCTCCCTATATTTATTCAATATATTACTTGAAGTTCTTTCTAGCTAAAGCAATAAGACAGCAAAAGGAGATCAAGGGGGAACAAATTGGAAAGGAAGAATTTAAACCTTCATTATTTGCAGATGATATGATAGTATATATGAGTTATCCAAAAATCCCACCAGGGAACTGCTAGAGCTGATAAACATCTCAGTAATGTGGCAGGATAATGATTAACTCAAAAAAATCAGTAGCCTTCCTATATACAAATGATAAACAGTCTGAGAAAGATATCAGAGAAATATCATCCTTTACAATAACCACAAATAATATAAAATACCTTGGAGTAACTCTAACTAAGCAAGTGAAAGACCTGTATGATGAGAACTTTAAATCTGTGAAGAAAGAATTTGAAGAAGACATTAGAAAATGGAAAGATCTCCCATGCTCTTGGATAAGAAGAATTAACATAATAAAAATGGCAATCTTACCAAAAGCATTCTACAGATTCAATGTAATCCCCATCAAAATTCCAACACAATTCTTCACAGACCTAGAAAAAAACAATACTCAACTTCATATGGAAAAACAAAAAACCCAGGATAGCTAAAAGAATCCTGTACAACAAAACTACCTCTGGAGGCAACACCCATCCCTGACATCAAGCTCTACTATAGAGCTACAGTAATAAAAACAGCTTGGTATTGGCATAAAAACTGATATGTGGACCAATGGAATCGAACTGAAGACCGTGACATTAACACACACACTTATAAACATGTGATTTTTTACAAAGAAGCCAAAATTGTACAATGGAAAAAAGAAATCATGTTCAACAAATGGTGTTGACATAACTGGACATCAACATGTAGAAGATTGCAAAAAGATCCATATCTGTCACAATGCACAAAACTAAGTCCAAGGGGACCAAAGACCTCAACATAAATCCAGTTACTCTGAACCTGATAGAAGAGAAAGTAGGAAGTAGTCTTGAATGCATTGGCACTGGAGATCACTTTCTAAATATAGCACTAGCAGCACAGACACCGAGAGCAAAAACTAATAAAGGGGACCTCCTGAAACTGAGAAGCTTCTGTAAGGCAAAGGGCACACTAAATAAGACAAAGCAACAGCCTACAGAATGGGAAAAGATTTTCACCACCCCAACATCTGACAGAGGGCTGATCTCCAAAATATATAAAGAACTGAAGAAACTTGACACCAAACTAACAAACAATCCAATTAAAAATTTGAGCTTAACAGAGAATTCTCAACGGAAGAATTTCAGCATCCTTAATTATCAGGGAGATGCAAATCAAAACAACTCTGAGATACCATCTTACACCAGTCAGAATGGCTAATATCAAAAGCACTGCAGACAGCTTATGTTGGAGAGGATGTGGAGCAAGGGGAACACTCCTACACTCTTGGTGGGAGTGCAAACTGGTACAGTCACTCTGGAAATCAATATGGCGGCTTCTCAGATAATTGCAAATCAATACACCTCAAGACCCAGCTATACCACTGTTGGGCATATACCCAAGGAATATTCAGTCATACCACAAGGGCTATGAACTCAACTATGTTCATAGCAGCATTATTTGTAATAGCCAGAACCTGGAAATAACCTAGATGCCCCTCAACTGAAGAATGGACAAAGAAAATGTGGTATATATACATAATTGAGTACTTCTCAGCAGAGAAAAACATCATGAAATTTGCAGGCAAATGGATGGAACCAGAAAATATCATCCTGAGTGAGGTAACCCAGACTCAGAAGGACAAACATGGTATGTACCCACTCATAAGTGGATACTAGACAAAAAGCAAAGAATAATCAAGCAACAACCCACAACTCCAGAGAAGGTAACAGGGAAGACCCAAAGAGGGATGCATGGACTGCACTGGGAAAGGGAAATAGAGATCTTCATGAGGAACCTGGGGATGAAGGGTGGGCAATGGAGGGTAGGGGATAGGGGATGAGAACAAAAGGGAATGGGGTGGTTGACCTGGAACAGGGAGGAATGGGGAATGAAAGAGATACCATGATAGAGAGAATCATCATGGGGATAGAGAGAAACCCAGTGCTAGGGAAGTTGCCAGGAATCCCCAAGGATGACTGCAGCCTGGGCTATTAGCAATAGTGGAGAGGGTACCTGAACTGAACTGGCTTGCCACAGAGATGAGAACTTTTCTCCAATGACTGGTGGAAGTAGATGCAGAGATCCACAGCCAAACACCAGGTGGAGCTCCAGGAGTCCAGTCAAAGAGAAAGGAGAGAGTTTCTATGAGCTAGTGCATCAGTGCATAATGATGGGGAAACCTGCAGAGATGACCAAACCAAACTAGTGGGAACTCATGAAAGTTGGATCAATGGCTGTTTAGCCTGCATGGGACTGGACTAGGCCCTCTGCATGGTGAGACAATTGTGTAGCTTGATCTACTTGGGAGGCCCTCTGGTGGTAGAATCAGAATCCATTCCTGGTGCATGAACAGGCTTTTTGGAGCCCGCTACCCAAAATGGGATACCTTTTACAGTCTTGAGGCAGGGGTAAGGGCTTGGACTTGCCTCTACTGGATGTGCCTCCCCATGGGAGGCCTTGCTTTCTTCTGGGAGGGAGTGGAGGGTGGGTTGGGAGAGGGAGCCTGGGGGAGTGGGAGGAGGGAAGGAGTGTTTGGTGTGTAAAATGAATGAGAAAAAAATTCTTAATTAAAACAAAAAAGAAAATCTGCACAACAGTTTTTAAAGTCATATATCATTCCCTGAAAGTTTCCCCAAATTTACTGAAAAGTCTCAAGATTTCAGTCACACTCTCCACTGTCCATCCTCTTTCTTGCATTTCAAAGTAAAAATATGGATGTGTCTTCATCTGTTTCTGTAGTTATTCTTTTATAGTGAGTAATTAAAAATCTCTCACTTTCATTTTGCACATAGTTATAATGTGTGAAAAGAGACCTGCCTACCCATCACTCATGGCACTATTACTCACCTGATTAAATTTGTGTAGATACAGTAATGTCCTAATGAGTTTGGATGTTTTCCATGATATTCCTCTAAGTAAAGCAGTTGATTTGCTCTCTTTTCTACATAAGTAATTAGGGATGAGAATGCTCAAATCTGTGAGCCAATAAAACACACTCTCTAGAACCTTTACTTCAGCATATGGAAGGTTGTAAATGTCAATTCCCAGAGAGCTGTTTAGTAAAAGATGGGAGTTCCTGTTCATTTCCTCAATGACAAATAACACGGCAAAAATAAGCTGGTAGTTTTCCTCCATCACCCTCATGGAAGTGATATTGCATTCAGGAGGGAGCTCAAAACAATCAGATGTACAAATTTAAATGCAATGGCTTCTACAGTTTGAAAGCTTGTGTTTTGTCAGAAGACATACTTTCACATCTGCTAATGAATGCTTCCAGGTTCCTTAGGCAATTTAGTATTTATGATCTCCCTCATTGAATTCAATCTATCTGTGGCAATAGTTGGCTTTTTTATAGTTACATATTTATCATAGATTGCATGTGTATATGCTGTGTATTAGTGTTTCTGTCTCTGATGTGTTTGTATACATATCTCTCATGGGGAAATTTTTCAATGCTTGTGCATGAAATGCAGATGATAACTTCTCTGATTGTACTTGTTGTTCAGCCCACTTTAGATTATGTGTCTTAGTTTTTGCCACTACACATGCCAGAGAAACTTCCGAGAATTTTCTTATCTCATCTTCCCATCTCCCTGCAAGAGCACTTCCAATGTAACTGTGCACTATTATGCCCACTATGATGTGGGTTCTCTGAATCTCAACTCATGTTGCTCACTTGTTTCATAACCACTTTATATGCTCTGTCATCCCCTTATCTTTACAATAATGACTTGTAGTGAAGAAGATAACATACTTTGGAAGGTTAAAAATACACATACAATGAGGAAAACAAACTTTCAACATGCAATGTTCATAAACCAAGGTTTAATTATTGTTAATTTTTCAAATTTTTCTGTAATTGGGAACCCAAAATGTTTATTTCTATCAAGACAGTTTTAGTTGCTTCATAAAATAAAATATTTGCTGCAAGCCACAGGAAAATATAACTAACAGAATCCAGCTACTATGGCAAAAGCTACTACCTGGAAGGTCAAGGAC
Source organism: Peromyscus maniculatus bairdii (assembly GCF_049852395.1). Taxonomy (NCBI): domain Eukaryota; kingdom Metazoa; phylum Chordata; class Mammalia; order Rodentia; family Cricetidae; genus Peromyscus; species Peromyscus maniculatus. Next base: position 27,341,720 of record NC_134852.1, on the reverse strand, counting down.
TTTTCCAGATGTCAAGCCATGTATGCTATGTATACTTTCAAGAACTCCTAACAGTGTATTTATCTGAAATACTTCTCAAGTATCCTAGGCCATAATGGCAAATGGTCTCCTGAATTAAGATAAATACCCTTCTGGAGACAGGACAGTTGCTACCTGCATAGCTTTATTTCTTGTGCAAATGAAGCTCAGACTCTTCTTCCTCTCACAGTCCAAGTGGCATTTCAGAGCAATCGACTCAGAACAAAAGGATTTTTTGCATATCAGGTGCAGTGAAGTATTGGGGTTGTACTCCTATCTCTGAGCAGGGTTGTCCCACCCAACCAGGAAGCAGCAAGGCAGAGTTTTTACAGATTGTAGGTGAATTGAATCAGGTCAGGAGGGTAAGAGAAGAAACATAGTGGACAGAGGATCAGAGCACAAATATGAGGTGGAGAGCAAAAGAGCTTAGGTAGAACTAGGACAAGGAGAGGACAGGAAGAAGAGGGACAAAGAGAAGCTGAATCTGAGAACAAACCAGAAGCCATGTAGAGAGAGAACTGACTCAGAAAAATAAAGCAAATGACTAAGAGTTTCATGTGCATATTCATTTAATATCGTCAAAGATTAGATTATTAGCTGCTTGTAGATTCTTCCCAGACCCTGGGAGAGGGCTATCGAGGGGCAAGACCCCCCCCCATAGACCTCAATAAATATTATTCTTTTTTGTATTGGAAACATCCAATTGGCAAAGAGATTAATTCATTTTATTTGTGAAAAGAAAACAGACATTACATTTCTCAGTACAGAATGGCACATCAGAATCCTTCTATTTAGTTCCTAAGCCTTTTAAAAGTAGGGTGGAGCTTTTTAAGCCAGAACCATTCCCAACTTCATCCCAAATATTTTTCCTTATACCCACATATAAGTGTGGCTCTCACCACTAACAAAAGAAAATACTCGGCCATGCGGTGGTGGTGCATGCCTTTAATCCCAGCACTCGGGAGGCAGAGCCAGGTGGATCTCTGTTAGTTCAAGGCCAGCCTGGGCTACCAAGTGAGTTCCAGGAAAGGCGCAAAACTACACAGAGAAACCCTGTCTCAAAAAAGAAAAAAAAAAAAAAGAAAAGAAAAGAAAGAAAGAAAGAGAGAAAAGAAAATACTCAGTGCAACAGAAGATAACCAAAGAATAGCAGAGGTTGTGGTGCCCAGGAGAACTGATAAGTCTACCACAAATTTCTTGCAAATATGCTTAGGGAACATGGTGGAATGTGGGCAGAAAGTTTCTGAGGGTCAGATGACCTGGAAATATTTGACATTGTTTGTCTTAGAAATAACAGAGAAGGTATACACAGGATACCCCAACAATATGACTGCTTATAAAAGAACTTAACTATGGCAACTGTAGACATGCTTCCTCAGAGGATGTAGTCTCATGAAAAGCCACTTGTAGACATAGGACCATAGGCAACTAATTAATGCTTAAAATAGGATGAAATAATAATTTTTATGGATGAAAACCTAATTGTTGTGCCCAGATCATGACCCCCAGAGAGACCACCAAAGACAAGCATCCCGGAATGCAAAAGCAAGGTTTAATTCTGCATATACAAGCCTAGGCAGGGACTTCATCCAATACATCCAACGCAGTGGAGCCTAGAGGAAGTGCCCACCTATCTGCAAGCTCAGCTTTTAAAGGGAAAAATCACAAGGTTATATCATTTAGGGGTGCTAGTACGGGTACA